>NC_056733.1:40150154-40307654 GCF_019279795.1 Protopterus annectens
AGCGGATGAAAATGAGGTCATCATCACACACCTGGTACACACACTACCAGGTGTTCAGCAGAACAGCCCATGAGCAGCAGGAATGGACCGTTCTGTGGAACTATCTTGTCCACAGGGCAAATGATGGCATGCATAATCGCAGTTATGAGCAGGTCCGGCATCACTGCAGTGACCTACTTCGCAATGCCCGTCGGCATGCTGCTGCAGTCCGGGGGGATCACCTCACAATGGGGGGGATTCATGCCATCCATCCCCCCGACACGTTTTGAGGAGCTCCTTGCCAGCCTCGAGGCACCTGCCAACCCGCACGCACACAACTGGCAGAGAGTATAGTGGATGTGGGTGCTACCCATACACCATCAGAGGAGCGTGCAGGTAAGGCCACAGGGCACATCAGTAGACCACTGCTGCATATCCATCCGCATCTGTACAGGTAGCTCATGCAATGGTGAGATGACATATATATATATATATATATATATATATATACACACACATACATATATCTATATCTATATATATCTATATATATATATATATATATATATATATATATATATATATAAAATGTGTGTTGCTGTGTAATAGTAATAAACAGATGTGCATAAGCTGTAGTATTGTGGACTTATACTGTTTATGTACTGTAATGCTGCACCCACCCTGTACCAATGCCACAGCTGTGGCTACTGACGTCACATCTCTCACACACTTATGTAGGTCCCTCTGGTATACCTCCAAGGCAGCAGCCTGTAGCTGGTGAGTATGGTTTTTGTTCAAGCTTGCCAATACACCGGTCATGTTATGGCTATGGTATATTCCATGCACACATTTAACACACCTACCCATAATACATGCTGTACATGTTCATGTATTGTTGCTGTTAACTGCACTGTATCATAGTGGTGACCATGATGGTCTATCTGAAGGGTATATCAGACTCCTGCAATATAACTAACATCCTCTCATCGCAAAATGTGTCCACAGAGATGAACATAATGGTGGGTCAAATGGCCTACAATAGGGACATGTGTAAAACATCACCCTTATACAGTGCTACAACAGTGTGTATACCAGTATAACAATGGCAACTGTTATAGATCTACACTACAGAATATCATAATACTGCGGTCCACAACCCTTAACACCTGCAATGTGGTCCCAACATGAGCAATGAGTGTGTAATATGGAATCTTAGGTTAGGGCAGCAAATATAGGGAATACATACCTTCACAAACACTGGAAGCATATGTGTGCACACACTCAAAATAAAATACAGTGGAAGCAGCTGCTGATGTACTGATTGCATGCACTTGTCATGGAAATGCACCATCCTGCAAGTACACATCCCCAATGTCACACCAAGTATTGGTCTGCTGTCCAAGACGTTTGGCCATCAAATGTGCACACTTACCTCCAACAGAGGCCATGGCTTGCACACATCTTACATGACATGGTGTGGACACCATTCCCAACAGGTAGCACCCATGAGCTGGACAAGTAGCCATACGTCACCACTGCATATACCATGGCAAACAGTGCAGACAGTCATTTATGTGGCAAGGCTGTATGGGACAGGAATGATGTAGGAAATAAACAGATGGCCATTCAAGACAGATGACATCACATGTAGCAAACTGGTCATGCGGGCTGCCTAGTAACATGCCACAACACTGAGGCGTTGCAGTAATGTCTAGCAATTACTGGCTATGCAGTACCCATGTCAGCAATTGCCTGGACTCTGCAAACATGTGGCCTATGGGTTAGGGTAATCAGATGTGACAGTTGTATCACAGGAAACATCAGCCAGGCCTCTCTACAGGTAGTGTATGCATAACAGAAGAGATCCCCAAAAGTCATGCGCTGCAATGTGTACTGGTGTACCATGACCATGTAGGAAACCTACAGACAGTATCACATAAGATACATGTGCTGAACAACCAATGCCTCACCCCACCTCAGGCCCACCATCCTCATCTGTACCATGCTGGTGCCAATGTACACCTGTATGTCTGCCATTCATTAGCTGGGACTAGCCTGTTACACATGGTGTTTAGTGTTTGGGACACTGCAAACGGACACATGTGTAGGCCATAGTTGTCAAGCATCTGCAAAAAGGCTGAAGGTGGGGAGGGGGTGTCATCATGACACACCAGTGCACTACAGCAGGGATCCAAAGGATGCTATGAATGGCTGTATCTGCACAAAGCCAGGGTCAGAAACTGTGGCAGATGTAACCCTGACTCCACAGCAATAGTGATGGCAGTGTGTGAACTCCAAGGTATGTGCACATGAGTTGACCTTGCAATCATGCAGAGTTGGGGGACATGTGTAGGGCAGACTGACCATATACTGGCAAATGCAGATGGCCCATGCTAGTATACCCCTGCCAGGAATAGTGACTGCTGTAGTACACATAACAGTAGGTGCAACAAACCGTCATGATAAAGGCGTGCACACATATGCACCCATGAAGTGTATGCATCTCAATCAGCATCAGCACAACTAACACATTTGTTAGACACTGCATTTGATTGTACAGGACATATGTCACATATCAGGCTCATGTAATGTTATATGCAGTAATGTGGTCCCATGGCATATCAAGGAAGAGGGCATCATATCAATAAGGGTGTGTACACTCCCAGAGGCACAGTAAGGTTTGATGGTTGTCAGTGTAATAGTATCGTATTGGTCATACATGCTCCGCTGATGATGACATCTGTAAATCAGACATCAGGCATTCACAAATGACATGTGTCTACATATCATCCCAGGTATGTGTCAGACAAACACATAGGGGCTGTGAGCATTAGAGCAGGCATAAGTGACACAGTAATATACATTCAGCAATGGTGTGTACACCTGTGAGGTATGGTGCACAGTAAATGGCTGGGTGCAGAACAGGTGCACAACAATACTGTGTACAAGGGTACAATGCTTTCAAGGGGAAGGGGCATCACCTACTAACACAGCCCATGCATCACACACGTATACTGTTGCTAGCATGGATTGACTATAGCTGCACTGCATGCTGCTGAGTGCCGTATGTTATGCATGTTGACAGATGGGTAATGGAAGGTCTGTGTGTACTATCTTTGTGCAACCTCACCCGTAAGTGTGTGTGTGTGTGTGTGTGTGTGTGTGTGTGGTGGGAGGGTGGGGGGTTATTTTGTAAGTGCAATCTGGTGGAGTGGAGGGGGATTGATGCATGTAGGATGTGTGTGTATTTATGTTTATGTGGGTGTCCATGTATGCAAATGTGTGATTGTGGGGTTGTTCATACATCAGTACTTCCCTTTGGAATCGTGCAGTACATGGACATGGACTGACACATGAGACACAAGGAATAGTTGTCTGATATGTAATCTCAGGACAGCTGATAGTATAGTAAGGTCTGTAGCATGGAACATGCATTGGGAGGAAAACTAGACACCAGGTATACTGTTAAAATTCAATCAGCAGAAAGGTGAAAGACTACCCATGTATGCAGCATTACAGATGCATAGGGGAATTACTAGACAACACCAGGGAGTGTATCCAAATATTACTGTTGCCCACATAAGTTGATTGATCTTGCATCTACTGAGCAATAGTTAAGTATGACACTCCAGTGCATGACATTATTGAGTGACCATAGTAGCCCCTAATATATGGGGGCCATGCTCATGATGTCCAGACATACCCAGGATGAACAATGGATGACAGCAGTGAGTCCTTGTAAAACCTACTCCAATCAAGTGAAAGAGGTAATGGAGTAACAGGTCATGTTTTGTGATCACTTGTCTAGGCAATTAGAAGAATGATACGTTAATGATTGGTATTAATGAGTGTAGGTTTCCAAGTGTGATGCAGGATGGGGAACATACATGAATAAACTTGGGACAGTCTGTAAACTCAGAGACAAGTAGGTATTATGGTGGGATGTCAGGGTGTGTGTGTGTTTGTGTGTGCGCGCGTGTGTGTGTGTGTGGGCGCGTGTGTGTGTGTGTGTGTGTACTGTTAAGCAATGCTGTACATGTCTTAAAGTGCATTTCTTGTTATCCCCTCACAGGTGGCTAGGTGGGTCAGGGTCCCTCCTGCATGCAATCTGATGTTGGTGTCCATGCAGACACTGAAAATGATGACAGGTGTGTTGAGACACAGGCGGAGTTGTCAGAGGCCGAATCTGCGCCATCGTTTGACATCCCCCTGTTATCCACTCCATCCCCACACAGAGTCACAGTGCCTATAGATACCCCATCACCAGTGGCCATAGCAAAGGGACAGTTGGCGGTTGGTGGCAGTGTACAGGACAGTGTGGTATCTATGGCTGCTGTGTCTGATAGCCAGATGTCCGGCAGGGCACCACACAGGCAGATGTACCAGGGTGCTCATGGGCGGGCCACTGGTCATCATGCCCCTGGCAGAAGTGCCACATCTGGTACCACCAGACGCATGTTTCAAGCTGTCATGGGGGTGCAGGCATGTATGGAACTGTACACCAGACAGGGTCTGAGGCTGCAGAGGGCTACTTTTTCATCTGTAAGTGACAACATCCAGGATCTTGCAGGTGCCCTCCGTGATTATACAGAGGTCATGAATAGATGGTTGGGTGAGATGGTGGGCCTCATCAACCATGGATTATCTGTGCTAGAGCATGTGGTGGGAGTGGGGCGATGGCCGCTTGGACATAGGCCAGCAACACCAACATCTAGCACTCTATGTGGATGTGCAAGGACACCAAGCCACTCCCGTAGTGGTAGTATCAGCCCCAGTACTGCACAGGGGGGGGTGCTGTCGACACCACCCCACAGCAGGCCATGTGCGCATGGCCCTGGCCAGTCCCAGGAGGGAGCTGGTTCCAGTGGACACATATCATCATCAGGGGAGAGTAGCATATCGAGGCCTGTACCTGGACGTGTCCATGGAACCTCTGGCAGGCACAGTCAGCGTGTCTGCGGCCGAAGGTGGTGAACTGCACACCCTGCCAGGTATGGTCTGCAGCTGTCCAAGAAACACCTGTATAGGGCAGCCACATGGCAGAACAGTGTGCATGCATACCCACACACAATACAAACACACCTAGGACAACCCCATACCTACACACACCACATCTCCACACCGATATCAGTAACTTACACCCCTAACTCACATACATGATGTCAAACGTATGGCCCATCCTATGTCTCTGGCAAACCAACATCACACCCTGAGCATATGATGATACCTGTGACACATCCCTATCATCCATAACATCGATGCAGGGACAGATTAATATGGTTCTGATGCACACGGTGACTGTACTACAGTGTACCAATGTACTGCTGTGTAACATGTTGTCAGCAGTAATGTTTTATGCTTACATGTCAGGTAGTGCATCTGTCCAGCCATGACGCATTATAGCTGTTAGTAACACTGAGTGATTGTGATCTCCATAATGTTATCCATTTGTGTTGTAGGTGTACATGTGTCAGCAGGAGGATGGTCTGCTGTCATATCTCACAAGGGGTATGGCACTGTGGTGACACCATGGCTATGCCATATCCTGGGTACAGTTGAAAACATCACAGGTCTGTATAACAGTTACTGCCTGTGCCACATGGACAGACGACCCCCTGGGACATGTATATTCAGCAACCTGAAGTAGATCCCTCCACATACATACACACTCTTACTTGGCAACACTGGGACTAGACCCCCTACCTAGGTATGTAGTGCTACTGATGTGTGTGGCTTTAATTGCACACACCACACAGTGTTTAGGATGAAGTGTGTTCCAAATTACATGTTACATGCAGAACATCCCCAGAAAATGTACAGTATGGTAATGGGGGATATAATGGCTGTATATGGACAATACATAGTGTGACATACCATCATATACACATTAACAAACACATAACAGGCAGACACGCATCTGAGAGACCTGGCCCTATCAGTGCTAACTAACTTGTCAGTGTGTCCAAAGTGTTACAGGTATGCTGCACACAGCACATGCATAACTGGGCTGGATAGTGTTGTGTTATCAGTTATCTGTACGGTTGATGGTGAGGGTGGTCACCATACAGTGGTACATAGGATATGTACCGAGGGTACCATGGTGTAATGACAGTATACCCAGCACCCACACCTCACTGTAGATATTATATGCACTGGAACCCATGATAACACTCTGACATACCCACCATCACACATCGACCAGGACTGCAATACAACCCCTTGTCCATTAAAGAGTGCTACTACAGGGATATGCATCTAATGCACATGCCACAGGCATAGTAGGGTGAAGCATTGTCATGCCTCTCCTATGGGCAGCAACATCACTATCCCTAATACTTTGTGGCAATGTGTATTGTAATAGGAGTATGTGGCCTCGGAATGCTGTATCCTACATATATACATACATGCACACATACACACACTTGCCAAAACTCAGTGGGTATCACATGCCTATCAACCCATTTGTACAACAGTGTTGTGCTGGTACTGCAAGGCTCAGTTAGCCTTTAGGGAGAGGAGCTTAACAAGGTGCATGTAATGTCTGGTACAGCAGCAGCCACATCTACCTATGGCAATGGGTGTTGCGGTGGGTGTGGAGGGCCTCAGGGTATTCCCAACTACAGGTGTTCTAACACTGACACTGATATCCTCAGTAATGCACATGTACACATTTGTCAGTACTGGGGATGCATCGCTGCAGGTGGTCATAGGTGTGAACCTCGCTATTGGCCATGGAGAGATGGAAAGTGTAGGGGATGTGTGTACAGTGGTATCATGCCACCTGCCATGTGCCAGCAGGCAATCTATCTACAGACACCACTGTGGTGACATGCATCGGCCAATCCACTGGGTGCCTCTTGAAAATGGCCGGTGAGGTGCTCCAGTTGACATGTATGCAACATGTATTACAAACCATGGTTAGTGTCTGTGTTGGAGACCTGTACCCAAGCATGTTCTGTTGACTGTGGTAGTGCAGTGGAGGTACCCATGGCATGTGATGCATACAGGGTGTTGTGTCTTATCTGTGCCAGTTAGAACACAGCTGGGCAGACATGTCAGTGTCAATCAAGCATAGGTTGCCTGTACGTATCCAAGCTGGATACCCGACATCTGCACATCTGTACAGGGAATGACAGACATCAGCTTGCCAACTAGCTATGCAGTAGGATGAATGTGCTGACACATAGACATCTGACACCGATAGGTATGCCATTACTACATGTTGGCAGCCCTCACTGACATGTGCTATACAGATAGTAGTCTACAGGTAATTTCTACATCAGATCATTATCGAGTTGGAAATATATAATGTGACACAGCTCACACACCAGGAACACAACAGTTTGGACTAAGAGTCCATCTATGCATGCATGGGTGTTTGTTGCCAGTACTACAATCAGCAATCTACTCTTGCTTGGGAAAGCACTGTCAACAGTAATAATGTCATGATACACTACATGCCAGTGTGACTGCACATAACCTGGGATACTACCCTTGTATGTAACACATTCACATGGATAAGAGTGTTGTACAGGTCATATATACTCAAGTGCCCCAGACAGGTGATTCCCACCCCTTGCTACTGTACTGACAGCACACAGACGCATGTTATGTACATGTCATTACATATACCTATTACAGATGTCACTACACTGCTATGTTATCAGACTGGGATGTGAGCACAGGTTACCAGGGTTAAGCCATGCTTAACAGGTGTCAGCATTGCTGCAATATAACTGCTAAGCAGATCTGCGCACTAGTAAGCGAAGCCTACATGGTGTAAGCACCCATACGTTTAACCATACCTTAGCACCGCTTAGCTGCATGCAAACCCACGCAAACATGCTTAAAGCTGCTCAAAACTGCCTTAAGCACTCTGCATCCAACAGCCCTTGTTCTGCCCAGTAACAAAATAAACAGCCCTTGCAGGTCTTGAACCCATGACCCTGCACACTATAGTCACAACAGTTAACCACTACGCCATGACAGCTGTGAAGACAGTTGTTTTTCCAATACATCTATCAGTAAACATAGTGAGTAGTATTGAACAATTGCTGTGATTTCTACAATTGTGTAGTACGTTAGTGATATTAATGTTGCATCACATATGTTGTTATATCTAAATACACACATATCTGATACATACAGTGTGATACATCTGGGAAGGTATACACAACAGTATTGCTTACACATGACAAGGATATAGATATATACATATGTAGATATATGTCTACAAGTGCATACACATATATATTCATATATATATGTATTTATACACATCTGTATAGTATATCATATATATGGCCATTTACAGATCTCTCTCTCTGTATATATATATATATATATATATATATATATATATATATATATATATATATATATATATACATACATACACACACACACACACACACACACACACATTTTTACCATATGAACAGAACATGGAGTGGAGTCCTACCTCAGCACCAATAGTCACAACCTCTTAGCGCAAGGGGAAGTCATGTATGTATTGCAGGTATATATGTAGACTGTTGCTACTGTAACAGGGGTTGTCAACACACATGTTGCGTGTGGGAGGTCACATCTGCTATTGACATGTACGCCATCAGTTACTGACAGACATCCTAAGGACATCATAGTACAGTACCACTGACAGCACAGTAATGATCCTGTGGACTACAGCAGGGATATGACCAATATATGTGGACAGTCTGGCACTCTCTGGTCAGCCCAAAGGTATACACAAATCCCCTTATTGTGAGACATGTGGGACAAGCCTGACAATGTGGATGTTAACAGCCATGTAGATGGGTATATCATGTAAATACTGGACTACATATGCCTACACAGTTTATGCATTCACACACTCTTGTTTGCTGACACATAATAACTGGTGGTGCAGAGGACATGGCCCCATACTACCCAGTAGTTAGTGACATACATCTGTGCAGCATCCCACTGCTTTGTCAGAAATACACAACAGTTATGGTGGACCGGCAGCAGTACTTTTTCCAAATATCTGGAAAGTGCATACCCACAACCAATGTGAACACAGCCAAATATGGTACTCAAGCTTAATATTGCACTACATGAACTGTCTGATCAACACCATCCTCATATGTGCCACTCACACACTAATCCTACATACACTGGGTCGCGACACAGTGTGGTCCAATGCCTGTCTGTGGTACGGGACATGTGTGTATGGCCCTACAAACATGTGAGCCAATAGGGTACCATACACTGGAGCAGCATGTAACATCAGATAGAACAGAACCAAGAACAATGACATCTACCACAGTTTGTACACAGGTCAAGGTACTTATTTGCAATACACATATTATCGACAATTACCGTAAGTACACAGACCCTACTACTGTACACAGAATGCCCAGGTTATGTTCTCGGAAGTAACCCCTACTATACATAACATGTCTAGCAGTCTGATATGTGAGTGGCTTGTTATCAGGTATGATGTCAATAAATAATGGTGTACAGAACATATGCACCTCTTACTGCATGACATGTGTACAAAGGTTGACAGACTTGTGGCTGGAGCCACAAACACTGGGCCAATATTGGCATGTTGCTGTGATACCCTCATACATTTACTGTGTAATAGGGTTTGTTGTGACATATGTCCTATGAGGGATATGAAGTCAATAACTCTCATGGCTGTCACCATGTACTGACTGCAATCCTCAGATTATGCTTCTGCAGTTCTAAGATAGGTAATCTGTGAGTAACACAGACTCCAAACACTGGCCAGTCTGCAGATAACCCTACAGGTGGGAGTTTCCTCAAACACATAATACTGTCATGACAGGTATTAAATCATGCAGACCAGCCATATTCACACAAACCCTGTTAAACCAACATTACTCCAAATGCAGAAGAGCAATACTTACACTCTGTAATCATGTCTGGAACATCCCCTCTCCCCTGTTTGTTGGCCTGTCTCCACAGTGTATGTTGTTAGAGTTATATCCTACTACCATCTGTGATGCTGTTTGCCAAACGCCGACATGAGGTCCTGCTCACAGTGAATGAAAAGGGCAAACACCCACATGATGTTCCTAGCTATAGGAGTGTTTTTCCATGCAATTGGCTATGGGAATGTTACCACAGCTATTCCACATGCAAACAGCTAGTGGGGGACTGCAATTCATGCAGGGGCCATCAGCTGATCATGAGCATCACTTATAAAATACAAGCTGCTGCCTAAGCAAAGCAGGTGTACTTCTCCACATCCACCAGAGAGGGAGTAAGAGAGACAGTGACAAAGTATGACGGGGTGTGAGTGTATACCCTAAGCATGTTTGTGTCACACAATTATCAGTACGGGGTTTCAAACCCCTGCCTATGTATTGCTATCACATGTCAATGCAGTTATTGCATACGCCACAGAGCTTACATGTCGTGGAGCTGTCCAAATGTATACTCAATGGTGAGTGACATTTGCAACAGTGATAAAGAGGGATAAAGTAGGTGTAGTACACGTGCTTGTCCACATGTACAGGTGTCAAGGTCGACACAGCCACTCTCTCCCAGGGACTCACACACATTATCATAGTTGGCAGGGTCAGGATTAGACTTCCTAACTAGCTGGTTTGCCACAATACAGTAATACGCAGGTATCACATTCACCACAGGGGTTATCAGGATGATATATGGTCAAAGGATATGTCAAGGTGTCTGACATCCGAAGGCATGCTTCAGTTGGGAGGTGTAGTGAGTGTGAATGGTGTCCAAATCATTATACTCTATATACACACACACACACACAGGCTGCCAGTACTGACATGCATGCGTGCATTGCTTCACAGGTGTGTAGTGGCTGACTGTGCCAGAAGGCTGTACAAAGGCTAGGTAAAGGGTATACTTTGGCATCAGGCCACATGAAAATGGTCTCAGTGTGGCTCAGGGGTGTAGTTTGTGGATTGGCCCACACAGGTAAGTACTGTATTCACCACCAGTCATCTGGGTTACTATTGTGGGTGGCCAGTGCTATGCAATGCTTGCCATGTATATGTTCTATAGTCCATGACATGGACGGTGTCTGGGATGTGCACACGTCCCACATGCATGTTCTGTAACATGCTGAAGTGTACCTGGGGTGTCTGGGGCATGTTGTGTAGACAGATTATCATCAGATGTGCCACTCCTGGCCTCATGTGGTGAGAACTGGCAATGGACACCAGGCTGACACTGCACATACATTGACAGCATGATACAGGTATTCCTCGGTGTCAGTGCCATCTGTCCATACAGGGCATGTGTATAAGGCATGATATGTCCTATGTGGGCTACATTTGCTGGCACTACAGTTGTTGCAGGCATCTAGTGAACATGGTGAAGGAGCACTGTATGCAATTATGTGCCTACTGTAGGGATGGGACAGGGTGCCATGCACTCTGTAGTCCACTGCAATAACACAAGGGTTACTATCTGTGGGCAATATGCAGGGAACTACCAACACAGTGGTTGTTGCCTAGCCAAGTGTGTTTGTGTACCAGACATGGGTTGAGAGTGTTCTCTGGGTAATACATGGGTTGCCTAAATTGTTCGCCAGGCCTTGAAGTCATATGTAGGGGTATGGATTGTCTACCCCAGACTCTCTGCTGTTTGACATCTGTTATCCTTGTAAGGTCGACATTGTGACATATAATAGGCCCACCATATAAGAAATTTGCAAAACCTACTTCACGAGTCCAGTTGTTACACACTCACAGCCACCTCCACACAGGATACGAATGACAAACAAACACACACAAACACACACACAGACACACAGACACACACAGACACACACACACACACACACACACACACACACACACACACACACACACACACACACACACACACACACACACACACACACACACACACACACCAAGTCTCACAGTTGCCATATCTGGAACTGGAACTTCTACCTAACTAGTACGTCACACTACAGCATTACGCAGTTATAGGATGCGCCATGGAGATTACTGGGCTACTCCTTCCCCAAAGGTGCATTTCAAGGTGAATGACATCAGCAGGCTGCCAGTGAAGGGCAATGGAGGTTGTAGTGACTGTGAATGGCCTCAAAAGCATCGTTCCCTACACAGACAAACACACACACAAACATCCACACTTGCCATGTCTGGGAACAGAACTCCGACCTAACTAGTATATCACACTACAGCATTACGCAGTTATAGGACGTGCCACGGAGATTACTGGGCTACTACTTCCCCAAAGGTGTATTTCAAGGTGAAAACATCAGCAGGCTTGCTAGAGTAGGGCAATGGGGAGTGCAGTGTTTGTGCATGGGCCATATCTAGAGGCAGACACACAACACTCAGGCACACACAGGTTTATATTCCACAGGTACATGTATACAACTGCTAGATGACTACTGGCTTGTACAGTCATGTTACAGTTAGCACAAGCACCACAGACACTAAAGTGCTGAGGGATACCAGTGGCAAATGTTTACGGTGATTGACATTTGCACATTATGTGGTTTAGCCAATTGGATGTGTGCTGGCTGGGACAGGCCTCATGATGGGAGGCTCTTTGTCGCTGTTACTCTCTTCCACACATCTATGTATGTGTATTTTTGGCTTATTATAGTGTGTTGTCCTTGGATATATGTGTGTATTCCTATCCAATGTGTGTGCAAAGCATGACTGGTGTGTACTGAGGAGTGTACGCACTAACATCTGCAACTGTCAGATATGTATGGTCCACTGTTGTTGCCAGACATGGGCTTCATTTTTCTAAGTGTGTGAGCATGCCCAGTATGACCTTTCAGTATTTTGTTGTCTGACATTCATGGCCTTTATTTCTCTAAGTGTGGGTGCATGCCCAGTATGACCTTCTGTATTGAATGTGTGAATCCAATCCAGATAGATTGTACTCCAGTGCAGACTTTTGTGTTCTACACCTACAGCTAGCAAACTGTTTCTGCAGGATATTTGTAGATCGGTTGACAATATGGGGTCAAAATGGTCAAAGGATAGTGGGTTACTGTAGGTAATTGTGTTTGCGCTGCTTCTGCTACATGGTCCTGGTGTTAGCAGAGATATTCAGACATATGTACTGTTTTACACTGTGATATTTTATTTCATCAAGTACTGTCAGGTATACATATTTGCTTGCAGTGATGTCCTGGGGAGCACAAGGCAAATGCAGCTGTGTCCAGTATTGTGGTCAGCAGCCTACAAATTCTTGCAAAATCATGCCATTCTGGGGGAGAAGCTGCAGACACTTGCTGCTGGGTCTGTGTAAATGGTTCAGCACCTTGGTACAGTGGTGGCAGAGGATCCCCATGCCTTGTACATCCACTGACATGACAGTATGGCCATATCCTGCTGTTGTCATACCTCACAACTGTACAGATTCACATAGGTTACCAGAGGCAGGGGTAATTCTGGACATTACCCCTTCACATTGTGGTTTATGAGCAGGTTTGTAGCCACCCATTCTTGTGTTTGAAGCCAGGGATAGTATGTGCACACGGCTGAGTTTCGGACTTCACACACTCCATGCTCCCACCCAACCCCTCTATTATTCTATCCTCTTCCATACATTATGCAAACATTATCTGATATGTTCCTTATAGTTATCACCTCATCCCAGCAGTAATTTGGTGTTGTTCTACAGTTTATGCAGTAGGACATGGTGGACATGTAACTGGGATTTGTCCACATGGCCTTGCATTTCAGTTCTGTGGACTGTGTTACGTTATGTGGGAGTCCATGACATAACATACATTGGCAGTACGGGTGAGAGATAGGCCTTTGGCAGAGGACTGAAGGTCATTTGGTAGTGATGCAGGCCAGCTGTAGCAGGCCATTGCATTCTGTCACTCCTACAGTCCCAGAGTGCAATACACTATAATCTCCTGGGGTGACAGGGTAGGTGTGCAAGGTGTTCATGCCAATACTTTCTGTCATTATTGATCCAGTGGTGTGGATGCTGGCAGGGTGCTGCTTACAGCTAAGGAGACACCTGCATGGGACAACTGTTCTGCATGCTGCACTCTTTTGCTATTGCCATACAGAGGTGGGGGTCATATTGTACTCATTCCCAACAGCAGGGATAAGACCGGAGAGGTACCTGTGGTTGGTGGTGGGGTGAGCTGGGTGCATGTGTGCTATGGACACTACTTGCATCTGACTCAGAGATATGCATGGGGCATTCCACTTATTCTGGCTTGTGCAGGGACATCAGCTGTTTCTCAACAGTTCATTCCTATGACCTTTGCGGTCTGCCAGTGTTTGGCCAGACAACATTGGTATTCCCTACTACAAGCTCAAATAATGTGCTGCAAACCTGTATGTACAATTCCAAGTGTTTGCCCATTTGACTGTTACATATTATACACTGTCTGGGGTACTTCCCTCTGTGCACTGCTTGTATGTCTGGGCTGACATTCATGCCATGTCCATCTTACAGCAGGACAAACCTCACCATGCATATATACTGACCACTCTCACACAAAATACGACACACACCAACCTAACACACACAGACCTGCATATTGTACACATGCTACAATCTATCCTGCTACCTTGGTCAGCTCAGGAAATCTGTGCTCCACTGTTGTTATACCTACACATACATTTTACTACATTTCTACATAGGATGGTGGGACACCTGACTGTTACCACGTTTCTACATAGGATTGGGGGGCACCTGACTGTTACTATGTTTCTACATAGGATTGGGGGGCACCTGTTACTACGTTTCTACACAGGATTAGGGGGGCACCTGACTGTTACTACGTTTCTTCATAGGATGGGGGGGCTTGAGTGTTACTACGTTTCTACATAGGATTGGGGGAGAACACCTGACTGTTATTACATTTCTACACATGATTGGTGGGGGGGGGGCACAGCTGACTGTTACACTTCTACATAGGATTGGGGGGGCACACCTGACACTTGTACACATTTGCTATGACAGTACTGGTATTTCAGGTACTCCATTTCATTCTGTATTCTAACCTATTATGCTGACTAGAGGCATCTCAGTGTACTACAAGTCTTAGGTTTCACTGACCTACATTTCAGTTTCTGACTTCTTTCCCTTCAGAACTCACATCCCACTGCCTGACCTGTTGTAGTCTGTCTGTGTAGGTCTGGAGGGGATGTTCTCCATACCCATCAATCAAAGGCCTTAGCACAGCCTTGTTATTCTACACCTGCCCTGCTTGCTGAGACTGTTGTTGGGTTTGTGAGCCTCCCAGACTGGCATGTTTGTATCCTGTGGGCACACGTGGCCCAGCACATTTCCTGCAGTGAGTTTGTCACCTTGTCTAGTATTGGCTACTATGGTGACACCAGTATTTGTTACAGATCTCATGCTGCCACTATCGGTGTCTACTATCTGCTGGCATCCCATTCAGCCACCCGATTCCCTTGCATGCTCACATCCATACCATAGATACAAGTAACAACACATACTACTCCATTCGGCAATTGGTAGGAAGAATTACTTACCTTGTGGCTGTGCCAGTAATAAGGATGGTGCTGGAGGGCTGACTATGTCGGATGCACACAGTATACTCCCTATACATGTTTAAGCACAGGTAGTGTCATGTTTGGCATCCCTTTTACTGTATGTGCGAGTCAGAGAGAGGTATCATTCACTGGGTCCCTACTGTGTCAGTGTACGTGCTATGCATTGCCTCTTTGCCAAGGCCTGGGCATAGTGGGCACACCTCCTTCTGCCTACTGGGGCATGCTCAGGTTGTTCCTCCTCCTAGTCACTCTGTGCCTGTGTAGGTCTTGGCAACAGTGGGGGGGCTGTGTGGCCCTACCCCATGCTGTTCCTGCTGCAGCTGTTTTCGTAGGATCATATTGTGTAGCAGGGCACATATGATGACAATTTGGGTACATGTAGCTGGTGAGTACTGCAAGGCTCCACCAGATGTGTCCAGGCACCGGAACCGTGACTTCAGCATCCCAAACACATGCTCTATTATGATTCTGGTCTGTGTGTGCACCTCATTATGGAGTTCTTGTTCGGGTGTATGTGTATTTCCGATGGGAGTAATCAGCCACGGCTCCAGTGCATAACCAGCATCCCCCACTAGGTGACCGTAAGGAATGTCCCCAGTGGCAAATTTCTGGCACAGCTGCATCAGATGCCAGATGTGGGAGTTGAGATATCTTCCAGGGCAGCCAGCACACAAATTCATTATAATGCCCTGGGCATCGCACACGACTTGGCAGTTGATGTAGACCCTACCCTGCTCACTGGGTGGTGTTTTGATGTGTATGTCCGTGCAATCTATAGCACCCACTACCTCAGGGTATTCTGCTATTTGATGGAAGAGATGCATATTGCTGGCCAACGCCTCACGGATGTTGGGGAAATATACGTGCTCACCGGCATGTGCTGACATGGCATCCAGGAACTAGTGGAGTACCCTGGATACTGATGCCTGTGAGATCCCCATGATATTCCCAGTTGGCCTTTGGAAGGTACCTGTGGCTAGTTTTCTTAGGCCTACACATACCTTGGTATCCACTGGGATGGGTTCCCCTCTGTTGGTTCTGTGTGTGAGGTGTGGCCGGCACAGCTCAACAATTTGCTGTAGGAGGTCCCTGTCCACCCTATAGCACTCAACTATCTCCAGTTCATGTAGCCCCTGGTAGGTTACCCTGGGTCTGTACACTCTTCTTCTCCTCAGTGCGGGTTGGTCGACAGCATTCTCATCCTCATCACCCTCAGTCTCTTCCACATGTTGATTTATGATAGCTGCTGCAGCCCCTATCATTTTGTTGCTTTTGCTTGGTAAAATTTCCCCACTTGTGTACACTGGTGGTGTAGCGTATGTGGGAAAAACCAGAGGGAAAGGTGTTTCCATAGTTTAGAGTGGTGTGCTGGGCTGGTCTGGTCTGCTGCCTGTGTAAATGACTGATTCTGATACATTTCACCTGCCAACTATGTTAGTTCTCCTTGATTACCTTCCTACTGCAGTTTTCCCTTCCCACTGCCTTCCTGTTTAAGCCCAGGGGCGCACCACTCAAACACAATTCTCAGATGTGCACAGAGCTGCTATTTCCTGGTTTACTTTTTTTATTTTCTTTTAAAACCCGGTGCGTGGCGCGCAAACCCACTTAGGCAATTGTAAAGAGTGCTAGGCAGCCTCAGACACACCCCCTTGCTCTGTTAAGCTCAGAGCAAACCCAAGCCACAGGGCACCAATAGGCTTACAGTATGCCTAACACACCCCTTTATGATGTCAGCTAGCTCTTAAGGCTTGCACCATGCTCTTCCTGCACCGACATGGTTGGGTGTAGGCTAGCCATGAGGGAAAATCTGGGATTCAGTACCATTCCCCTCATTTGCATAGGAATGCTGCTAATGCAAAGTTACAAGTCTTACACTGAGCCTTCACCCTTAGCAGCCACTATTCACTGGTCATGTTGTCTTTTGCCTGCCATTGAGTATAACGGCAAAATAGTGATTTTGGATACAATGCTTATTTCAGTTTTTTTTTTTTTGGCCCAATCCCATTTGCGTGCCACTGCCCTACACTTAAACAGCCGAAATCGGCTAAAAAAAAAAATAAAAGTAATTTTTTTTCTATTTTGGCAACTGTTTTCCATGCCAAAGGCCATATATTTGGCCATTGGCATGCTTTCAACATAATATACGCCCTTTATTTGGAGCTGTCATTGCTCCGTTTTGTAGTTTGCAGAAATGTACTTGTTTACTAACAGAGTACATTTCTGCAGACTACAGTAGTCCTGCACGGCCGGCTGCCAGCATCCTGGATCGCAAATTCACCTCATTTCCATGGTTTTCACCTGCAAATGGGGTAATTTGCATACAGGAGCTGTGTCTGTGCAGGAATAGTGCAGGAGAACTTGTGCGCATCCCTGGAGCTTATTCCTGGATCGCACGGCAGCCATATTGCCTCCAGCAGCTCCTGCATGCCATGCAGAGCTTGCTGAATCCAGGGGGATATCTTCTTTTTTCCATAAGTGAGTGAATGGATTAGAACAGGTTCTTAGAGTAAGCAGGTATATGACAGACCACTTAATGCAATGAAAAGTTTTCCTTTAGCAAATAAATCTTCAGTGCAAGTTGAGAATTCTGCAGCTCAGGGCAGCTGCACATTTCATAATAATGTTTCCATGGAGACAAGCTGTCTACAGGGCCAAGCAATATTTTTATTTATTTTATTTTGACATTTTTTGACCAGGTTCTGATTGGCAGGTGCCTTTTTTCAGAGGAGGACCAGGAAGAAAAGCTTCAAACTAGGAAGTAATTATGTGAATGAAGACTACTGAAGTTGAGTTATTACATATGAGAGTTAGGTAAAAATACAAATAATGGCAAGACATAATATATATAGAAGAAAAAGTCATATAACCAAAAACAATTACACAGACAGATATACTGCTTGAGTTTTAAGATAAAGAAAGGAGTAAGGTAAATAGTGGGAAAAAGTAGAAGGGTAAGGTGTGAAGGAGGACTATAGAACATTGTACAAGATGGAAGAAAGATGTTGATAGAAGGTTAGGCAAGATTAAGGCAGGAGCAATACAATACAAAACAGATTATTTTTTAAGGCTAAAAGTTAATGTTTTCTGAAAGCATAGAAGCTTTTTTTTTCACATCTGAGATGGGAATAAATATAAGACAAGAACAGTGGGAGCATGGGCTGTACCATGTGACTTAGCATGGATAACCTTAATTTTCTGTTAGGTAACACCTGTATGTAGAGCTGCCAATTTGTGACAATTATTCCTAGTAGGAGGGTTAGGCTTCATTATGTGAAGATGGACATAGTTTGTTTTAAGTTAATACGTTATGGGTGTGTGTGTTTGTTTTGTTTTTTGGAGGGTTTTCATTAAAACAAAGTCTTGTAAACTGTGACATAGGTTCAAATGGAGAAGACAAAAAAACAATTGTATAAAAGATCAACCTGATGAACAACAGCTGGTGTGTATAAAAAATAGATATTTTAAAAACCAGTCATATATAATAGATGGGAACAATAACTTCTTATCATAATGGCAGCACTACCCATATTATTTTGGAATGTGAATGGTGTAACAGGTACTGACAAAAAGGAAAGTCTATTGAATTATTAAGAAATGTGACTGCAAATAGCAATGCTACAAGAGACACATTAGGAAAGAAATGGGCATTTGAATTTGATAAAGAAAGGATATCTCTGCGTGGATATTTAGCAGAGTATTAGGAACAAAGGAAAAGGGGAGTACTTACACTACTTGCCAGAGGAGCTCCAATAGTGATAGAAAGGGGAAAAAAGATAATGATAGTAGATTTGTGGTACAAATGAGTTAACAGCAAGGGTGGAGGATTATGTTGGCATGTATATATTATTATATTCTATAAAATTGTAATGCTAAACTGTTCTCATGGTTGGGAGCTTTTCTCCCCGGGCCTCTACTGAAAAAGGATATGTATCCAGCTAGACTAGCCCGGTCAACAAATGTAAAATAAATAAATAAATAAAATGTATTTACATTCTGCCTAAAACTGCTATTATGGAAATTAAGAAAATTTCAGGAGAAATAGTCGGCTTACAGCAGGAAATATTACTTATAAGTGAGAAGTGGAGCTTGATTTGCAACTGTGAGGATGTATCTGAGACCTAGGAGGGAAACTATACCAAAAGAGGGTAGATTACTAAAGAAATGTATAAAAATATTTAGTATGGAAGGCATGGATTGAGTAGCAGGAACTCGGAGAAAATTTACAGATTATTCTGCAAGGCACAATAACTGGGCAAAATTAGGCAGAAATTATATTTCCCAGGAACATGATCATTCAATTAAAATCTATGACAAACATCCAATAACTACTGCAGATCATGTGCCACAAATTAAGATAAAAATACTAATGCATGGTAATGAAATAAAAATGAAACATTGCCACTTCCCTACCTGTTGAAAAGGGAGGAATTTAAGGCAGGGGTAGGGGAAATTATCTGAGAGTTGTAAGGGAAGATAGGAATATCTTCAGAAGTTAAAGCTAGTGCATGGATAAAATGAAAGAGGACATTAAAATGGGGCAGAAATAAAAGAATAGAGACATGGTTAAGAAGTAACAGGAATGACTGAGATGTGCTGACAAAGGTTAGTATTGCAAAATAAATGGAATCTCACAGAACAAGAAGAGGTACAAAGTACAGTTGTGTATACTTACCATAAATGTAGATGTTCGAGTGTATTCACTGTTGCAGTCATTACATATGGGTTATCTGCCTGCAGGTAGCCCTCAGCTGGCCTGAATATCAAAGTCTTGGATTCCTGCATCGGATGCTGTCACTTCTTCCATCATGTCAGGTCGTCAGGGGGTATAAAACATGCAGCCGACGCCATTACATCAGTTTTTCTTGCCCCAGATGTCAGGTGCCCCCATAATGGAAAGCAATTATATGTTAGGTTACACCTTCAACAAAAAGCAAATACACCAGAAAGCTGAAATACACTAAAGAAAAAGAAAAGTATAGCCAAGAGAAGTCAGGGGGCTGGAGGGAGGGTAACCAGGACTGCAACAGTGAATACACTCGAACATCTACATTTATGGTAAGTGTACACAAGTGTACTATGTTCTTCATGTTTCATTGTTGCAGTCATTACATTTGGGTTGATTCCCAAAGCTAAGGAAGGGAGGAGGAAGTTAGAGAGAATTAGGACCAGCTATTAAGCCCTGCAAAACTGCAGTGGCAAAATTTGCTCTGCATTTAGAAAAAATAGGCATGTGGTAATGCTTGGTTAAGGTATGTACAGATCTCCAGGTAGCAGCTTCTAGGATGTCCCTGGTAGGGACACCTCTGAGAAAGGCTGTAGAGGTAGATGCAGCCCTGGTTGAATGTGATCTTATCCCCTGTGGAGTAGGTTTTCCATGGTGCTTATTGCAAAAATGAATGCAATGGGCTATCCAATGGTTTGCTTTGAATGGCCTTCCCCTCTGTCCCTGCAGCAAAGCCCACTAGCAGCTGTTCAGATTTTCTGAGAGGCTTAGTCCTGTCCAAATAAAATCTAAGTTCCCTGTGCATGTCCAAAGAGTGCAGTATTCATTCTCCTTTGTTTTGTGGATTTGGGAAAAAAGTAGGCAAATGAATGGACTGATTAAGGGCCACACTAGACACCACCTTGGGCATAAAGGAAGGATTGGTCCTGAGGGACACCCTGTCTGCATGGAAGATGATGAATGGCTCCACTGCCATGAGGGCCTGTAATTCAGACACTCTTCTTGCTGAAGTGATGGCTAGAAGGAACGCTGTTTTCCAAGAAAGAAATTTCAACTCTGCAGTTGCAGCTGGCACAAAATGAGGTAGAGTGAGCTTTTCCAATACAAAGTTCAGGTCTCAGGCTGGAGAACGGGCTCTTCTGGGTGGTGTTAAATTTTCGGCCCCTCTGAGGAATTGCTTTAGCAGGGGGTGAGAGAAGAGGGGAGGTTCAGTATTATAATGAGCTGAAATGGCAGAGGCATGCATTTTAATTGACGAGAAGGAAAGGCCCTTGTGGAGCATCTCTGTTAAGTACTGAAGAATATGCGGTAAGCTGGGTGCCGTTGTGCCCATCCCCTCAGTCTGGCTCCAGGAACAGTATCTTTTCCACTTTTCAGCATAGGATTTTCTAGTACGAGGCCTCCTTGCCTCCAGAATGACATCTAGCACTGAGGGATGTTATTGGAGAGCTCAAGGATTTAGCCAGGCTGCAAGGTTCAGGGTTTGAAGATGAGGGTGCAGAATCTGGTCCTCCTGCTGGGACAGCAGGGAAGGGGTCTGAGGCAGGTGCCATGGTTCCAGCTGTGACATACTGCACAAGAGTGGGTACCAGTGCTGGTGTGGCCAGTCTGGTGCAATCAGTATTGTCCTTGGTTTGTCCTGTTTGATCTTTAGCAGAACTTTCGAGAGGAGAGGCAGAGGGGGAAAGGCATAAACTGAGAGGCTTTCCCAGGTGAAGGACAGGGCATTCACTTTCCAAGCTTGACTGTGGGAATTCCTTGTGCAGAATTTGTCCAATTGATAGTTCTGAGGGGAGGCAAACAGGTCTATCTCTGGATTCCCCCATTTGCTTCTCAAAAGGTTGAATATCTTTGGTTCCAGTTTCCACTCGTGTGGGTCCATGAGATTTCTGCTTAGGTCGTCTACCAGTGACTTTAACTTGCCTGGCAGGAATTGAGCTTGTTGTTGCACTTGGTAGCTCAAGGCTGTGTTCCACAGAGCCATGGCTAGTCTGCAGTGAGGGTACGAGTGGGTTCCCCCCCCGCTTGTTTATGTACCACAAAACAGTTGTGTTGTCTGTCTTTACCAATAATTGTCCTGAAAGAATGTGGTCCTTGAAGGCTGTCAGGGAATTCTGTATAGCTAACATTTCTTTTTGACTGATGTGCAGGTGCATCTGACTCGGGTTCCATTTGCCCTGAATACACTGCCCTGCCAAGTGAGCCCCCCATGCATAGCCTGATGCGTCTGTTGTTAGGGTTTGGGGGTGCAGTGGGAAGAGTGAATGGGAGCCCCTTGTTGTGGTAGCAGGCCTCTGCCCACCAAAGGAACTCTGTCTTTATGCAAGGAATAATATGAATCACTGATTCCAGATCCTGAGAATGTTGACACCATAGGCTTTTTAGATACCATTGTAGTTTCCTCATATGCAGTCTTGCATATGGAATTAGTAGAATGCAAGAGGCCATGAACCCCCAGGGCTTGCTTGATTTTCCTTGCAGATAGCTGGGTCTTTGTGGGCAGTAGTTTGAAGTATGCTGTAAAATAAACTTGTTTCTCTAGCGTGAGGTAAGCCATCTGGGAAGTTGTGTTCAAGCTTGCTCCCAGGAATACAATTTGTTGGCAGGGTACAAGGTGAGATTTCTTTTCATTTATGGTGTACCCCAGTGAGGTTAGAAGGTTCTTTACAAATGCCAGATGTTTTAGTAGCATGTCCTGGCTTTTTGCCTGAAATCGTCCAGGTATGGGTATATCTGAACATTTCTTTGCCTTCAAAATGCAATGACTTGAGCTAGACACTTTGTGATTACCCTGGGCACAGTAGATAAGCCAAAGGGAAATGCTGAAAACTAATAGTGCATGGAGCCTGCTCTGAAGCATAGTTATTTTCTGCAAGATTCTCTTATTGGAATGTGCAGGTAAGCTTCCTTTAAGTCTAAGGTTGCCAACCAGGCATCTTTGCCTAGCATAGGAAGCAGCTGTTGAAGTGTTAGCATTTTGAATTTTTGGATTACCAAAAAGGTGTTAAGAATAGAAATGCCCAGGATAGGCTGCCAGGAGCTGTCTTTTCTGGGTACCAGGAAAAGTCTTGAGTAAAAACCTTGGCCCCTTTCTTCTGCTGGGACAGGTTGAATAGCCCTGATACTTAGAAGAGAGAGAACCTGCTGTTGAGCCTCTGCCCACTGATTTGGGGGTAGATCTGGCCAACCGTTTGGGGTTGGTAAGGTGTGAAAATGGAATCTGTATCCTTGGAAAACTGTATTTAAAACCCATTTGTCCTGGGTAATGAGTTCCCAGTTTTTTGCATGCAGGGCAATCTTTCTCCCAAAGGGGGCAGGCAGTTGAGCAGGGCTTGTAAGGTTTAAGGTTAAGTCATTGTGACATTTTTCCATGTGGGGTGTCTTACTACTTCCAGCTTTGGAAGTGGGAGCCCCCCACTGCTTAGGCCTGTGAGTACCTTGAGACTGTAGCTTAGGTGGACTGCTGCTCATGGGTTTAGACTAAGGCCTGGAAGTGACAGGAAAGGACCAATTCTTAGAAGGCCAATACCTGCTAAATCTGGGAGGCTGAACTTGCAGGAAATCTTTAACAGTTTGCATTGATTTAGCGTTTTCCTCCATCTTTTTAAGGACTTCTTCTGCTTTGTTGCCAAACAGGCAGTCTTGGTTTAAGGGAGTATCCAGTAATTTAGCTTTACCATGACCTGGCAAATTCTGCTCCTTAAGCCAAGCATGCCTTCTAAGCACAGACCCAGTGACAGCAGCCCTGCAAGATGCTTGTAGAGATTCAAAACCATATTGCAAAGTAGGTTTACCAACTTGTTCAGCAGAATGCATTAAATCCTGTAATTCTTTATTTTCAGCACAGTCAGGAATCAAAATCATTTTCTGTTTAAGTAGTCCCATAATATGCTGCTGATACTTTAACATATGAAACTGGCAGTTTAAGGTCCTAATGGCCAAAGTAGCAGAAGTGTATACCTTCCTACCCCATCTGTCCAAGGCCCTGGAATCTCTATCAGAGGGGGTAGGGTTTTTGGCAGTAGTAGCCTTAATGCCTTTAGGTCCTTGGGAAATGGTCTCTCGGTCCACAGTACGATTCTTGAAGTGGAACTTGTGAGAGTCAGGTACTCTGTAATCCCTGTAAGGCTTCCTGGGAGCTGGAGGTAAAGTGTCTGGGGCCAGGCTAGATTCCAAGAAGGCATAATCTACAATGTCCAGGACAGGAGGGATAGCTAAAGGCCTGTGTTGAGGGAGGAGTAAAAATTCCCTAAGCCTCTTTTTGGAGTCAGAGTAATCCTGGCTTTCCCAACAGAAATGCTCTCTAATTGTGTGCAAGGTTTCACCAAAAGAAAAATCTTCTGGAGGGGAAGCAGAGGGAATGGAATCCTCTGCATCAGAATCCTCATGGGTAGATAAGGGCAAATCCTGGTAATCAGAAGACAAGTACAGTTTTGTACCTACCATAAATGTAGATGTTCGAGTGTACACCCTGCTGCAGTCATCACACTTGGGTTATCCTGTCATCAGGAGGTCCCGCAGTCGGCCGGAATTCCAAAGTCTTGGTCCGGCGTCGGTTGCTGTCGCTTCTTCCCTGACGTCAGTGCACCAGGGGTATATATAATGCATCCGACGCCATTTTCTTCAGTTTTCCTTACCTCAGATGTCAGGTGCCCCCAAAAATGTGGTCAGTAATTAGTACCAATATAAGAAATTTTAGCACAACACAAAATTCCTCCAGCTATAAGCAAATACATCAAGAAGGAATAGTAGAGATATAGCCAATCAGATCAGAGGGGATGGAGGGAAGGTAACCTGGACTGCAGCAGGGTGTACACTCGAACATCTACATTTATGGTAGGTACAAAACTGTACTATGTTCATCGTGTTACCCTGCTGCAGTCATCACACTTGAGTAGAATCCCAAAGCTAAGGATGGGTGGAGGAGTCATAGAGGGTTAGAGGGAACTAGAAGGCCCTGCAGAACTGCAGTGGCAAAGCCAGCTCTAGTCTTAGAATAAAGTAGTAAATGATAGTGTTTGGTAAAGGTGTGTACTGAACTCCAAGTTGCAGCTTCCAAAATATCCTTGGTTGGAACCCCCCTGAGGAAGGCTGTAGATGTAGCTGTTGCCCTGGTAGAGTGGGGCCTAATGGTAGCAGGAACTGGTTTTCCATGATGGGTATAGCAAAAATGAATGCAATGGCCTATCCATTTGGAAATGGTTTGTTTTGAGATAGCCTTTTTGTGAAGCTGTAGCAGAGGATACAAAGAGCTGGTTAGATTTTCTGAAAACCTTAGTTTTATCCAAGTAGTAACGAAGTTGCCTGTGAATGTCCAAGGAATGCAGGAGTCTTTCTCCTTTGTTCTGTGGATTTGGGAAGAAGGTGGGTAAGTGGATGGTTTGATTTAAAGCCACACTGGAAACCACCTTAGGCATGAAGGAAGGATTAGTTCGTAGAGAAACTCTGTCTTGGTGGAAAATGAGGAAAGGTTGCACTGACATTAGTGCCTGCAGCTCTGAGACTCTTCTAGCTGAAGTGATTGCTAGCAGCAGGGCAGTCTTCCATGATAGGAACTGTAGATCTGCAGAGATGGCTGGTTCAAAGGGAGGTAGCGTAAGTTTTTCCAGAACAAAATTGAGGTCCCGTGTTGGTGTAGGTGCTCTCCTGGGGGGTCTAATGTTTTTTGCCCCTCTGAGGAACTGCCTTAGAAGTGGATGTGAAAATAAGGGTGGATCCGTGTTGTAGTGGGCTGAAATAGCTAATGCGTGGATTTTGATGGAAGAGAAAGAAAGTCCTTTGTGCAACATCTCAGTTAAATACTGTAGAATCTGAGGCATGTGAGGCTGAAGTGTGTTTTGGCCTTTAGCTTGGTTCCAGGCGCAAAACCTTTTCCATTTGTCCGAGTAGGCTTTCCTGGTGCTGGGCCTCCTAGCTTCCAGAATAACATCCATAACTGCTTGAGAAAGAGGAGCTGGCTGGATGCTTAGTTGATTTGCCATGCAGCCAGATTTAAGGTTTTGAGCTGGCTGTGTAGAATCTGATTGTCTTGCTGTATGAGCAAATGGGCAATTTGTGGTAAAATCCAAGGTGGGCCCTGGGCCATATTCCTTAATAGTGGGTACCAGTGCTGGCGTGGCAAGTCTGGGGCTATGAGCATCAGTCGTGGTCTCTCCTTTCTGACTTTTAGAAGTATCTTTGTGAGGAGAGGCAATGGAGGGAAGGCATATACTGTCAGGTTTTTCCAACTGAATGATAGTACGTCCACTTTCCAAGCTTGATGGTGAAGTGTCCTTGTACAAAATTTTGTTAGCTGATAGTTTTGGGGGCTGGCAAACAGGTCTATGTCTGGAAGGCCCCATTTTTGAGTTATCATTGCAAATACTTGTGGATCCAGTTTCCACTCATGGGGATCCATGATGTTTCTGCTGAGGTCGTCTGCCAATGTGTTCTTTTTTCCTGGCAGGAACTGAGCTTGTAACTGAACTTGGAAAGCCAGTGCTGTGTTCCACAAGGTCATTGCTTGCCTGCATAGAGGGTAGGAGTGTGTGCCCCCTTGTTTGTTTATATACCACATTACTGTGGTGTTGTCCGTCCTTATTGTGAGTTGTCCTGGATGTAGTAGGTTCTTGAAGGCTGTCAGGGAATTCTGTACAGCTAGCATCTCTTTTTGATTGATGTGCAGATTTTTTTGATCTGCAGTCCATACGCCTTGAAGGCACTGTCCTGCCATGTGTGCCCCCCAGGCATAGTCCGATGCATCTGTTGTCATAGCTTGCCTGGCTGGGGGCAAGGTGAAAGGCTGACCTTTGTTGAGGTGACGTGTCTGTGACCACCATAGAAACTCCTGTTGTAGGCAGGGAATGAGAGATATCATATGTCCAAGCTGTGGCTGTGTTGAGACCATACACTTTTTAGGTATCACTGTAATTTCCTCATATGCAGCTTTGCAAATGGTATTAGTAGTATGCAAGATGCCATGAAGCCCAAGGCCTGCAGAATTTTTCTTGCAGGGAGTTGGGTCTTTGTTGCCATTGTTTTGAAATATTGAGTCAGTTGAAGTTGTTTGTCTGGCGTCAGATAAGCCTTCTGGGCCGTTGTATTCAAGCTGGCATCCAGGAATGTCAAATTTTGTGAGGGTACTAGTTTTGATTTCTTTTCATTTACTGTGTACCCCAGGCAACTTAGAAGATGTTTTACAAAAGCCAGATGTTGTAAGAGAATGCACTTGCTTTCTGCTTGGATGAGGCAGTCGTCCAGGTATGGGTATATTTGAATTCCTCTTTGTCTGCAATATGCGATTACTGGTGCCAGGCATTTTGTGAGGCCTTGGGAACAGCAGATAAGCCAAAGGGCAGTGCAGAGAATTGGTAATGGGTTGAACCTGCAATGAAACTGAGGTATCTTCTGCAACTTTGTCTGACAGGGACATGCAGGTATGCCTCCTTGAGGTCCAACGTTACTAGCCATGCTTTCTTGCCCAACATGGGAAGAAGCTGCTGTAGTGTTAGCATCTTGAATTTGGGTACTTGTAAGAAGGTGTTTAGAAATGAAAGGTCCAGAATTGGTCTCCAGGCATTGTCCTTTCTGGGGACTAGAAAGAGTCTTGAGTAAAATCCTTGGCCTTGCTCTCGTGTAGGTGTCAGCTGAATGGCTCTCATGTCCATGAGAGCCATAATTTGTTTTTGTGCCTCGGCCCATTGATTTTGTAGCAGGTTTGGCATTCCTCTTTTCATTGGCAAGGTGTGGAAATGGAATCTGTATCCCCGTGAAATTATGTCTAGGACCCATTTGTCCTTTGTGACAATGTGCCAGCTGTCTGAAAAAAGTGCAAGTTTTCCTCCCAAGGGAGCTGCCAAGAGGGTGTTGCTTGGCCAGATGAGGTGCAAGTCATTGAGTTTGGCTTCTGGTAGTTTGGGACCTGTCTTCTCATCCCTTCTGTGTTGCAGTGCCCCATTGTCGAGGTTTGTATTGGGCTTGTGGTTGTCCTCTGCCTCTTGGACGTCTGTATTTACCCCTCTGTGGTCTGTCAGTAGCTGGAAAGCACCAATTTTTTGTTGGCCAATTTCTGCTGAAGCGAGGGGGCTGTACCTGTAGGAAATCTTTGACTGTCTGCATATATTTTGCCTTATCCTCCATTTTCTTTAAGACTTCTTCTGCTTTAACTCCAAATAGAACATCCTGCTGTAAGGGAGCATCTAGAAGCTTTGCTTTAACATGATCAGGCAGAGTTTGTTCCTTTAACCAAGCATGTCTACGTATAACAGACCCAGTGACAGCTGCTCTGCAGGAAGCCTCCAAAGAATCAAAGCCACATTGTAAAGTATGTTTGCCCACCTGTTCAGTTGCATGCAACAGAGCCTGCATTTCTTTCAATTCAGACTGTTGAGGGAGTGTGCTCATTTTTTGTTTTAACTGAGACATTAGAAATTGCTGATATTTTAGCATGTGAAACTGGCAATTTAGTGCTCTCATTGCTAGAGTGGCTGAGGTGTAAACCATTTTCCCCCACCTGTCTAGTGCTCTGGAGTCCCTTTCAGAGGGTACAGGATTTTTTGCCATAGAAGCCTTAGTCCCTTTGGGACCCTGGGAGATAGTCTCTGGATCAGCAACAGGGCTTTTATAAAGAAATTTGTGGGAATCAGGCACTCTATAGTATCTGTCTGGTTTGGCTGGAGCAGGAGGAAGAGAATTTGGGTTCAAATTAATTCTAAGTAAACATCATCCACAATGTCTAAAACTGGGGGGATGGCAAGTGGTCTGTGCTGGGGGAGTAAAAGGAACTCTCTGAGCCTGTTCTTTGAGTCAGAGTAGTCCTGACCTTCCCAGTGAAAATGTTCCCTCATAGTGTGTAAAGTTTCCCCAAAGGAGTAGTCTTCAGGAGGAGAAGCTGAGGGAATAGAAACCTCAGCATCAGAATCTTCATAAGGGGAGAAGGAGTAATCTTGGTCCTCAGAGGAGCCTGAGTAAATAGACACTTGATCAGAGGAGGCATAATCTTCCTCTTGTCTAGGCCTTTTGTCGAGTGGAGGTTGGGAACCCCTGATTAAAGAGATCAAATCTTCTGCCATTTTAAGCATCTGTTTCTTAGGCATGGGGCCTTGAACTGGAGACTCAAGTGTAGGCTTTTTAGGTTTAATAGGAGTTTCGAGCTTAGGATTCGGTGTTATGGTGAGCGTCATCGGTCTGAAGATGCCTTCAGAAACCGAAGGTGTTTCTGCAGCACCGACATCTCTTTCTGCAGTGTCGTCGGTAGGGGCTAGACAAAAAGGCTGCGTTGGCCTAGCACTCTCCGCCAAGGACTCCGAAGCGGTCTCGGGTTCCAAATCTGCGGTAGTCAGGGGCTGCGTCAGAGCCTCACTGAAGACCGGTGAACCGGAGACCTTTCCAGTTGAGGCCTCGGAGTCTGGCTTGGGTCTAAGCTGCCTGTCCTTATCCTTGCGTTTTTTGTGCACGCTGGTAGTCGGTTGCTCCGACGGCATTGTGTAGTTAAATTTTCTACCGAAGTAGTGTCGTGCGAAATCAAAGCGTCTTTTAATAGTCCGCTTATTAAACCCAGCACAAAAACGACAACTAGTGACGTCGTGGTCTGGGCCTAGGCAAGGTATGCAGTAAGAATGAAAATCCTTATGAGCTATTTGCTTCCCACAAGAAATACAATTGTTAACTTTTTCTGACATCGGTCTGAGGCAAGAAGTTTCCCCAATGGGGTACTTAGCTTTATTGAAGACTTCGGATCTTAAATTCGACTTCGAAAATCTCAGCAGTCGGCCAACCGGCACTTGCGAACTGCTTCTGCTTCAGGCACCACGCAGCAAGAAAGACTGAAGAAAATGGCGTAGGATGCATTATATATACCCCTGGTGCACTGACGTCAGGCAAGAAGCGACAGCAACCGACGCCGGACCAAGACTTTGGAATTCCGGCCGACTGCGTGACCGCCTGATGACAGGATAACCCAAGTGTGATGACTGCAGCAGGGTAACACGACGAACATCAGAAATTTCAGAATCCTGATCAAAGGAATCAGAAGGAAAATCAGTTCTAGGTCTCTTAGAGGGTGAAGGCTGGCTTCCCCTAATTAAAGTAATAAGATCTTCAGCCATTCTTATTTGTTTTTTAGGAATATGGGCCTGACCATGTGGTTTGGACGTCGGTTTTCAAGACGTGGGTCGAGTTTTAGTAAGCCTTGAAGAAGAAGATGGTGTCGGTTTGAAATGCAAGTCAGTAGGCCTGAATACACCCTCAGAAGCCGGTGCCTGCACAGCGGTCCCGGACCCATCCAAGGTAGAGACATCCGCAGGTTCCATAGTCGAAGAAGCATCTCGCGACATACCGGACTGCGAATGGGTCTCAGTAGAAGCCTGCGAATCTGAAGTAGCAGGTATCAGGGGTGCAAAAGTGCCTCACTGAATACCAGCAAACTGGCAACTAGCTTAACAGAAGCGTCGTCGGCAGCTTTGGACCTATGCGGTCTGTCTCTGTCTTCATCTTTACGTTTTTTCGGAATGACGGTAGTCTGATGGCTTACCGAAGCCATTTCTGGATAGTTAAACCGAGTACCAAAACGAATAGTCCGGGGGTTGAATAAGGCACAAAACCGACAGCGAGGGACATTGTGGTCTGGGCCTAAGCAAGGAATGCAGTACGAATGAAAATCTTTATGAAGTATTTGCTTTTCATAGGTACTACAATTGTTAACTTTTACTGACATCAGTTAAGAGCAAGAAAAAGGATCCTCAATGGGGTACTTAGGTTTTTTGAAGACTTTGGTTCTGAAACTTGAAAATGAAAATTTCAGGAGTCGGACGACTGGCACTTGCGAACTGCTTCTGCTTCGGGCACCTCACGACAAGAAAGACTGATATAATGGCGTCGGCTGCATGTTTTATACCCCTGACGACCTGACGTCATGGAAGAAGAGACAGCATCTGACACAGGAATCCAAGACTTTGATATTCAGTCCAGCTGAGGGCTACCTGCATGCAGATTACCCAAATGTAATGACTGCAACAGTGAAACACAAAGAACATCTGCAGAGTGTTAAACAGAAACTAATCTGGATAATATGTATGGATTTAGAAAGACTGCAGTTAAGTAAATGTTTTTGATAACTCTAGAGTATAAACATTTTTAGTAGAATGACTTAGGCAACAGAAAGTAGAAAGGCTTGTTGTCAAACTTAATTAGCTTACAACAAGAAACAATAATTTGATCCTGTAGAGGTATTAGAAATATTTCAGCAATTCTATGAAAATTTGTACAAAGCAGTGAAATCTGAAAATCAAGAAAGAGCACAAATGGAAGTATTTATGGAAGACTCAAGTATGCCAAGGTTAGAGGTAGATGAGGCTAAGCAATTAAGGTTAAAGCACTGCAGAATACAGGAGTAGATTAGATAAAAAAATGGTGACATACAATCAGTTTACAGTAAAATATGTTATTCCTGTGGAAGTTTGGATGCTGGGGAGAAGATAAGTGATAACGCTCTGGAAGGTTTTTGTTTAACAGTATTTTACAAGGAATGGAAACAACAATCTGGAAGACAGCTGTGGTGGCTGTAATACCTTAAGATGGTAAATGCCCATAAGACCCAGCTTCATACAGGCCCATTTCAATTTTAAACCATGATAAGGTGCTTATGTCTAGAATAGCTAAAATAATGGCAAAGGAGTTGCCAAAATGGATAGTCATGGATCAATGTAGTTTTGTGGAGAGAAGTAAACATTTGACAACATTAATAGAACAATACTGATTCAGAGGAAAAGAGAATGTAAGAAAATACCACCACTGTTGGTGAGTCTTGATGCAGATAAAGCATTTGACAGAGTAAGCTGGTATTTTATGAGCAAGGCTATGGAAGCATTTGCATTCCCTGATACAATAATAATCCTACTATATTTGAAGTATTCACTATTGTAACAGAGATAAAAGAACTGAAGTGGGATATTTAGGAAAGTGTAGGAGCAAATTACACAGAAAAAAATGGAAATTGTGGGAATGACACATGCAAAATAATGTTTTGGAGGAGAAGTGAGATTTAAGGGAAGCCAGGAATTGAACGTTTTATGTAATGCCAGACTGATGACAGTTATGCAAAAAAAAAGAAGTTATGTACCTACCATAATGTTCCATGTTAGTTGCCTCCTCTCACCTTACTTCTTGCTGGTTGGGTATGGAACCGATCCTCGGCTCCAACTCAGCCATCTTCTAAAGCTCGAGAGCTGTTTACTGGCTCAAGGCCTCCCCATATCCCATGATGCCTGGCACTAGATACCCAGATCTTGTTTGGTAAATCTAACTGCAGACATAAAAAGAAAAGAATCCTATCCTATAATACATAGACCCTACCATAGAGACTACCAGGTAGAGAGGAATAGCCAGAGAAGACTCAGCCAGTGAAAAAACATACAGAACTCTTCTTGGTCTACTAGGATAGGGGGATGAAGGGTGGGACGCAAGAAAGAAGGCGAGAGGAGACAACTAACATGGAACGTTATGGTAGGGTACATAACTTCTTTATTTTAAGTTGTCTATCTCGCCTTCATTCTTGCTGGTTGGGACAGCATCCCTAGCACCTAAAATCCTGGGTGTCTCATTGGAACAAACTCTTCAGAACAGTGGAACCAAAATAAGCTCTGCCCCTGGAAACCATGTCCAACTTATAATGCGAAATGAAAGTATGATGGTTGGCCCACGTGGCCGCTGCACAAATAGATTCCATGGGCAACCTAGCCTGAAAAGCCACATAAGTGGCTAATGCTCTGGTGGAGTGACCTTTAGGTTTAACAGGCAATTCTTTATTCCTTAGCTGATAGATAAATGGGATGATAGAAGTCAACCACCTGGATAATGTTACTTTTGACACTGATAGACCTTGTTTACCCTCAGCATAAGAAAGGAAAAGCTGGTCCAATTTTCTGATGTCCTTAGTCCTATTCAAATAAAAGCGCAGTTGCCTGTGAACATCTAACTGATGCAACTTATATTCAGCCCTGTTGGAGTGGTTGGGAAAAAACACAGGAAGGTCAATGGACTGATTCAAGTTATTCTCAATAGAGACCTTAGGAAGGAAGGAAGGATTAGTCCTGAGAGCAACCCTGTCATTGTGGAACACTAGGTAAGGAGGACGGATACAAAGAGCCTGGAGTTCCGAAACTCTTCTGGCTGAAGTAATCGTTACCAGAAAGAGGGTTTTCCAAGATAAAAACTTCAAAGAACAAGAAGCTGCCGGTTCAAAGGGGGGGCAAAATTAGAGAAGCTAGAATCAAATTCAGATCCCACGGAGGTGGAGGATCTCTCACTGGGGGCCTGAGGAGAGTAGTCCTTTTGAAAAAAGCTTTGCAAAGCTTATGAGACATTATATTACTTTCCGACAGGCCAATGTGAAAATTTGAAATTGCAGCTAACTGAGCTCTAATTGTAGTGGAGGCGGACCCAGCATGAAAGAGTTCCGCAAGAAATTCCAAGATGTGGTGTACAGAGGCTGAAAAGGGGTCTATATTCTTAGCCTCTGCCCAAGAAGAAAAACGTTTCCACTTACTAGCGTAAGTTTTTCTAGTGGTAAACTTGTGCGATGATAAAATGATTTCACGCACAGAGTGGGAGATATCAGGAAGCCTGGCTAAGGTTGGAAGTGGAGCAACCAAGCTGTGAGCTGGAGAGATTGTAGGGAATGGTGCAGCCCGCCCGAATGATGGATCAGAAGGTCTGGAGCTGTGTCCAGAGTCCAAGGCTGCTCGAGAAGATGATGATGCAGGAACGGGAACCATATGTGTCGAGGCCAGTAAGGAGCAATGAGGATCATTTTGCAGCTCAATAAGGTAAGCTTTCTGTATCAGCTTGAGGATTAGGGGAAAGGGAGGGAATGCATACAGAAGTCCCTGAGGCCAATCGTGGACTAGAGCATCTCTGGGGGAATGTCCCGGAAGTGGAAGGAGAGAGAAGAAATTGCTGCACTTGCTGTTGAAGGGGGTGGCAAAGAGGTCGCAGCAAGGTTGTCCCTATTTGCGGAAGATTTGGTCCGCCACTACCTGATTCAGAGACCACTCGTGAGGCATGAGAATTGCTCTGCTCAGCCTGTCTGCTATGACGTTGGATCTCCCAGGGATGTGCATTGCGGTCAGAAACCGTTGGGAAGAGATCGCTCACTGCCAGAGTCTGAGTGCTTCTCGACATAGGGGGTAGGACCTGGTTCCGCCCTGCTTGTTGATGTACCACACGACTGACATATTGTCCGTTTGAATTGCAATGGTCCCGGTAGGAAGAGAGTCCTAAGAGCTTGCAACGCTAAAAGCACGGCCCTCATCTCCAAGACGTTTATGTGCAGATGGTACTTTTGAGATTGCCAGGTGCCCTGGACGGTTCTGCCCTGATAATGCCCCCCCCCCCCACCCGATCAGGGAGGCATCTGTGGTCACCATAGCAACTGGAGGGGGAAGTACAAATGGTCTGACCTGGGGCACTGATGTGGAGACCATCCACCACGCAAGATGCTTTTTGCATGCTTCTGTGATAATAATCATGTGAGACATGGGAAGCTGCTGGAAGGACCATTGGGTGAAAAGAAGCCACTGGAGGATCCTCATGTGAAAACGAGCCAGAGGGATGAGTATGATCGCTGCTGCCATGAGACCCAGGGTTTGGAGGACGAACCTGGCTTGAATTCTCTTGCATCCTAACAAGACCTGTACATGTCGGCGAATGACTAACACCCTGTCTGGTGGAAGGCTGGCTGACCTATCTTTTGTATTTAGATTTGCGCCTATAAAGGTGATAGACTGACAGGTCGACAGTGCAGATTTTTAGAAATTTATTGTGATACCTAGTCTGGAGCAAGTCTGGATAGTGTAGTCTCTGGCTCACAAAAGGTGATGCCTGGTGGTAGCAGTGAAGCGCCAGTCGTCGAGATATGGAAACCTGGAATCCTTGCCGTCTCAGGTGACCTGTAACTACTGCCATACATTTGAACACCCTGGGGACTGTGGTGAGACCAAAGGGCAGAGCTCTGAACTGATAATGGCTGGCTCCCAGCCAGAAGCAAAGGAATCTTCTGGAGCACCTGTCCATTTGATGTGGTAGTACGTATCCTGAAGATATATGGAGCACATCCAATTGTCCTGACCCAGAAAGGGTAAAATGGACTGTAGCGTGACCATCCGAAATTTCGTTCTTTGTACAGACCTGTTTAGTCTGCTGAGATCCAGAATGGGTCTCCAGTCTCCTGTCTTTTTTGGTACCAAAAAGAACCTTGAGTAAATTCCAGATCCTTGCTGGTCTGCTGGGACTTGCTGGATGGCCCTTTTTCTTAGCAGTTTTGAAACTTCTTGAACTGCTTGATCCTTAGATTGGGTGGAACATCTGGAAGGGACTTGTTTAACAACAAGGGAGTGCAAACAAAGGGAATTCTATAGCCTCCAGATACAACAGACTGTACCCATTTGTCTTGTGTGATGTCTTGCCAGGCTCTTGGGTACAGCGATAATCTTCCCCCGACTGCCTCCAGAGGTGGGCAGCTGGGCAACACTTCAGGGATGCTGGAAGGGCTTGTCGGAGAAGGATTCTCTGCTGCCCTGGTTTTGCGGACCCCCTCTGCCACGAGGGTGGCGTCTGTTATTGTTCCCTCCTCTACCCCTGGATGGGAACTCACCACGTGTGTCCGGCAAGGCTCCCTCGGATTTCCGGAACCACATCTTTCCACTCTTCTGACCCTTGGGATACGGTCTGGAAGGAGTGGAAAAATGGATTCCCACAGCAGAGAGAGTCTTGCCTTCCTGCTCACACCTGGTAAGGGTGTCCTTCACCTGTGATCCAAAGAGAGAGGAACCATCAAAGGGGGTGTTGGTGAAAGATGCTCTGAAAGGTTCCGCAAAGTTACAAAGCTGCATCCAAGCGTGCCTCCTTAGGGCGACGCCTGTCACACCATTGGCTGCATAAGAAATGAGCCTCATGGAGGAGTTTACCACTGAATTAAGAGTCGCCAGCTGGGAGACTGCCTTAGCCTGGACCCCCTCAGCTGATGGATCTTGGAGGGTATCTCCAAGCTCTTTAAGGAGACCCCTTTGAAGACGGGTAAAGTGGCACAAATAATTCAGAGACTTCATAGAGAAAGTCGCTGAAGAGAACATCTACTTCACATATCTGTCCATCGTCCTGGACTCTTTGTTAGGGGGATGGACAGATGAAGTTTCAGCCAATTCCTTCTTTGTGGCCGCCTCTACCACCATGGCATCAATGGGAACACCTTTGGTCAAAAACTGTTTGTCTTGTGGTGCAGTTATGAATTCTGCAGGTCTTCTAGGGGTCGGTTCTACTGTGTCTGGAGCTGACCACGCCTTCCGAGCCACCACAGACATGAGTGGGTCGAAAGGCGGAGACACCCAGGAGGTGGAAGGTCGGGATCCAAACGCATCCAGGAATACCGACTCATCCTCGGAAGGGCTAAGGGATAGACCAGTTCCCCCTCTGCCTAAGCATCTCAAGGATGTCTGAGAATGAGACATCTTCAGAGGGGGACCTCAGGGACCCTTCCGAATCCTCTAAGTCGGTATCTGATGCGACAGACTCAGGGGAGTCAACATGCTTCCTCTTGCATTTCCTCTTATGAGGTGGCTTCTCTGAATGATCAGGGGAGGCCTCGGAAGAGGAAGATACACCCAAAGGGGTGCCCTGGAGCATTGGTTCCCCACGCTTGGGGTCTGGAGGAGGGGCAGATGCAGGCACCATAGTGGGAGGAGCCAAAGGGGATAATCGGGGGGCTGACTCAGGGGCCAGCACACTCCTCATGACCTTGAAAGCGTTCCTGCTCGGATGCTGAGAAGGCTCCGGTTCCGAAGAGACCGGAAGCCCTCTCTGCACCGAGGGGGATGGCTCCGAAGCCAATGTAGGAACCGAACTCACCTGCGCCGAAACTCCGAGGGGGAGAACGGGGTCGGACAAGGGTCTGATGCCACTCGCCCCCTCGGAGCCGACGATGGAGTCTTGGTGCCCAGATCCCTCCAAGGACGGTACCAAGGAAGTGATCGGAGCCGACGGACCTGAAGGAGAAGGTATCGGTGCTGACGGTTCCACGATTCGAACCCCAACGAACTACGGCTCTGAACTCAAGGGAGGAGTCGGAGGAGGAATGACTGCAGACAAGGACGGGGCCGAACCCTGTTGAGGGGGGCTGGACAACATTGCTAGGGCCTGCGATTTCAAGAGCCTGCTGACCACTCTCTCCAAGTCATGATCTGACAATCTCGATGACCAAGAAGAGTGGGAGGACCGATGACTGCGCTCCAACTGGAGCAGAGGAGACCTCGGAGCCAAGTGTATCGACTCTAGGGAGGGAGATCTAGATCTCTTTCGACTCCCTGATGGCTCCGAAATGTGGGTTGGAACTGACAGAGGCAGGCACATCGGTTCCGGCCGGAACCGAGGCAGAAGTAGCAGCTTCACCTGGGAGCTTAAGGTTTAGGTGGCTTGAAGGACTTCACGGGCTGAGCCTTAGCCGGTGACTCCTCGGGTTTGAGCAAACCCTGTAGGATTAACTTATTCCTACGCTCCTGCAGGACACTTGGACTGAAAGCATGGCAAACCGAGCAAGAGTCCTGCAGGTGCACTGCGCAGAGACAATAGACACAAGAAGTGTGACCATCTGTCAGAGACATCTTCTGACAGTATGAATCACACTTCTTGAATCCGGACACCTTGGTATCCTTGGACATACCTAAAGAAGGGAATACCAACACAATACACAACTATAACAATTTGAGTATAATAACTATAACACACACACAGAGTTACCACACCCAAAAACAGACAAGGATACACACGCACTAGTCTAACAACAACAAATAGACTAAACTAAGCAAATACTAACTATGAATTATTATTATTTATTTATTTTTTTTTACTGGAAAAATAGGTTAGCCTCTAACTTAAACGGCTACTTCAGAAAAGAGGGGGGGGGGGCTCTCCAACTAAAACGAGCTTTCTGAAGGGAAGGGGATTCAGGTAAGGAAAAGATATATACTTAAACAAAGATACCAGAAGAAAGATATATATATATATATATATACTACAATTAAGAAACTACACTAAATCCTACTAGTTTATCAAAAAAACGATAATAATAACAAAATATATGACCTGAGCCAGTAAGACAACCTCGCAGCAGAAGCGGCAAATGAGATCTGGGTATCTAGCACCAGGCATCATGGGATATGGGGAGGCCTCGAGCCAGTAAACAGCTCTCGAGCTTTAGAAGATGGCCAAGTCGGAGCCGAGGATCAGCTCCGAACCCAACCAGCAAGAATGAAGGTGAGATAGACAACTTAACATCATATGTTATGTATAATATTTGTAACTAGAAACATGTTAATATGGTTTATTTTTTTATGTTTGCCTATGTCTTAAGTGATAATTCAATAAAGGCGTTAAAAATAATCTTGGGAGAATGTCAAGAGCACTGGTGGGGCTTTTTAAAAATTTCCTTTTACACTAGAGACACAGGACCCCTGGCTTGCAGAAATTAATCGATCAAACAGGTGTAGCAATTACTTCAACCCATACACTGAGCTAAAACAGAGAAAAATCCTACAAGCACAACCTACCAGAAATCATAAGACACCGATGAATCCCTCTAAAAGCGGTTTGTCCAAATACAAGTAAAATATGGGTCCACTTTAATGAATCAATTCTCCATCCCTTATCTGGCTCTTGGGACAGGGTGCTAATTAAAATCATCTAGAAAGAGGGCAAGGACTCAGTCTTCCTGTATTCAGACAGACAAATATCTGTACTCAACTATGACTATGACATTTTTGCCAAATGGGGTTGTGAGCATTGGCTCTAGGTAATTGTCAATGTTAAAATGATACCAAAACCCCATGTGCAAAAATGGCAGGAAAGGGGGTTGGTGATGGATGGATTACCTACAAGGACTGCACATGCTTTACCTGGATAATGTCATCCTGACCATTCTGGGTTTCTGGATTGAAAGAGAAATGTTTACAGTCTGTGAAGACCATTAACAAGTATCCAAAATGCACAAGATTCCAAAAGACCAGTGATGGCCAACCCTTTCCACGCTGACAGCACTACACTATCTCTGGGAGGGTGTCCTAATGGTTAAGGTGTTTGCCTTAAAAACACAAGGTGCAGGGTTTGAATCTCACAAGGGATAATTGGCCAGGCTTAAAATGGCTCACAAGGGCAGTTAGCTTAGTACTAACCTATGAACCCTCAACTGCACCTCCTGCTATTACTGTCTTCCAAGGGGAAGCAATTTTCCTTACTCTGAATTTCCTTTGGCATTAATGGTGATAAGCATTATGACAGCACTGGCTGGGTTTGTTCAAACTCTACTAAGTAACACCTAATACTCCCAATAGGTGTCATCCTTGTGCTGAGCCAGAGCTGACTATCTTCCTCTAGCATAAGGCCACTCTCACTTCCATCCTCCACAGCCAGCTACTACATGAGCTCAGGTCACCTGTGACATGGTTAGGGCGTTAGCTTTCATTGCCACTGACGTGAACGGAGCTTTATACTATTCATGGCAGAAAGCACCACAATGATTTAATTACCACAACAAATGCATTCATATTGCTGAGTCCTAATAAGGAAAGTTATGAGAGCAAATGTCATATAGAAAGTATTATAACATGGGTTAGAGTTAATAAAGTAGACAAAAGTTTACAGATAGGAAAGTATTGGACAGGGGGCTGACATCCATTTCTTATAAAACACTTGTTAATTTGAAGCAGCCAGTTATTAACAACTTAGAAAAGGAATGAGAAAAGCTTCAGAAAAGTTATTTAATACTGCAAAGTCAATGCAGAGATCGACCCAAGTCTCAGTGATGACAAAACTAGCAGCTAAAAATCCATCATTTCAAAACAATTGGAAATAACCCTGTAAGTACTTTTACACACAAGCTAGGTTACGGAAAATAACTCCAGGATCATATTCTAATTGTTGGAGATCTGATGCTGTATAGACTTTTAACAGATTACATATGTTTTACACTTGGCCAAGATTAGAGAAGTTTAAAGAGGATTTACAACATATGATAAATGAAGTGTTTGGTACACCTTGACATTACGGCTGAGGTTTAATTTCTAGGCCTGTGTGGGCAAAAAGAACATAGTAAATATGTGAAATCTCAACTGTCTTTATTATTCTTGGCAAAGGAAACAATAGCTCATCACTGGAAAGCCAAAGATCCACCAACTAATCTAGAACTGATAATTATTTATAAAAACTGGTGAATAAGGAGAAAAGCTCCATAATTATGAACCAGAGGTAAAAAAAAATCCTAAACAAATGGTTCCCTTGGTTGCAAAATTAAGCCACATGTGATAAGGTGAAGAAAAAAGGACATACAAGTGAACTGAGGGGAGCAGTGAAAATGGAAGAGCAAGTCAGCTCCCCCACCCACCCTACCAGGTCTTGCCTTCTATAGTCCATTTCTAGGTTTAGGCTAATAATTACTTCTGTGTTACAATTAGATATATATATATTTGATACTGTACTAGTGGTTATGTTCAAGTTAATCCAGTTTTCCTAGAATCCCTCTTACTGTCAGTGGTGAACAGGTAAGTATCACTGTTTTGTACTAGGAACTGTACTGGTGGATACAAAGCCTGTAGGTTTAGGGTTGGGAAATTTACAATGGTTACATAAAAGTGTAAAACTCTTTACAATCAAAGTTTCAGAAGAATGTTATTACTTAAGTGAGAAATTAAGTAGATTATAGTTAAGTGAAAGAAAATTTGTTAACCTGTGTTTTCTGTCTGTATGTTTATAGAAAAGTCTTTCATTTTATTTAACTGTGGTCAGACAGTACTATATAGCTGGCTTTCAAAATTTACATTTGGTCATCTCTGGCTACATCAAAATCCATTGGTCCTTCATGATGGCCATCTACACAGAGAAAGGCTCACAGAACCACCCTACTTGTAGCTCTAGACAACAGTAAGAGCTGAAGCTCCTGTTCCAGTGAGATAATCTCTGATATATTAGCTATCACCACTGGGTCCCACCCAGAACCCAGTGTCCTTTGACGACCTCTTTTGACCTATGAAAAGGGTGCCTGTAGTTCTTAGGAGGATGGCCATGTCAAGGAGGAGGAGGAATATCTGACAGAGAACCTTAAAGGCCCTCCAGAGAAGAAAGGGCCGATTTCTTTTTCTTTAGAGATAACTTCTCCTGAAGGGTGCCATCCCAGTTGGCCTGCTAAAACTCCTTTTTGCAGAATGTAGCCTCAGTCATTTCATCCTTACAAGCACATGCTGCAGCCTGCTGCTCATGCCACAGCATCAGCACAAAGTATAAGCAAGCCCTACAGTCACCTATTGTGGAAGCCACAGACAGAGGTCTTAACCACATCCTCATTAAAACCATACCAAGGAAGGGCTGGAAACTTTACAACCACCCAAATCCACTATGGAGAAAAAGAAGTTATATTCTTACCATAACGTTCCATGTGAGTTGTTCATCTCGCCTTTGTTCTTACACGTGGGTTCGGAGCCGATCCATCGGCTCCGAGTCGGCCGCTTTACAAGCTCTAGATCTCTTAGAAGCTTGAGACACAGTCCCTATCCCATGATGCTCTGCTGCCAAACCCCAGATCTAGTTTGCTGAACCCAGCAAGAAACACAACTAAGCAACCCAATATAACAAAGTAACTATTTACAATTAGTTAAAAGATAACCTGGCTGACAAAAGGATACTAGTAAGATCAAACAGACCACCAGCCATACCCATTCTTCCAGAACATGGAGGGGGAAGGTGGGAGGGAGTGTAAGAACAAAGGCGAGATGAACAACTCACATGGAACTTTATGGTAAGAACATAACTTCTTTATGTGAAGTAGTTCAATCTCGCCGTTTGTTCTTACACGTGGGTAGCATCCCAAGCACCCTAATCCTAAGCGGCTCACCGGAGTACATTCCTGAGAACGGTGGAACCAAAGGAAGCCCTGTCCCTGGAGGCCCTGTCCACTTTATAATGAGTAATAAATGTATGAGGTTTGGACTAAGTAGCAGCTGCACAAATGGTGTCCAAAGGTAAACATGCTGCATAAGCTAAGGACGTAGAAGCAGCCCTGGTAGAATGAGCTTTCACTTCACGTTCTAAAGGTTGATGGGAAGAAGAATATGCAAACTTTATACAATCAGAGAGCCATTTGGACAACGTAACTTTGGATACCTATGAAGTTCGGTGGTTGTTTTGTCTTGTTTTACAATAAATTTCGTTCTTCCAGTTCGAGCCGAGGATTTGGTCAGTTTTGTCTCAGCTATTACACCAGGCATTCGTGGGTGTTTTTGGATACCGAAAGACCCTTTTTATTGTCTGCATGGGAAACAAATAGTTGATCTGATTTTCTGAATTCTTTTGTTCTGTGCAAATAAAATCTCAATTGTCTGTGAACATCAAGCTTATTTCCAATTTACTGGCATGATGCCTGAAAAAAGTGGGAAGTTCAATGGACTGGTTCAAGTTCGCTTTGGAACAGACCTTCGGGAGAAAGGATGGATTTGTTCTTAGAGGCACCCTGTCTGGGTGAAAGACCAAATATGGGGGCCTAACAGAGAGTGCTTGAAGTTCAGAAACTCTACGCGCCAAAGTAATGGCCACTAAGAAAATTGTCTTTCAAGAAAGTAACTTCAACGGACAAGAAGATGCGGGCTCAAAAGGGGGAAGCATGAGTTCAGACAACACCAAATTTAGATTCCAGGGAGTAATCGGATGTCTGATAGGGGGCTGAAGGTGATGAGTCCCTTTCAAAAATGCTTTACATAATCTGTGGGACATAATGTTAGAACCTCCGCATCCCACATGGAAGTTAGACATGGCAGCCAATTGAACCCTTATAGTAGCATCTGCCGCACGACTGTGGAAAAGTGAAGTCAAAAATTCCAGAATGCTATGAACAGTGGCGATAAAGGGATCAATACCATGTTGAAAAGCCCAATGACCAAATCATTTCCATTTACTGTTATATAGTTTCCTGGTGGAGACTTTATGCGAGGAAACCAGAACATGCTGAACCGCAGGAGACAAATCATAAGACCTGGCTAGGTTGGGAAGTGGAGCAGCCAAGCTGTCAGTTTGAGGGATACAAGAGAGGAGTGAAGAACTCCCGACGAATGAATCAGAATGTCTGGCACTGGGTCCAGAACTCAAGGTTCTTACACTTGGTATTGTTGAAGGAAGGGGAACCATTATCTACTGAGGCCAAAACGGGGCTATCAGAATAACAGTCCTTCCCAGGCTTTTGGCTTTCTGTAAATATTTGGGGATCAGCGGGGATGGAGGAAAGGCATATAGGAGACCCGAGGGCCAATCATGTACAAGTGCGTCCCTTGGGATGTCCCCCGGTGGAGGGTATAGGGCAAAGTAGCTTCTGCATTTGGCATTCATCGGGGATGCAAAAAGGTTGCAGCAAGGCTGATCCCATTTGTGAAATATCCTTTCCGTCACTCGTTCTTTGAGGGACCACTTGTGAGGCAATAGAATGGCTCTGCTCAATTTGTCTGCTATCACGTTGGATGACCCCGGGATGTGCATTGCTATCAGGAAGCACCCGGTGGATACAGCCCACTGCCAAATTCTCAGGGCCTCTCGGCATAAGGGGTAAGATCTGGTTCCCCCTTGCTTGTTGATGTGCCAGACTACCGACATGTTGTCTGTCTGTATTACAATCGTCTCTTGAAGTACAGAGTCGTGAAAGTGTTGCAATGCTAGGAACACCGCTCTCAACTCCAAGACATTGATGTGCAAACTGGCTTCCATCTCTGACCAAGTACCTTGGACAGTTCTTCCCTGACACAGTCCCCCCCCCCCCACCCTATCAGGGAAGCATCCGTGGTCACTGTGGCTGTGGGAGGGGGGAGTACAAATGGATGACCTACACTAACTTGGTGGCTGTTCAACCACCAAAGGAGGTCCTTTTTGCAAGTATTTGTCAGCAGAATCTCGTGTGACACTGGAAGTTGTTGATAAGACCACTGTGTGAAGAGTAACCATTAGAGTATCCTCATGTGCATGCGCTCCAGAGGAACCACTATGAGTGGCGCTGCCATGGTGCCTAACAGCTTCAGAACTTGGAATGCAGGGAGTTTCTTTTCCATCAACAAAAGGGATTACTTGGTTTCATAAAGAGATTACTCATTCTTGAGGCAATCTGACCAGGGCGGTGGTGGTGTCTAGATCTGCTCCTATAAAGGAAATATGATGCGACGGCGATAAAGCAGATCTTTCGAAATTTAAGGTTATGCCCAACTGGGAGCACAGGCTGATACTGTAATCCCTGGCGTGAATCAGTTGATGCCTGGTGGTGGCGGTGAGGAGCCAGTCGTCGAGATATGGAAACACCCGGAATCCTAAAAGTCTCAGGTGAGCCGTGACAACTGCCATGCATTTGGTGAACACTCTGGGGGCTGTGGTGAGACCAAAGGGCAGAGCTCGGAATTGGTAGTGACTGGCCCCCAGCCGGAAATGCAAGTAATCTCTGGATGGTCTGGCCATTTTTATGTTGTAGTACACATCCTTGAGATCTATCGAACACATCCAATCGCCCGTTTCGAGAAACGGGATTATCAACTGAAGCGTGACCATCCGGAACTTTTCCTTTTTGACAAAGGAGTTGAGATTGCTGAGGTCAAAGATGGGCCTCCAGTCCCCTGTTTTCTTTGGAACTAAAAAGAACCTGGAGTAAGTTCCAGATCCTATTTGGTCCGCTGGTACTGGCTGGATGACTCTTTTTTTTCCCAGCAACCTCTGAATTTCTACGGCTGCTAGACTCCGCAGACTGGGTGGAACATCTGGGATTCTTGTCCGAATGGAAGGGAATTCTGAAAAGAGAATGAATGATGTAGCCTCTGGTGATTATGCTTTTTACCCAGGAATCTGATGTAATTCCTAGCCAGGCGTCTGGGTATAAAGCTAAGCGACCCCCGACTGCCTCCAGAGTAGGATGGTTGGGCCTCCTCTCAGGAGCGCTGATAGGGTTTTGCCAGGGAACTGCTCCCTGTCACACTGGTTCTGCGGACCCCCTCTGCCACCTGGGCAGCATCTACCATTATACCCCCCCTCCTCTGCCCCTGGAGGGGGTTTCACCACGTGTTTTCTGGAAAGCTCCTTGGGACTTTCGGAACTACATTTTTCCACCTCTCTGCCCTTTGTGGTATGGTCTAGAAGGGGTGGAAAAACGGACTCCTACGGCAGATAGAGTCTTTCCTTCCTGCTCACACCTAGTGAGTGTCTCCTTGACTTTGGGCCCAAACAAGGAAGAGTCATCAAATGGGGTATTTACAAAGGAAGACTTGAAGGATTCCACAAAGGAGCATAAGTGCATCCAGGATTGTCTCCACAGAGCTATCGCTGAACCCGCTGCCCGGCTCGATCCCTCGGCTACATAAGAAATGAGCCTCATGGACACGTTTACAATGGAATTAAGGGTGTTAAGCTGTGCCGTCACTTTCTGGGAGACAGCATCACCTGTGTTGCCCTGTAGAGTACCTCCAAGCTCTTTTAGGAGTTCTCGTTGAAGACATGTAAAATGGGTTAAATAGTTAAGCGATCTCATTGCAAATGTCGCAGAACTAAAGACGCGTTTCCCATATCTGTCCATCATCCTGGAATCTCTATTAGGAGGATGGACAGAGGAAGAGGTGTCTGACATCTCTTTCTTGGTGACCACCACCACCATGACATCAACGGGAACCCCTTTTGTAAAAAAGGACTTATCCTGAGGGCAGGTGATAAATTTGTTGGGCCTCCGAGGGACCGGTTCCATAGAATCAGGAGACTCCCATGCCCAGGAGGTGGAGGGCTGAGACTCAAAGGCCTTTAGGAGCACCGACTCATCCTCAGTACGGGTAAGGGACTGTCAGTCACTCCTCTGCCTTAGTATTTCAAGGATGTCTGCAAAAGACACATCCTCAGAGGAGGACTGTGGGGACCCTTCTGATTCCTCCAAGTCGGTGTCTGATGTTAAGGATTCCTGGGGGGAATCTAAATGCCTCCTCTTACACAGTCTTTTCCTGGGGACTTCATCAGTGGGGGCGTCTGGTGAAGTCTCAGTCAAGCAGGGGTCACCCAATGGGGTTACCTGAGGCTCTGGGTCTCGACGCTTAGTGGGAACCTGTGGTGTAGGGATAGAGTGCAGCCCTTTAGGGGAGGAAGAGGAAGGAACTGAAGAAGTGAGGGTCTTAGCAGACATGACCTTCCTCATGGCATCGAAGGTAACGGTTTCCCGACCCGAGGAGTCTGCCGGTTCCGAAGAAAACGGCAGCCTCCCAGGGGCCAAGACCATGGGCTCTGAACCAGAGGACGGAACCGAGCTCATCTGCGCCGAAGCCCCGAGAGGGAGAGTCGGAACCGAAGCGTCGGTTCGACTCCCCCTCCCTCAGAACCAGTGAGAGAGTGTTGGCTCCGAGACTCTTCGATCATAACCGATGAAGTCAAGGTCGAAGGAGCCGAGAGCACTGGAACAGGCCTCAGCTCCGAGGGTTCCACCACTACTGGATCCTCTCTTTCCAGCTCCGAAGGGTCAACAGGCCTCGGAGGAGGAGCAGAACTCGTGGAAGGAGGGGTCGTAGGCTTCGAAGCCAACTGGGTTGAAGCTGCAAGGAATTTGGCCAGGGCCGGGTTCACCAAAAGTCTCTGTACCACTCGGTCCACATCGATGTCAGAAAGGGCACCGGAAGAACGGGTCGAAGGAGCCGAAGAAGCCACTGATTTAAGGATCGGAGACTTCAAAACCTCCGACACCGGTTCCAACACAATGACTCGGCTCCGAGGTAAGATCTCGGTGCATGGCTCCGAAGGCTGTGGAGCCAGCAACAGAGTCTTGCCAGAGGTGCTCGGAGGCAAAGACTTGTGCTCCGAAGACACCTTAGACGACTTCGACCCCTTCGAGGAGTTGGAGGTCTGGTCAGTCTTATCCAATATATCCTGGAAGTCCGATTTCAACAGTCCTTTATCTACCAATTTCCTTCTCCTCTCTAATAACACCCTGCCACTGAAGGAATGGCAGATAGAGCAATCCTCCTGTAAATGTAGCAGGCCCAAACAATAAACACAAGAACTATGATTATCCGTGATGGACACCTTTTGTCCAGTCACACTTTTTAAACCCAGATTTTTGCTTCTCTGACATTATGAAAAATTGTCCAATCAGTTGTAATAACACCACAAAACAGCTTAGAAGTTCAGATCCCTGAACTGCAATAACTATAGAAAGGGATACAATAAAGAAAAACAAACGCTCAATACAGAATATAAGGGGATAGGGTATTAAATTTGACAGAGCCCTGTCAAGTAGAGTAAATCAAGAAGGCTAAAGGCCTAGGAGCAAACCGCTCTGAACTAAAAAACAAAATACTACCTTAGATACCTACTCTAAACCACAAAAAAGGAATATGTGAAGCCTCACTAAATATCAGATCCCTGATAGTTATTAGAAGTCTAAATATGCAAATATATAATAAAAAGGATACTGGCCCAAGCTTCTTCTGAAGATCGTGTGATCCGTTGCAGCGGCAAACTAGATCTGGGGTTTGGCAGCAGAGCATCATGGGATAGGGACTGTCTCGAGCTTCTAAGAGATCTAGAGCTTGGAAAGCGTCCGACTCGGAGCCGATGGATCGGCTCCTAACCCACGTGTAAGATTAAACAGCGAGCTTGAACAACTTCACATCTACAGTTTGAACATGAGACAAAGAGCTGAGAGATCCAAGGATCTAATGTCCATCGTGGCACTATCGTCACTAATCAGGACCATAATCAAGTATAACGCCCATTTCAGCATGTACCGTACAAAGCACCTGGAGCAAATGGAGAGACCTCAGAGGATTCTTACTAAGAAAATCAAGGGACTCCAGCACTTGCCTTACACAGGAGTCCATCTTGTAATGCCTAGTGAGAAAATCAGTATTCTCAACCAGGGGACACAGAGGGCATCCACCTTCTTGGGAACCAAGAAGACATTATCTGTGTGTTTTCTAGGTTGCAAATATGGAATCTTAAATGAGAAGCTTCAGAGTGGGGATGAAACAGGCATCTTCCTCTTCCTCCTCTTTCCGCAGGTACTCATTTTTTGTGGGGGGGGGGTAGGTGTCACACTCCAGTACATACTAATGACATGCACCTTAAGGTTCTCCAGAAGAAAGGTCATATAATAAGGAATGATGGGATGGGATAATTCATTATACTTATGTTTCCCCAAGATAAAGCCCTCTGTATCCTCGCCTCCTAAGAGGCAGAAGGAGGAGGAGATCATTCCACTACTTCAACCCAAGACTGAGTATATTCATGCACACCCAATGTGAATGGAAATCAGATATATTATGAGAGGGCGAGAATGCACAAGGACGTTTGCCATCGGGGTGAGGGGATGTAAGAAGCCTGCACTGCATCCATTGGTGGAATCAAACTATCTTCCCAAACGGTTGGTTCCATACCCACGAGGACAGGTCCTACAAGATCACAAACTACTGCCTAAATTTAAGGAGCTAAATGACCTGACACACTTTTTTCACTACATCAGCTATATTATGAAGCACTGAGCCCTCCTGCACCCCATGGAGGCTTAAGGAGATGACTTCTCAGTCAAGAGTCCAACTTGGGGACTCAAGGACTTCTTCCTAGAAGCAGGAAGGCTGCTCGTGTTATGTGTTTATTCAAGCCAAACCTGGGCACTACAGGTTTCTTAGGATACACTCCTAAAGATAACTTGTTCTACCTAGGTCATTCATCCACTAGTAAAGTAGAAAATAGAATGAAGACAGTACATGAAGAATAGGATGCCACTCACAAGAAACAAGGTGCCATCTTATGGAAAGACTCACCTACAAGAAAGGAAGGAAGGAATGATCTGATATCTGCCCTGTACGTCTTTCCCTTTTATGGTGCTCCAGGAAAAGCCTACAGTCAGTAGCTGACAGTCAGTCCAAAGTACTCTCCAACCATTCTGAACACTGGAGACTCTCAACCACTGTCATTCTTGGAGTAGTAATACAGGCCAGGTGCTACTTCACACTGAATCTCTGGGAAGTCTGTTGAACTGCTAGAACTTTTTGTACTGTACTCCTTGCCAAAGCAATAGAGAAAAGTGGTGGTTTGGGCACTGGTTTATGACTTGGTGTCCACAAACAAACAAATTTTGAAAGCTTAAAGATCATGTGCAATTTGAACACCTACCTTTTTAAATACTGAAATTTCGCATTCATCTTGTCCCTCAGGTGTATTGATTGTCCAAAGATGTGCTGTTTATGGAAAACGAACATGGAGTAGTCCAAAAAATAATCCTTGAATGATCTCTGTTCTGCTACTCAATCAGCTCAGCTATGAATAGCTCCTTCTGTGTCAAAAAGTCACATCCTAATGAAGTGAATGAGTGGATAACTTTTTTAGGTACAGAACAGGAAGTGAAACCTAACTGTAGTAATGAAAGGTGTGACAGCACCACAGAGAACTAGCATTTCTTGTTAAAAAAAAAAAACATGCCTATGCACACAAGGAAGTAACATTCCACAATGCATGCCTAATCCCACAGAAAGCCAGGGTTTTTATAAACTACACTCACACTTCTCAACTTCCTTGCTGAAGAATTCCATAAACGGTTCAATAATGGGGTTACAAAGGACCAGTAAGTGACATTTTTAGATTATTACTCTAATTCACTTAAAAAAGTTAACTGAACAATAGCTTGTGCATTAACATATATTTTAAAAGGGTCTATTATCAGATCATTGAAACGGCTAATTATCGAATACCGTAATGTCGAACTGCAAAACACGAACCCTAACAATATCAAAACCTCAAAACAGTGAATTTTTTTCCCAGGAAAAAAATTCGCTGTTCCGAGAAACACACACACACACAAACCACAAGCACACTAAAAAGGAGCAATCCACACACATACATTTAAAAGTTACATCTAACCCTACACTACACTGCACATAAACTATCTATCCACTTACCTTAATCCAGACCCTAACCCTAAGGTCCATCACTATCGCACACTCACCTCACCTGCGCCCTAACCCTAACTCACTTAACCTGCCCCTAACCCCAAAACCTCACTATCGCACACTCACCTCACCAACGCCCTAACCCTAACTCACTTAACCTGCCCCTAACCCCAAATTCTCACTATCGCACACTCACCTCACCCGCGCCCTAACCCTAACTCACTTAACCCGCCCCTAACCCCAGATTCTGCTACAATCGCACACTTACCTGACCCGCAACCTAACCCTAACTCACCCAACCCATGCCCTAACCCGAACGTCCGCATAATCACACGCTTACCTTAACCCAACCCGTAACTTTCCACCACATCGCTGAAAACAGCAAAGCCACAACAGCCAACCAAATTCTTTCCCTAGGAAAGAATCTGGTTTTGTACAGCTTCGCTGTTTTCAGCGTTAGCGATATTGGGTACGATATTAGATCATTCGAAATTCTGCCATTTCGATGATCTAATATAGACCCATTTAAAAAATAATAAGCATGAAATTCTTATGTCTGTCATTACCGACTATAATCATTAGTGGTTTACTGAAAAATATGTGGTGCTCCATTCACTGATATCACGTCACACAGAGCATTTACTTCCGGCTGTGTGACTTGCAGCAACCCAAAAACAACAGGAGTGCAGTATTGCTATTTTAAATTTCTTTTATTTACTTTTTATTTAATCGAACATCAAACTGCAGCACATTTGGATCACAGAGGCTTAACATTTAACAAAGTAAGAGTGCATAAGTACAGATATGAAGTACTTCAACTTATTGATTCATCATTTGCACTTGATCTTTACGTGTTTTAAGCTTTGAAACATCTACTACAGGGAGTTTTCCATGATAAATATCAGAACTGAGACTAGAATTGTGCAAGCTGTAGGGGTATGTTATCCTAGTGTAGAACATGTCACAAACAAAACTGCCAAAGGGTACCCTCTCCAGAATGTTGGAGCCTCAGTGAAAATCGCAAAGCTGGAGTAAAAGAAGTCATAAGTCCAACTTTAGAATCACTGAGGAGGGACTAGGATGAATTTGTTCTATATCAGTAAAATCTACAATGAGTCAAAGTTGTTGATTAAAAAATTCAGTGAGTGATTGCTATACTTTTCTAGAAATTCTCTCATCTCAATGGCAGATACGCACCATGAAAAAATAAACAATGATCTCAAGTACTGACTAGGTGACTGTTCTCATCCACAGCACCTGCTAGTCTGCGCCCTTACCATTAGCAAGTACTCCGCAACAAATCAAAAAACAGAAGAAAAAATGCCTAAGAGGAGATATATTAGTATTATACTTTCCAGACTTACTGGAACTCCAACCACCAAGGCTGCCTGGAAAGACTGTGCCACTGCAGGGGGGGTGGAGGAAGGGTATCTTTCTGACACAGCAAGGATGGTATTCCTCACAGATTAACTGTTGAATATCAAGGACACTAGCTGATGGGTCCTAAGACTGAGTTGAGCCCAGAGCGGCAAAACCACCAGAGAGGCAGCAGCTGAAGAACCACACCACAGTAGTGGGGAATATTTAGCTAAAAGGTCTAATTCTGTATCGGTGGAAGAAAAGGTTGCCCAAAAAGGGAGCTAAGCAGTCCCAAAGAGCCTCAGTCCAAGCAAACACTGGATGCAGCTGCTTTTTAAAATATGTCGACTAAAGAGACGCCTAGGCTAGTGGACAGAAAATCCAAACAAAGTGAATCTAAGTTCTCTCTACGTTACCTCACAAGTAGTGGATACAGCTGAAGATCCCCCACCTTCAAGGCACTAAAAGCAAAACTACCAGCACAACTAGTATAGAACCAAATTTTCTATCTGAGCCCACCTCCAGGAAGATTGTATCACAAATGTAAATGGAAATAACTGAGCCTCATCATTCTTCATGGCTCCTATACACCCCCCCCCCCCCCCGTAAATGGAAGATGAATGACCTGAACACAGACAGATGCCCCTTTTAAGGAAAGATGATTGGGTTCGGTCACTCGTCTCTCTCTAACATACATGACAAGCAAGCGGGGTATTTAGTTTAGATGCTTTAATACGTAAAAACACATCAGGGTGGATAGCAACATCATAAAATATAAACTAACTGGTTAACAGACAGACCTTACATACATACATGCTTACATCTCAACAACTTACTACAAAATGGCAGTCAGGCTCGCACATGCTCAGCATTTATACACTTGTACAAGCCCTTGGATAACTTCTTATACATATACACACATGCATTGATTTACATCCTCTCTCTTAAAAAGACTGCCATTAGTAAAAAAAAAAAAATTAGAGTTAAGACATGCACGATTATAAACATTAGAAACAGACACAATGTTCATGTCCAAGCTGTCGTGTATCTGTTACATGGTCTGGAGATACGACCGGATCTCGTAACACAACAATTTGGAGTGAATTTAGCAACAGGGACAGTCTTTGGTGAACAACTCATATCAGAAACTTCTGGATTCATCAAAGGAATGGGAATATTCTCTAGAACTTCCTCTGGAATTGGAACACCAGACAACTCATTCTGAGATAGAGTTTTTCTCACAGTCTATGTGTTGTGGTATAGGCTCAGCCACCAGTCTCAAATGTTTCCGATTCCACCTAAAGCCTGCTCCTTATGATTCCACAATGTACGATCTTGCCTCTGGGCAAATATTCTTCACGACACCAATCCAATCATAACCTTTGGATGTCTGCATCCTAACCACTTCTCTTCTCGTAATGGATTAAGTGGTTTGCTGGTCTTATCATAGTAGGACTTATGGGTTAAACACTTCAACAGATTGGTTTCACTGACCTGTTGTTCTTAACACATGGAAGCAACAACTGATTACTGATTGGTAATGTGGTTCTGGTTTTTCTCAAGCAGACGTCTCTTAGCAGGTGAGCCAAGATGTTATTCACAAGGAATTTTTCTGAGATTCCAGAGATTTAGGAAAACATCACTATTGTCTCATTTTGACTTCTCTAGTAACTGTTTTGGACTTTGGACTGCACGTTCTGCTAAATCATTTGACTGAAGATACTCAGGGTTACTTGTGACATGAGTAAAGTCCCATTTTTCAGCAAATCTTTTGAACTGTTGGCTTGTAAATTGTGTGCCATTATCAGAAATAACTTTGTGCGGACTACCATGAACTGCAAAATGATGCTTCATCGTAGTAATGACAGTACTGGATGCTAAGTTAGGAAGCAGGTCAATATTGAATCAATTGGAGTAAGAGTCTACTAACACCAAGTAATGTTGACCATTCCACTCGAAAATTATTGCTTTCAATGAACTATAATTCTGCAGTCTTAAAACAAAACCTTCCTTGTCTGCAAAGCTAACATGCTAACTTACTGTGTCAGAAGTTTACTTTTACAAATTCCCACACTGTTCAAAATCTGATGAATATTTCAGCATGTAAAAACCATACTGTATCAGTCATGATAGCAAAACACTGAAATGTAATGAAGGGAAGAAAAGGACATCTGTGCGACAATGCAAGCACAGACATGATGCAACAGGTGTGTGCGACCAGACCATTCTTAAAGAAGAACGCTCTTAAAAACAATTTTTTTTTTTAATTAAAAAGTAAATGTGACAGTCCCTTGGCAAGTGAAGTAAAAAAAGTGCCACCCGGGGCGGATCGCCCCTCTCACCCCAACCTAAATATGCCACTGCCTCGTAGCCTGATGTATGATGGTATGGTGTGTACTGCTAAGAAGGCATGGATCTTCTAGTGTGGGACAGATGGCAAATTCAGAAATGTGTTGAGATAAGGATATCGTAGAAGGCCACTGACATCAGATCAATTTTTAAGCAACTTCAGGATTCAAACATCAGCCTACAAAAAGCTTTGCTACCTTGAAAAGTGGTATCAGATTCCTTGGATGGAAATGAAATCAGTGGTGGTACACTGGTATCCCATCTGCTATTTATTACATCTGATAAAGTTATAACATGCTTGTTTCACTGGTGACAAACAGCATGAATGCCAAATGGACTCTGCATACACTACATACAATGTGACAAACATCATTCTAGTTTCTAAACTGTCTTCTCTGCACAATCAAGGCAGAACTGGGAGCCCTATGAGAGGCAACGTTATTTGCTCCAATCAAACATTTTTATACCACAAAAGAAGCATGTGGAGGCAAAGCGCAGATTTCACCTTCTGCTCACAAAAGAATGTAGGTCAACACTTAGGATGCACAGATGACAATTTCTGCTATCAGCCTTTGCTTCATTCTGAATCAGGTTTCCCAGTACTGTAAACAAAAAAACTGCAGACAGCACATTAATACTATACAGTTTTAAAGATATGCATATAACTAGAAATCCATTTCTCACTTCTAACCCACTGCTACCAAACATAAGATGAAAAGAGAAAGAAAAAAAATTAAAAACTGAATATTTGAAAGAAAACTTACAAGCTGTTTTTCCATATCATCATCTCGGGGTGAACTGTTAAAAATAGTGTTCTGCATAAGTCCCACAAAGCACCAGAAAGTGTCAGACTCATCCTGGACTTCTGTTAGTATGGGAGCCACAAGATCGGACATTCCCTGGCAGTAACCCATCTCAGGATTATACACAGCATAATTAAGTAGGATCCTCCTGTTCAGGGAAAGACAACAATGGTAATGGATGCAGGTTTACTAAAATATTCTGGGATGACATGAGACAACTACATCTGGCTAAAGGCAGTAAAACATGTTAGGTTCTACTCACATAAGCTAGTGACTTAACTTCATTGCAGCCCAATGAAATGGATGGCATGCAAACTATAGAAGCTACCAAAAGGAGAGTTGTAGCAAAAATTGAAAAAAGTAATGGGGGGCCAAGTAATTTAACTATGAGTCAATAAAAAAGCAAAAACAATTTCAAATCTCTTCTTGATTCAAAACTGCCAGAAATTAAATACTCAGATAAGAAAGTAGAAAAAAGAAGGGTCAGAAAAGAATAATCTGTTTAAGTTAAGTTAGCTCAAAATGGATAAATGACAAAAAAATTAAAAAAAGCAATAACTCGATGCATTGACTAATTACAAAGTTTCTTTAGCAAATAAAAAATATATGCATAACTCACAGACTACAATGCAGGAAACATTTTTATACCAATTTCACACAAAACTATGTTAAAACATGACCAATTCCAAGACCTCCACACCAGCAAACTTTCAGTGTGATGGTCTACACTATCACCTTACCTCATGGCCTCAACATTTGGATTGTCCTCTCCTTTGAAGAACTGATTGCTACGATCTGTTCGCACTACATCTTTATCAACTGTAAACTGCACATTCCGCCAGAATTCCTTCTGTTCTGCTGGACTCATGGATAACCTGTATGAGAATGATATGTGTGAAACAAATACAACTCATTTAATGTGATAAGTATCCTACATTTACTTTAGCACTGTTTTATACTAAAGTTGGATGTTAGAGCAATTTCTATGAGAAGAGTTATTTTAAAAGTTACCATACTCAAACTTTCATTGACAGCTCGACTAGCATGCAATACGAAGAGTGTCAGTGACTCAGTAGGCAGCATGCTCATTTCTAATTTTTTTTATACCTTTATTAACTGCACACATTACACAGTGAAATGGGTACACACACATACAGTTTAAAAAAATGACAAAGATTTTTCCACACATTATATATACATGGTTTCTTTCTTTCCAATTACTGTTTAATTTAACATTACATAGACTGCTCAAGCCATTCCTCCCCTGAAATTTCACTCTTCCTCCTAAACATTATTCAGCATGTACTGTTCCCACAGAGTCAATTAATTTCTATTAGTTTGTTCTGTTCCTCTTCTAAAGATCCCACTACTTATTCTTTTGCCTCCTTTGCAACATTCAATAATTCTGTTACGGTTGTTTTATATTTTGATTTCCATTTTCTAGTTATTGCTTCTCTGATAGACAAAAGCATTAAATTAGTACGGCCTCTCTATGGTCAGGCAGTTCAGTTTCTGTTTCCTAGTTTGAACAAATAATTTTCTTAGTTGCAATACGTGTTCCTTCAACATTTCAGACAAAGCACCCTATACAGAATTTTTAAAATCTACCACCTTGTTGCATTTCCAAAAAAACCTGTCCCTGAGTACCCCTCACTTTCCTGTCACATCTCCATCAACTGCTGTCTACCTGTGGAAAAATGATCTGAATGGGATAAAAAAATATATCCTTGCAAACACATCTATGCAAACACCCTTATCCTTGTAGATTTTGTTACATACTGCTCATTTCTAATGTGAAAAAAAAATTCAAGGGGCTGTTGCTTCAGTCTTCAGGCCAGAAGATTTGACTGACATTCCAGGACTGATGTTACATTATAGTGTTTGAAAAAGAGATGCTCTAAACGGAAGGTATAATAAATACAGATACCCTGTGGTTGAACTGGTGGTTGTTTAGATGGATATAAAAGATTCTGTGGAGTTCTACATTCAGATCTAGGGCCTTTACCTGGACAGATGATGTAGACAAAAAGGATTTATGTTATATTGGGAGAAGCTAATTCAAGACTCAGAATGCATGTCAGAGGATGAATTTACAGATTTGGTAAACGTGGGGGACCAAGTCCAACTATGGTATAGAGATTTAAGGACAACAACTAGCAGGTTGATCTTATGTCCAAGACAAGAGACATGAGAAGACAGAAATAGTAAGATGGTTCATGGAAGCAAGGGGGGAGATGCCCAAAGATAAGGGGGTGAATGGGACGTTGTGTAGAAAATTCAAAAGTCTAAGTCAAGGCTGCAGCAAGAACCATTTTAATGGGAAAATAACATGGAATATCACATTAATACTGAACACTGGAGTCAGCTACTACAGCTAACTAAATATGCAGTCTTGTCACTATAGGTTTTTTGGTGGCAATGTTTATGTAGCCTTTTCTATACACCAGCCAGATTAGCACTAATGTATTCAGGACAGGAAAGGGATTGCTGGAGATGCAGACATGAATCTTTAGGAGATTGGGAGCATATATTTTGGGGCTGACCCAAGATGGTTCAGTTTACAACAGACTGTCAGAAAATACTTGACAATGTCTGGGGGGGGGGGGATAAGACTATCATCGGCTCTGTTTTTGATTACTTTTAGTGAAAGGGAAATTAAAAATCCGAACAAGCTAGCAGTACTCCATCTAGTTATGCTAATGGCAAAAAAAGTTACCACCACAAACTGGAAATTGACAAGTTCAGTAGGTTTGCTAAAAAAAAAAAAATGAGTGTTGGACTTTTACAGGTCAAAACTAAAGGTACCCCTGTGAGAACAGTATATCCAAGACAGAAACCAGATGAGCTTCCTGGATAAGGGTTGATGGAGTTCAAGAAGGCTCATGAAAAAATGTGAGATGCTTTTATGTGAATCCATTCATCCAGTCACAATCCCTTTTTCCCATTTTTGCCCATGGGGTCAGGGTGAATATCCACACAAAAATGCACATATAAAATGGTAAAAGAATGCAGCTTGCATGTTATTTTTAAGGTAGCTTTAATTATTATTTTAAGATTTGATAGGCACAAAGGTATTGTAAATTGTACTCCAATGTTTATTTGACACTTTGTAAAGTTGTTTTTTTCCCCTACTTCTTTTCTTTCGTTTTTAAAATTCTATATTACTCTAGTGTTTGTTTTTTTTCCCTAGGTTAAACTGGATTTTTTAATTGCATCTTAAAATGGCTTAAAGTTGCTGGTACAATATAAAACAAGTGAAGTAAATAATGACAGAATACTGGGGTTAATGTTGGACAGATATTGAGATATATGTATGTATACATATTTTCTTTTTGTAATTTTTCTTTCATTTGTCTTGTTCAATGAAGCTGATGCTGCAAAAAAAAAAAAAAAAAAAATCCACGGAATTGAGAAACAAATATAAATAAAATAAATTGATATCATTTTTAAAAATGATCTGCATACGCAGTCATACCTGTTCTCATGTGTTTTATGCTCAACAACAACAATGTACCAATGAGAAAAAAGCAGTCAGGTAAAGTCCTACACTATGGATCTGCTACAAAGAGATGTACAAAAGTAAGAGAAAGCCAAAATCACATCAGTGCCATATCTCACCCACTCAACAATTCCTCAATCATATCTCTAGCACCATAATATATGCATCCCAGTATAAGCACCTACATAAAAGTACCTGAAGATGCTCAGAAGAGAGGCCTCAGATCACATTCACAAATTATGCTGTTGTGACTCCTCTATCACCGCCTACCCCCCCCCCAACCACTCTCACACGTATGCATGCGCACTACACAAACACAACATTTAACTCCATTTCCTTTCTTTTATGACTTTTTATTTTTACATTTGCAGGTAACATGCTGTAAACCACAGTCTTCCAGAGTAACGACAGAATCCAAAGGTGAGACCATATCAAGCACTATGCTCACGGTCTCCAAGAAGGATAAACATTCTGACAGCTGGCAACTGCATAATGGACAGAGCTTTCAGTTTTGCAACTTGCAGTTGCATTGAGACAATTATCTTATTTACAGACACAAACTCCAACTGAATGGCATCCAGCTGGGGTCATGTCAATATCCCCACACTAATCCATAGGTTCTTCCTGAAGTCTTACCCAGATTAGGAGAGAGACTGACCCAACTCAAGAAGTTTGGCTCCAGAACCAATGCTGCTCATGCAGTCAAGATCAACTAAATCTAGATGGTATTGTTCCACTTCCTATTCAAGTTACAGGCTCCTTCCCCAGCAGTGAGCTAACATGTTATATCGACATCTCAACAGTCGGTTTCCATTACCAGTCTTTAGTCTGTCTTTATCCATCTTGCTCCTGCTTGACATTTGGCTGGTGTTGCACCTCATCCCACCTTTTTCTTTGTACTAGGTGATACAGCCACAAAGAGTTTCCAGGCAGCTTTTTCAGGACTATTAAAAGAAAGTTGCACTTGTGCTGCTATTAGCTAATGTAGATACTGAAAGAAAACAACTGAAATTTAGTGTCAAGATCTAGATGCCCATGTAGAAAAAAAAAAGGATGAGTGTCCATCCATCCACAACCTCTTCTTCCCCATTTTTGTACACGAAGTCAGTGGTCACTTCAACAGTGACAGTCAACAGCCAGTTTTTACACTGCCAGCTGCCACCCCCCCCCCCCCCACACACACACACACACACACTCTCTCTCACACTCATACCTATGGCTAATTTAAAGTGTCCAATCCACCTACTACATGTCTTAGGAATGTGGGAGGAGATTGGAGCACCCAGAGAAAAAACTATGCTAACACAGGGAGGACATGCAAAATCCACACAGAAGGCAGCCAAGCTGAGAACTAAGCCACTGAATCGCTTGCTGTCAAGGTGACACCACCACCTTTTGCACCACTGTGCAGTAGAATGAACATGGGGAGAAGACAATTAAAAGTATATCTGGGTGCCAAACATTCTAGAGTACTGTATGCTCAGGACAGCTAATGTACTGAGATGAAGGTCATTGCCACGCTACCCGAAAATCTGATGTAACTGTAATAATAAAGAATGTCCTTAAATCAGCAGCTATAGCACAAATCCGTTTCAAATTACGATTTTAGCTATAGCTTTTCCTTAAAGGAATGACTGAATTTATTCTGTAACTAATGAAACGTTTTTTTCCCCCAAACATCTTTATTAAATTTACACATATGACAAAGGCAATCTTACATTATATAAATGAAAAACATACAGAACATCACTTTAGTTACAGTTTACATCACATACACCACTGAAACAACTATAGTTGTAAACATTATACATCACTTATAAACCATCAAGTCATTGTCAGTTAAGCATTATATAGCTCATTCATATCCTGCCTCTTAAACCTCATTCTTGCTCTGCATATATTGTTCCCACAATTCCCATTTTTTCCTATATAGTCTGCTCCTTCCCTTTTCTAAAGATCCCAATTCCAGTTGTTTCATATATATATATATATATATATATATATATATATATATATATATATATATATATATATATATATATATTCACTACTTCTAATAAAGTTGGTCTAGACTTTAACATTTTGTAGTAACTGATTTTTTGGCAGCCACCATAATTAGACTCAGCAAGGCTTTACTATGTCTAGGTAATTCTGACTCTGTAGCACAAACAAAAAAAAAATCATCTCTCCAGTCAGTCCAATCTGCTCACCCAGCATCTCTGATAGAGCGGTCTGCAGGCAATCCCAAAAGTCTCACAGCTCATCACACTTCCAAAAATATGTTAGTAATGAAACGTTATTGACCAAAATATGGTCTGTACAATTTCACTTCTAATACATGAAATTCAATTACTGTTTTAAGACCAATTTGGTTCCTGTGTTCCTCCATTTTCTTGTGTGGCCAGAGGGAAGTTTCTTTACTCACCAGTGAGAGTGGGGAGTACTGAGCTGCCTGTTTGTCCTCAGAGGAGTGGTTAGAGACAGCAACTAGTAATTCATTGGCCATTTTGGGTCATTTCCTGTTTTTTCCAGCCCCCTGCTATAAAGCACACTTTGGCGGGCTTTTCTGGCATTAGAGAACTTGGCATAGCTCCTCGTGATCCCCTGCGGAGTTCCTAAGGCAGCAGAGAGCAGAAAAAGCGACTTTCTTGATTATAAGTATTTTTTAGCATTTTTTATTGCTTTTTTCGATCTTTTGTGCTTTTCGACCACTGTTTGTGCTTATATTACTGTTATATTACCTGTTTTTCCTGTTTTTCTGTGCTTAAATTGTTGATTGCACTTCTTGGCTAAAGTTTTGCTTAAAAGTTAAACAGGCTAATACACTCAAGTGTACTAGCCTTTGATAGCAATTTAGTCGAATAACAAAGAATTTACTGTATTTTCTGTCTGTGTATGCAAAAAAAACCCAAAAAAATACTTCTGCTTTCCTAACTTTCCTAGCTAGTTGTTCCAGTGACCAGATTTGCTGATCCCTGGGCTTTGTATTTGGTTCCTGTGTTCCTCCATTTTCTTGTGTGGCCAGAGGGAAGTTTCTTTACTCACCAGTGAGAGTGGGGAGTACTGAGCTGCCTGTTTGTCCTCAGAGGAGTGGTTGGAGACAGCAACTAGTAATTCATTGGCCATTTTGGGTCATTTCCTGTTTTTTTCCAGCCCCCTGCTATAAAGCGCGCTTTGGCGGGCTTTTCTGGCATTAGAGAACTTGGCATAGCTCCTCATGGTCCCCTGCAGAGGTCCTAAGGCAGCAGAGAGCAGAAAAAGTGACTTTCTTGATTATAAGTATTTTTTAGCATTTTTTATTGCTTTTTTCGATCTTTTGTGCTTTTCGACCACTGTTTGTGCTTATATTACTGTTATATTACCTGTTTTTCCTGTTTTTCTGTGCTTAAATTGTTGATTGCACTTCTTGGCTAAAGTTTTGCTTAAAAGTTAACAAACAGGCTAATACACTCAAGTGTACTAGCCTTTGATAGCAATTTAGTCGAATAACAAAGCATTTACTGTATTTTCTGTCTGTGTGTGCAAAAAAACTAAAAAAAACAAAAAAAATACTTCTGCTTTCCTAACTTTCCTAGCTAGTTGTTCCAGTGACCAGATTTGCTGATCCCTGGGCTTTGTATTTGGTTCCTGTGTTCCTCCATTTTCTTGTGTGGCCAGAGGGAAGTTTCTTTACTCACCAGTGAGAGTGGGGAGTACTGAGCTGCCTGTTTGTCCTCAGAGGAGTGGTTAGAGACAGCAACTAGTAATTCATTGGCCATTTTGGGTCATTTCCTGTTTTTTCCAGCCCCTGCTATAAAGCTGCGTTAGCTGAGTTGCCACAGGAGCACACAAGAGCAGCGGGTAATCAAGGTTAAACTATTCGGGCTACCTAAAGTCCACTCTTCAAATTTTCCCTTAAAACAGCCTTCCTTGAACTGTACTACTGATCTAACCAGCGTATCCTATAACTAAAAAGTTCATCTCTACTTGATTCCCAAGTAGACTATTCTCTATCTGTAAAGCCTAGCACTTGCTCCTACAGTACTTTTCACCTCGATATAGCACTTTTATTATAGATAGTACCCCACCAGCCTAAAACCCCTTTCTCGATCACCCACATCCCCCGGAGTCTTTTTTTAAGTTTTTTTGTCTATTCCTTCTAGCATGTCGAGGGATCAGTTGCTAGTGTCCTCTCCTGCTCAGCTGGTGAATCTGGGAATATTGAGGCAATGTTACAATTACCTCATATACACAGACAACCCTCTCCTTCTCCCACAAAACACAAATACATGCGAGAGATGCAACTATACAGCCAAACTGGAGGCTGAGCTCTCTCAACATAGGACTGGCAAGACCAGACAGGAGGAGAAGGTAACCACACACACCACATACCCAGTCTCACATAGCACTATCACAACTTCAAATCATACACAAACACACAAAGACATACTCGGAGGCTCTGATCAAAAATCTATCAAAACAGCAGAGGCCATCAAAGCAGACACCCAAACAACTACCACCTCAGGACACAACACATGCAACACATAGACCACACAGTCAGTGTGCCAAACAGTCAGCCCTTAAGGCCAAACACAATGCCAGACACACTCGTCATTGGTGACTCCATAGTCAGACACACTGACGTCCCGCTCACCAGATTGAGTAAGGAGAAGGTCACAGTAAGCTGCCTGTCGGGCGCTAGAATCCGCCACATAACGCTGACTTAAATCAATGTCTACAATTCACAGGTACTACCTATTGCAAAGTTAATGTTAACTACGCAAATATGTATGTTAGAGCCTGTATTTCCACTTTACATAGATTTCTATCTGTTCTTATCTTATTTCAATTTTCCTCCCAGATCTAAATAACATGTATGCCTTCAGTGAACATAACTTTCAGCTATAAGAAAAAAAGTACAGTGGTTTACCTTAAAAAAACTGTGCAGTGTTACATTTAATTCACTAAAGTACTAAAGCTGTTGGGGAGGCAAGTACATATATAACAAACTTCTCACAGTTTCAATCATTTCTTGCATTTTACTTTTACTATACTGCTTGCCAACATCAGATTAAGAGTTAATTATATTGTACCTTGCAGATTTCACTCACAACTAAGTCTCACTGAACTGTTTGTAGCAATACCCCTTTACAAGCTAAATCTATTGAACCTCCTAGATTTCACTTAAACTTCACTGTTCACATCTGTCTTAATTAAATGTCTGCACCTGCAGGCTAGTTATCTTCAGCTAAAAGTATGAGCTTATGGGAAAAGTGAAACTGACTACTTTGCAAATGCTTGCAAATGCAAGAAAACTATTATTATTTCATGTTTTTTTTTCAGAATTTCTTATTGCCTTCAAAGTCCTTTGCCTATAAAAATATATTATTGTTTAAACTAAGAATATTAATCTAGATATCAGTCTCTGTAAAACCAGAGAAAAATTACTTTTCAGTTCTATACTTAATATAATCAATGCCCATTTACATCCTCCCAAGCAACCAAAGATCAGAGCATTATATTTGCTTTAACTTGTTTCTTTCCAGCCTTTATTTCTGTGTTACAGATGGATACATTGCAACTAAGAAAGAGTACTTACTTTAATATCACTAGCACATGGAACTGTCAATAAAAATAGAAGTTATGTTCTTACCATAACGTTCCATGTTAGTTGTCTTCTTCTCGCCTTCTTTCTTGCTGGATGGGTTCGAAGCCGACCTCGGCTCCGACTCGGCCACTCTAAAAGCTCGAGAGTTGGTTCCACCGGCTCGAGGCTCCCCTTATATCCCACAATGCTAGGCGGTATTACCTCAGATCTCGTTTGTAAGCTATGCCCAGCCAAAAATAACTCCAGAACCACTGGAAAAGGGAAAAACCCACCTCTATAAAAGGAAGGGAAGAAGGTGACCTGAAAACCTGAAGAAGGAATATATGCACAGAATAGCATATACCTATCTACAATAGAACTGGTAGAAAGAGAGGTCACAATCAAACTCCTCTAGGTCTGTCCAGGCTAGGGGGAAGGAGGGTGGGACCTGAAAGAAGGCGAGAAGAAGACAACTAACATGGAACATTATGGTAAGAACATAACTTCTATATGTTAAGTTGTCAATCTCGCCTTCATTCTTGCTGGATGGGACCGCGTCCCTAGCACCTTGTCCCGGGTGGCCTATCGGAACAGACTCTTGAGAACAGTGGAACCAAAGTTAGCTTTATGTCTAGAAGCTAAATCCAACTTGTAATGAGAAATGAAAGTGTGAGGAGTAGCCCAAGTAGCCGCTGCACAAATGGTGTCAATAGGCAGCCTGTCTTGGAAGGCTATAGAAGTAGCCAAAGCTCTGGTGGAGTGAGCCTTAGGTTTGTTAGGCAGCTTTTGGTGTCTAATTTCATAAGCAAAGGAAATCAGAGATGTTAGCCATCTGGAGAGTGATACCTTGAAACTGAAAGTCCCTTTCTGCCTTCTGCATAAGAGACAAACAATTGGTCAGTTTTCCTGATCTGTTTGGTTCTATCCAAATAATACCTTAACTGACGATGAACATCTAGCCAATGCAATTTTTGTTCAGACCTGTTAGAAAAGTTAGGAAAAACACAGGAGGTCAATGCTTTGATTTAGGTTAGATACAGAGGCCACTTTAGGTAAGAAGAATGGATTGGTTCGTAAGGACACTCTGTCTTTATGAAACAATAGATACGGTGGTCGACTGCTGAGTGCATGAAGTTCTGAGACCTTTCTAGCTGAAGTAATGGCTACCAGAAAGAGAGTCTTCCAGGATAGCAATTTCAATGAACAGGAAGCTGCAGGTTCGAGCGGGGAAGAATCAAAGATGTGAGAACTAAATTAAGGTCCCAAGAAGGAGGAGGATTTCTTATAGGAGGTCTGAGAAGAAAAACTCCCTTCAAAAAAGCTTTGCAAAGCTTGTGAGACATGATGGCAGAATCTGAGATGCCCACATGAAAGTTAGAAATAGCTGCCAATTGAACTTTAAGAGTAGAAGGAGATGAACCTGCATGGAAGAGTTCAGCTAGAAAATCAAGGACTATTTGGATGGAAGCAGTGAAAGGATCTATGTCCCTTTCTTGAGCCCAATAGGCAAAACGTTTTCACTTACTAAGATAAATCTTCCGAGTGGAAGATTTATGGGAAGCTATCAAAATATCTCGAACAGAGTGAGATATTTGAGGAAGCCTGGCTAAGGTTGGAATTGGAGGAACCAAGCAGTGAGGTTCAGAGAGGGGAGGGAGCGATGTAATTGACCCGATTGATGGATCAAAAGATCTGGAACTAGGTCCAGATGCCAAGGTTGCTCCAACAGAAATTGATGTAGAAAGGGGAACCAAACCTGTCGAGGCCAGTAAGGAGCAATGAGGATCAATGAGGCCTTCTGAGCGATAGCTTTCTGTATCACTTGAGAGATTAGTGGGAAGGGAGGAAATGCATACAGAAGTCCCCGGGGCCAAACCTGGACTAGAGCGTCTCTGCTGGGCTGGCCTGGTAATGGGAATAGGGTGAAATAATCTCTGCACTTGCGGTTTTGGGGAGTAGCAAAAAGGTTGCAGCAAGGCTGACCCCACCTGAGAAAAATTTTCTCCAGAATAGAATCTTTCAGAGACCACTCGTGAGGCATGAGTATAGCTCTGCTCAATTTGTCCGCGATTAGATTGGACTTCCCGGGGATATGCGTTGCTATCAGAAACCGCTGAGAAGAAATCGCCCATTGCCACAGTCTGAGTGCTTCTCGACATAGGGGATAGGACCTGGTTCCGCCTTGTTTGTTGATATACCACACTACAGACATATTGTCCGTCTGGATTGCTATCGTTCCCAAGGGAAGAGAGTCTTGAAGGGCTTGCAACGCTAAAAGCACTGCTCTCATCTCTAGAACATTTATATGCAAGTGGCATTCGTCTGGTTGCCATATGCCCTGGACTGTTCTGCCCTGATAATGCCCCCCCCACCCGATCAGGGAGGCGTCCGTTGTCAGAGTAGCAACCGGAGGGGGAGGAACAAATGGTCTTCCCAGGAAGAGCTGAGGGGAAGAAATCCACCAAAGAAGATGATTCCTGCATGCTTGCGTAATCATAATGGTGTGGGACATCGGAAGTTCCTGGTACGACCATTGTGTGAAGAGCATCCATTGAAGGATTCTCATGTGGAATCTGGCTAATAGAAGTAGAGGGATAGCAGCCGCCATAATCCCTAGTACTTTCAGAACTAATCTTACTTTGACTCTGTTGCTGTGGAAGAGAAAAGAGACCAGTTTGCGTATGTCTGCTATTCTTTGGTCTGTTAGTCTCGCAGACATGTTGACTGTGTCTAGATTTGCACCTATGAAGGTAATAGCACGACAAGGCGACAAAACAGACTTTTCGCAATTTATTGAGATGCCTAACTTTTGACAAATGCGAAAGGTGTAGTCTCTGGCCATTAACAGAAGATGCTTGGTAGGAGCTGTGAGGAGCCAGTCGTCCAAATATGGAAACACCTGGAATACTTGACGTCTCAGGTGAGAAGCTACCACTGCCATGCATTTGGTAAACACCCGGGAGGCAGTGGTGAGACCAAAGGGCAGGGCTCTGAATTGAAAGTGACTGGTTCTCAGCCGGAAGCGGAGAAATCTCCTGGAGCGTCTGTTCATTTTTATATGATAGTACGCATCCTGGAGGTCTATAGAGCACATCCAGTTTTCCTTTCCCAAAAGGGGTAGGATGGATTGTAGCGTGACCATTCGAAATCTTGTTTTCTTGACCGACTTGTTCAAGATACTGAGATCCAAAATGGGTCTCCAGTCCCCTGTTTTCTTTGGAACCAAAAAGAATTTGGAGTAGATTCCGGATCCTTGCTGGTCTGCTGGTACTGGCTGAATGGCTCTTTTTGCAAGCAACTTTGAAATTTCCAACACTGCTTGATCCCTTTGAGCGGGTGGAACATCTGGAAGGGATTTTTGATTGATTTGGAGTGCGAAAGAACGGAATGGAATAGCCTTCGGAAATGATGGACTGTACCCACTTGTCTTGAGTTAGGGATCGCCAGGCTTCTGGGTACAGTGACAATCTTCCCCCGACTGCCTCCGAAGGTGGACAGTCGGGCAACACCTCAGGGATGCTGAAAGGGCTTATCGGAGAAGGTTTCTCGATTGCCCTGGTTCTCGGACCCCCTGCCTCTAGGGCGTCTACCATTATTGTTCCCCTCTGCCTCTGGCGGGAACCGACTCTGTCACGTCAGGCAAAGTCCCTTGAGATTGTTTGCGGAACCACATTTTCCCACTTTTCTGGCCTTTGGGGTAAGGCCTAGAAGGAGTAGAAAATGGACTCCGACGGCAGAAAGAGTCTTGCCATCCGTCTCGCACCTAGTCAAGGTTTCTTTCACTTGAGGACCAAAGAGATGATCCATCAAACGGGAATTAGTGAAAGACGCTTTAAAGGGGTCCGCAGTTGCATAGCCGCATCCAGGCATGCCGTAAGGCCACACCTGTCCCTGCGGCTCTGCTCGCTCCATCAGCCGCATATGAAAGGAGGCATGGAGGAGTTAGCTATAGAATTTAGGGTAGCCAGCTGAGTGTTCATCTTGTCCTGAAAACCCGCAGCTGTAGGATCCTTCAACATGTCACTCGCTTCCTTGATCAAATCTCTTTGAAGACGAGTGAAATGGCATAGGTAGTTCAGCGAACGCATAGCAAAGGTCGCTGACGAAAACATCCGCTTCCCGTACCTGTCCATAGACCTAGATTCCTTGTTAGGAGGATGGACAGGCACCGAAGGATCAGCTAGTTCCTTCTTAGTGGCAGCAGCTACCACCATAGCATCCACAGAAACTCCCTTGGTCAGAAATTGTTTATCTGCTGGTGCCGTGATAAACTTTGAAGGTCTCCTGGGGGTGGGGTCCACTGAATCAGGAGCCGTCCAAGCCTTTTTTGCTACCACCTGCATGAGGGGGTCAAAGGGGGACACACCCAGGAGGTGGAAGGGCGAGAGCCAAACGCCTCAAGATACACAGATTCATCCTCCGAAGGGTTAAGGGCTGGCCAATTTCCCCTCTGTTTCAGGATTTCTAGAATGTCTGCAAAGGAGACATCTTCAGAAGGGGAACGGGGGGAACCCTCGGAATCCTCTAAATCTGTGTCAGAGGTGACAGACTCAGGTGAGTCTATGTGTTTCCTCTTACACTTTCTCTTCCTAGGGGGCTCCCCTGCCAATTCAGGAGAGGCCTCGGAAGAGGATGAGATCCCCACAGGGGATTCTTGAGGAGCTGGCTCTCTGCGGTGTGGGATGAGGGAGTGAGTAGACATAACCTGAGGCACCGAAGAGGGAGGGGCGGACGGAGCAGACTGTGGAGCTGAACCAGGTTCCAACACACTCCGCATGACCTCGAACGCACCCCTGTCAGGCAGAGCCAGAGGTCCCCGCTCCGAAAAGCTGAGAACCCCCCTCGGCACCGACAGTGATGGCTCCGAGGCCGATGTCGGAGCCGAACTCACCAGCGCCGAGGCACCGAGAGGTAGAGCGGGGTCGGACAAGGGTCCGATGCCACTCACCCCCTCGGAACAGACGAGGGAAGTCCGGCGCCGAGCTTCTTCCAAGGAAGAAATCGGAGCCGACGACGGAGCCGAAGACATTTGTATCAGCTCCGACGCTACCACAGTCTCGGTTCCGAAACGCCCCGGCTCCGAGCTCAAAGGAGTCGGAGGAGGAACATTTTGAGGAACAGGATCAAGCATCGACTGATGAGTCGGGCTCTGAAGCATTTGGGCCAGTGCCTCGGACTTAAGAAGTCGACTCACTACCCTCTGAAGGTCATGATCCGAAAGCCTCGATGACCTAGAGGAGTGAGATCTATGGCTCCGTTCAGACAGCAAGGGAGATGCTGGAGCCGAATGAACGGAGCCAAGGGACGGTGACCTAGACCTCTTTCTAGATGTCGGCTCCGATGGTCTGATCGGAGCCGACACAGGAATTTCCAATGCCTCGGCTCCAGCCGGAGCCGAGGAAACCACAGAAGCTGTAGTCTGAGACTCATCGGCTCCAGCCGGAGCCGATGTAGCAGGAGGTTTCGAAGCCTTAGGCCTCGACTCAGAAGCTGGAGTCGAGGACCTAGAAGCCTTAGAGGGTTTGCCCGCAGTAACAGTAAGGGAACCCTCAGGCTTAAGCAAACCTCTTAAAATAAGTTTATTTTTTCTTTCCTGCAGGACTCTAGGGCTGAAGCCATGGCATACAGCACAAGAGTCCTGCAGGTGTAAAGGTCACAGGCAGTAAACACAAGAAGTGTGACCGTCTGTCAGAGACATTTTCTGACAGCACGAGTCACACTTCTTGAAGCCTGAGACCTTTGAATCCTTGGACATTTTCAAGGAACAGAAAAGTGTAACCACCACACAAAAACACAAACACACCGATTACACTATCAGTAAGTAAAGTTTAAACTTAAGTTAAACTAATAAGTTTAGTTAGTTTAGTTTTTATATATCCCTACAAAAAAGCACATACACTCCACTATTAGGGATGGAAGGGCCCGAAGGCCTAAGGAAAGAACTTATAAGTTCTTGAGGTAAAAAGGGTGGATAAAAGGGTAGAAAAGGATCAAAATCCACTAAACTAAGGGAATAATGAGAAAAAAATAAGTTAAAGGGGTTTAAATTAACTATTAGACTGATCTAATGAACTGACCTGAAGCCGGTAGAAACAACACACCTCGATCGCTGTAGCGGCAAACGAGATCTGAGGTAATACCGCCTAGCATTGTGGGATATAAGGGGAGCCTCGAGCCGGTGGAACCAACTCTCGAGCTTTTAGAGTGGCCGAGTCGGAGCCGAGGTCGGCTCCGAACCCATCCAGCAAGAATGAAGGCGAGATTGACAACTTAACATGGATTATTTAGCAAAGTGAGCTATGAGCTTTCTTCCTGTCACAAGACTGGAAGAGAGGGTTCCCTTCAGACGGCCAGTTCTGAATTCACACATACATTTGATCCTCCAGGAAAGGCAACTTGATAAAGCAACTTAAATCTCACATTTGCATCTCTGCATCCCTGATTCCTTGGAGGAAACGGCTTCTCTTCTGCCTGATTCATAGTGAATAAAGTGAATAATGATGCTCCACAAACACTCTAGTGCCCCTAATTTTAATACTTTTCTATTCTACTACAGTTTTGTTTGTAAAAGGTCTTTCTGCTGATACGATTTCATTTTTACTAATATGGCTATCAGCTGCTTTCCAATTGGCAAATTTGGAACTACCACATGATGTGCCCTCTCTTTCAACAAATTCGCACCAGTCCAACTGTTATCTGTGGTTCCATAAAATGAATGCAGTCCGCAAAACATCTAAGTTTTTATTTGTGTTCTCAGTCTTCTAACTCTACTATTTTCTGAAATAGCTTTTCTTGATAAGCCTCATGTTCAGAAAGTCTTTTGTTCATTTCAGTCTATTTTATGTAGTTGTACCTGCACTTGTCTGCACAGTCCAGCTCCCAGATGTGCTTATCTGCCTGGATAAGTGCTTAAGGTATCAGAAGTCTAACAACCTTCACCTTCAATACTTTTACAGTGTCTCTCTATTCTCCTCATAGGTTCTCAGTGCATAGATGCCTTGGTCATCGTGGGGAGACATATTACTAACTTCTCTTTTATTTACAGCCTTACAGCATTTAGTTTCTTAAGGCAGTGTAAGAATAGCCACACACTCGCTGAAAACAAAAACTCCTGCTCAAGAAAAGGGTTTTATATGCGGGAGGTATAAATCCTTAACTAAACCTGAGACGTCATTCTCCTAGTGAGTTCCACTCAGTGCACACATCACTGACTTTTCCCACCCAAACCTCTGCAACATCACCAAAGTGTCAACACAAAACTGTCATACACTTATGCCATTAAAAAGTCTCTAGCGAACATCCTAGAACAGTTGGATCTAGGTATCGGCCCATCTCCTTAAACTAATCTCCTGCACATAACCCTTCATCAATAGATCACAACCAGCATACAACACACTAACACAATTACAAAAAAGGGGTCTCTCATCTAGCAAGCAGAAGCCCTTAATGCAACAAGAACAAGACAATACATCTAGCAATGTTCTGGTCATAGTGGACTCCACAATTAGACACACAGATGCACCACTTACTAGGTTACACAAAGACAGGGCTGATGGTTAGATGCTCTCAAGTGCCAGGATTAGCAGTGTTACTAAAGTCCTCAATTCCCTTCAGCCTAAATACAGACATGATCTGGTCACTGTGCGTGTGGTAATGAATGTTTTCAGACATACCTACCTCGGACCATATAAAAATGATCATGAAGATTTCTATGAATACGTATCAGAACTTGGTATGAACTTAGGTTTGACCAGTATCCTACCATAGCCAAGAATGATGCCACAATACAATCAAAAGACAATTTACTTTAACCATCAGCTTACCTATTGGTGTCATTAAAGAAGAAGTCCAATATATATTATCCTGGGAGGAGATGGGGAGAACTTTCTCTTCCCTAACAGTGCCTTTTTAATCTACCTCTGTCTCCAGAAATGACATACATAGCAAAAAAATAAATAAAAATCAAGAGTACATAAAGGTAGACCTGCTCAATGCTACAAGGCTAAACATGTGGTTGCACTCCTTAGAGGCATTCCTAACTCTTTGAAAATAGATATTTTATAGTAATTGCTCCCCTGTAATGTAAGGTTTCAGTGCCTACCACACTTCCAGGCCTAATGCTGAAAACAATGGTGTTACTGGAAGGCACACGTCTGTCTTCCTAAGAAATTATTTACCTCCAAACTCTTAAGGCAAGAGAATTTCTAGATATTCTTCTCAAAGTAAATAAAACTCCATAGCACAACAAAGTAAACTAATGTACTCTTCCATGTCACATGCAGAGGCATATCTAAACAAACTGACATCCATTCTTATTGAATGCAACACTATTCTCTTTGGTGACTTCAACTATCTGTCCATTAAATGGAAAGCCTACACCATCACTAACATACATATGCACAGATTCCTGAATTTCATTCAAGCCAGCTCCTTGGACCAATTAATTCAATTCCCAACTATGGGGTACTAAAATATTGGATCTGGTTCTCATCTACACAGCACTCTATGCTCAACCATATCACTTGTCAAATCTGACCATGATTCAGTAAACATTCACTATCAGGATAAAATTGGATTTACTACAGAACCCTTGTGTCTTTACAGACTAATCTAAAGCAAATGGATTCCAACTAACTCCTCTCATCTTCCTGCTGGTTTCTTTTGCTCTGTTCTAGTACTATGCTCCAATTTCCTGTCTCCTTCACATTCTAACTTTTCCATAAAGATGAGTGTTCCCCTATATGCTTCTCTGTGGTATTGACTCTGATACAACCAATTATTGCTCCAACTTCACTCCATCCCTAGTCTCAACTGCTTGGAGCTGTTCTTCCATGCTAGGTTTATTCTTACTCCAAATATTTTCTCTATTTGCTCTGTCACATTTTTCTTCATAACTACTGATGCACTTACCTTTACCTATATTTTTTCTTTAATCTCCTTCCTACATTTTCCTATGCTGTCCTGCATCCTGGCCACCTACGGCACACCCAATCCCCATTCAGACCATTCACACATAACTAGCCAAACCATTATCATCCCTAAATCCCACATTAGCCATCAAAGGTCCCCGTTCTCTTGCAGACTCATACTCTCTGCAACTCCTAAGTTCCCTGAGCCAAACAATTTTCCCAAGCCCTGAGTACCTCTCACCTCCCTCCCTCCCTCCTTGACCTCACATCCAACCTGTAATGCTTCATCCTGTTCTATATGTTAGTTTCACTTTTTCTTTTTTTTCACTGTTTAATTTGTTAGCACTCAGGTAGATCTCAATTATCATCAGAGGTCTGCTAAGCATATACTTGATAAGTGACAAGTGGCCTGGAATATCCTTATGGTGTTCCTTAAAATATAAATTGAAACTAAACACAAACACACATCTTTAATGACTTTATTTAAATAGCAATCACTGGTTTACTAAATGGAAAAAGGTAAACAGTGCTGTGGGCCATGGAGTAAGCAGCCAGTAGGTACAAACAACGTAGAAATGGAAGGGGTGGTTGAAATTTAATAACTATAAGCGATAGACAAATCAAGAGCCAACAAGCTTAAGAGTACAAAAGAAAAAAGATGGAAGAAAACTGCAGTATGCCTACTTACTAGCATTTCCGAATGCTTCAACTGAGCAAGTACACCATGCAAGCTGTGATGTGCCCCACACTGTTATAATACATACATGTATGTATATATGTATAGATATGTATATACTGGACTTGGGCATTTGGTTAAAATGTTAGGTGGTCAACATCTGTTTAATCAATCACATTTGGTCAACAGATGCACTAGATCGACAATCACCAGGGTAGTCAATGATTGAGTACAATGCCCCATTCGGAATGTATCTGACCCGACACTTGCAGCAGCTGGAGAGGCCACAAAAGTTCCTCACCAAAAGGATAAAGGGTCTCAAACATCTGTCCTATGCTGCCCGACTGAAAGAACTCCAGCTCTATTCAGTCGCTTACCGCTTGCTCAGAGGTGACCTTTGCCTAACATACAAGGCCATGTCAAACCCAGATTTGATGAATATGCTTCACCTCAAAAAATCTAGATCCGTCAGAGCCACAAGGGCGGGAGACTTAAACCTCGACACGGCTATTAATAGGACGTGCTGGAGGGATAGATTCATCACCCAAAGACTCCCTATGCTGTGGAATAAAATCCCGGTATATGTGAGGCAGAGCACCTCGCTGGCCTTGTTCAAGAGAAATCTTGACCAATGGATGGGAGATCGCAGATATACCCCAGGGATTACCTCAGTGTCACTGCTCAACAGAGGCACAGCAAAATAATGGGTATAGTTCCCCATACTAAAGGGGTGGCGTAAGCCACAAAACTATGGGCTAGGCTTGTAAATGTCCTCGGGCAGATAGCCTAGTATGAACCTATGAACCTAAGGGAAATATTCCCTTTTCCTCGGGATTACGCAATCTCAGAGTTAGTATAATTAGTAGGGGGTGCACAACTTTTTTTTTGTGTTGTCGACCTTTTATTGTCGATGTTCTTGCTGTTAACCTTTTTGATTTGCCAATCTAAGTAAGTACACCCATATATTTGAAAAAGTGCTTGGCGTCACATGAGAAAGTCACTTTACAAAAGGTAAGCCCTGATCTGATCAACACACAATAAAATAACTCTATTTTGTATTACTATTATATATTATGCACTACCCTAACAGTAATGGCTAATAAAGGTGCCCTTCCACCTTTTACAAATTAAAGGTAACTCTGCCCGAAGAGCAATTAATACCCCTTTCCACACAATTTAAATGAAAACAGCAAAAAGGGAGCTTGCTATCATGTCTTTCTGCAAACAGTTGCTTAGGTGGTGACATTATCAGAATGGGTGTGTACAGCACAAGTCAATCTGTCAATACAATAGCCTGGCACAAACCTCAAAGATGGCTGCACATTGAGTTTAATTCTAGTTCTCCAGGTGAGAAAACACAAACTCAGCAGAGAAGCCCAGTAGACTTTTGTATTTACGGGTAAATTTCAGTAACAAGCTAGAAAGTGTACTACCTGGATGCCAGGGAAAATGAAATACAGAGGACCTGGGAAAAAAATCAGCTGCAAAAAGTGAGGAAGAAACACTGAATGGAGAAAGTTCTGCAGCTGCTCAGCAAAAAGCAATACAACCTCTAGTAACCTACAGGAAGATACAAGACAACTGCACACACAAACAGTTAAAATAGACAAAACACTGATGACATATATCAAAACAAACAAGAAAAGGCTGGCTGGAAAAAAATGAAAGAAACTTTACAGAGATATTCAGATGAGGTGATGAAGCTGCAAAAATCAGAGTCTAAAATGAAGAAAAGATGTTTAAAAACAGAATTAGAGTACAGAGCATGTAGGGAAAACCTGAGCACTTAAGCTATATCAGAGAAACCGGAAGAATAGAGCATACGTTGAAAATGAAACAGAGAGAGGATTCCCTGGTGCAGAATTTGTTGAGCTGATGACTGGAGTGGTTGGCAAAGAGGTCCACCTTCAGGGTGCCCCATTTCTGGGTTACAAGGGTGAAAGTTCTGTGGTCTAGTTGCTACTCGTGTGGTTCTAGCAGCTTTCTGCTTAAGTTGTCTGCCAGAGAGTTCAGGGCATCCACAAACCTCAAACTTATGAATCTCCTACATATTCATACCATAAAAAAAAAAAAGAATACCAGAAATACAAGGTCTAGGGATCTGAATTTTATCTGTGACTTTAACAGAACGTGCTGGAGAGAAAATATGTGTCCCAGAGACTGCCCCTACTAAGGTAATAGCCTTCCCATCCATGTGAAGCTGAGTTTGTCTATTACCCAGTTTAAGCACAACCTAGACAAGTGGATGGGGAATAGGAAATTTACACCAGGCCTGGCAAACATGTCCCTTATGGAAACAGGTAGTTTTACAAATGCCTGGCTCTCAATGTCCTATATGGGCATTAGCCTAGTAACAGTCTATGAACCTACAAATAATGAAAGGACAAAACAGATAAAAGTAAACAGTTCCTGAACAGAGGGTGACTAGCCATGTGGAGATAGGTATCCTTCAAATCTATGGAGACCAAAAAAGCGTGGGGAAGTAAAAGAGGGAAAAGGGTCTAAAGAGACATCATCCTGAAGGAAGGAACCCTGAAAAAGGTGTTGAGATAGGACAGGTCTACAATGGACCTCTATGGCCCTTCCTTCCTGGGAACCAGAAATATTCTGGCATAAAAACCTGTTCCCTGACAAGACAAGGGAACAGGTTGTAGGGTTCCCTGTTCCACCAGATCCCACAAGACCTGAGAAAGATATCAATCTGGCAAAGAGGAGGAGGCTTAGGAAGGCCAGAAAACAGAGGAAGGGACTTCCAAGCTATAAAATAATTGTGCTGTATGATGGAAAGTACCCAAGTATCTGTAGTTACCTGTTGCCAAACAGTGAAGGAAATGGCTAGCCTGAGGAACAGAGGAATCTGGCCAAGGAGAAGAGAGGGTGAATGTCAGATAAAGAAAGGTAGATTTATCGGGAAAAGAAGGTTGCTGGCCTCTAGAACTCTGAGTGGGTTTTATCTGGGAAAATCTGCTTAAAAACCCTCTTACATCTAGCAGGTTGTCTTGGCTGCCTACAGACCAAAAATGATTTCGAAGGACATTTCCTCTGGAACTTAGGTACAGGAGAAGCATAACCTTGCCCTTATCCTGCAGTGTTTTAAACAATTCTGCAGCAGCAGTACCAAAAAGATTCTGGTTGTCTAAGGAAGAATCCAAAAGTCTGGCCTTACTGTTAAGAAGCACAACTGGGAATATCTCCTCACAACAGAACCAGATGCAGCTGCCCGACAGGAAGCATCAGCTGCTTCATAACTGCATTTAACAGAACAACAAGCTTCCAGAAAAGCAGAACTCAGAAGAGAGACAGCAAAAGTCTTAGTGTCCAAATCAAGCATATCAGTCAAAACCACCCCCTAGCTGGGACAGAAGAGGCAGGGCATATCTAGTCATGTGGGTCCGAAAATTAATGGCCCTAAAAGTCAAAGCAGCAGAAGTAGCTGGAAGTGTTTTGTATAGTGATGAGTATCCCCACCTGTCACATGGGAGATGAGAGTTCAATTCCCTGATGGGGAACATGTAGTTTCACTAACAACCTTAACACTTTCTTCCACCCTGGAACCATACCTCTCAACTGTACAAATTTTCGCATAATGTACAGATTTTTGTCTCATATTTTTGGTCCATTTCCTCATAAAATTGTGGCCTTCTGGCAAATCATTTGTAAATCGGGGGAGTGAAGTCAGAAAATAAAGATAGACATTTGAGTCTCAGACTTCATTCCCTTCAGAAAATTCATGCTATTACAATACCTGTTATTCTATTGACTTTCTAAGTTTGTAAGAGCAATACCTAAAAATTGTCCCTATTTCTGGTCTTTTGTCCCCCATTATTTATGACTTTGTCCAGATTTCTTGCTCCAAGAGGTCCAGAAGTATGCCTGGAACACTCATTCAGTACGCTGATGACTCCACTATAATCTGTACAGCTCAATCACTACCAGAACTGCTTTCAAAAACTCAACAGTCCTTCACTGCAGTTGAATCCTGGCTAAAAAATCCCCAACTCTTTCTTAATCCAAAGACAACTAAATTAGTACTCTAAACACCTCCCCTGTCACCGATCATTTTAACATCTTTGCGTTTGACAACTGTCATAGAAACAATGCAGGAAACCAAACTTCTGGAAGTAATCATTGACAAACTTTCCTTCGACCACCATATACAGCAAAATATAAAGAAAACTCATCAAAAACTGCGACTCTTGTATAGAAGCAAACATTTCATAACTACAGCAAACAGTTTCCTTAGCAAAAATCTTATTTTCCTCTTTTCTTTACAGTGCCGTTATCCTCACTAATTTACAAACTTCTACCCTAAGCAAGATGGAACAGTGCTACAATAAAGTAGCCAAGTTTATCACAAACTAAATATTACAGACATCACTGTAAACTGCTGCTAGAACTAAACTGGCTTAAACTTCCCAACCAACTTGCTTTTATTCAGTTATCCACTTTGCACAATGTTATTTTCAAGCCTACTGCCTGCCCTGCACTAGCCAACTTAGTCACACCTTATACACCAAACAGATCTCTATGGTCAGAAGACAAAAATCTCTTAGCTATCTCAAAACCCACAAAAAAATAGGTCAGTTTGTATTCATATTCTGTCTCTAAACTATGGTAATTCACTACCTCTTGCTACCATGGCTATGCCTGGCCTAACCTGCTTTAAAGTGTCTTTAAAAAAATCATCTAAAAAATACATGGCTCTGCTCCTATATAAATCCAGCCTAATGCTCATTTGTTCCTCTTCTTCAACGCTAGCTTCATTTTTTTCCTTCCTCTGTCACATCTCACTCATTCACAGTCTACAAAATCCTAATGTCTCTCATAACTCCTTCTCTGTTCCTATACCATATCCTTAAGCTACTGCTCAGTCTGTAATGCTTCTAGTCTCAACTCTCTCACTACCTTTCTGCATCACTAACTCTTCTGCTATTATTTTCCTAATTGAAACCAACATTTTATTTTTCATGTACTATAACAACCGGTCATACACTGTACTACCTACATAGTATTTTTGTACACTTTATATACTCATAGGCTATGTATATGTTGTTAGAATGATACAACTCCAGATGTGCAGTATATTTTGTAATCTAGTCTAAGTTCTATCAGCTTATTTTCATATAGTATTCCTCATGTCACTTGTATTCTTTTTCGACTATAATGTATTTGTATTGCACTTTATGTGGAGCTTTTCCCCCTGGGTCTCATCTGAAAATGGGTTCTGTAAACCCAGTTGGACCACCCCGGTAAACAAATGTCAAATAAATATAAATACACTTTTCCCATATCCCTCCATAGTACAGTTGTCCTCATCAGAAGACAGAAGCTTGGAAGAGGAAAGCAATTTAGATGGCTTATCAGTGGACATGGAAACAGCAGCAGGATCAGATGAAGGACATTTATGCAAGTGTTTTATGATCCTCATGAACTTTATAAAATCTGTCTGGCTTCTTAGGGGCTGGAGGTTGAGAAGCTACTGTAAATGTGTCCAATGGAGCAGTTAAAAATGAAAGTTATATATTCACCATAACTTTGCACCTGTGTTGTCTATTTTCATTCTTCCTCAACGATTGGGCCTCAGATATGACCTAAGATCCAACTCGGCTGCATTTTCAAGACTCTCGGATCCAACTCTCGTGCTCTTCCCTCCACCCACAATGCCCAAGTCAACCTACTATACCTCAGATCAAGTTTGCTGCCTTATAAGCCCTAGGAGTAATTAATCATAAGCACACTTCAAAGCAAGAATAGAAGTAGCAGAACAGGAGCTCAAACCTGGAAAGAAAGTTCCACAATAACCGCAAGGTCACTCCAGGAAATAATAGGAAGGGGGGAGGAGAGTGATTAGTTGAGGAAGAAAGAAAATGGACAACACAGACGTATAGTTATGGCACGTACATAACTTTAATATCTGATGCTGTCCTTTTCATTCATTCCTCAATGACTGGGACAGAGTCCCAAGCTATGTGAACCTTGGGTGGCCCTCCTGGAAGGATATTTCAGAGCATTACAGAACAAAATGCAGCTCTGCTCTTAGAAATCACATCCAATTTATAATGAGCAATAAAGGTTATGTGCATTAGACCACGTAGCTGCTTCCCAAACGTTGTTAATAGAAGTTCTAGACCAAAAGGTAGATGAGGTAGCCATGAACCTGGTGGAATGTGTTTTGGGAGACTTGCGTAGGGACATACCTTGCTGACTCAAAACAAAGGAAATGCACTCAATCTATTTGGCCAGGGTAATTTTAGAAACTGGTGATCCCAATTTGTTTGGGGAGAAGGAGACAAAAAAGAAGTTATGCCTTACCATAATGTTCCATCTGTGTCGTCGATCTTCATCTATTCTTGACTTGTGGGTTACGGTTCCAATCCTTGGAACTGATCCTTCCGATATATAGCACATGTCAGCCAAAAAATCTCTCCAGCTGCAAGTCTACCCACAATGCTCCTCTCCACATTACCTCATATCAAGTTTGCAATCAGATAAAGAACAGACTCTAATAATATGTTAGAAACCTTGCCAAGGCATCCCTAACAATAAGAATCCAGGACAGAATGTCACTCCACCAGAAATCTAAAGGAGGGGGCAGGCAAGAGGGAAGCAAGAATAGATGAAGATAGACAACACAGGTGGAATGTTATAGCAAGACAACCTCTTTATCTGATGATGTCAATTTTCATCTATTCTTGACTTCTGGGACAGAGTCCCCAGCTACCTTAGATTCTAGGTGGCCTTATGGAAGAATTTTCCTGAGAACCATAGAACCAAAAGAGGCTATCCCCCAGGAGACCATATCCAACTTTTAAGGAGTAATAAAAGTATGTGGCGTAGCCCAAGTTGCAGCTGCGCAAATTTCTGACATGGAAGCTTTAGAATGAAAAGCAGCTGAAGTCGCCATAGATCTGGTAGAATCTGCCTTCACTGGCACAGGGAGTCTTAGCTTTTGTTTTGTGTAAATGAAAGATATGCAATCCCTTAACCATCTGGACAGAGTAACCTTAGACACAGGTTTGCCCAAAGTTGCACTTGCAAAGGATACAAATAACTGTGCTGGTTGTCTAAATTGCTTAGTTCTATCCAGACAGAAATGTAATTGCCTACGCACATCCAAAAGCTACAGGCAGTACTCCCCTTTATTAGAAAAATTAGGAAAAAATACAGGCAAGTCTATAGACTGGTTGATACTGGTCTCTGAAATCACTTCAGGAAGAAAGTTTGTGATTGTTCTGAAAGATACTCTGTCTTTATGGAAAACTAAATAAGGTGCTTTAGAGCATAGCGCTTGTAATTCAGAAACTTGTCTTGCTGAAGGGTTGGCTATGAGAAGTTTTAAATCACAGGTAGCGCAGGTTCAAAAGGAGGTAAAGTAAATGATTGTAATACAACAGTCAAGTTCCATGATGGCAGTGGCTCTTTGAAAGGAGGCTCCAAATGGATGGTGTGTTTAAGAAAACCTTACAGACTCTGTAAGAGATCAAAGGCTGGCTCCCAATACCATTATGGAAATTTGAAACAGCTGCTAGGATAACCTTGATTGTAGAAGCAGAAGCTCCTTTACCAAAGATGGCAGCTAGAAACTCCAGAACTTTTTCGACTGGCTCTAAAAAGGGGTCTAGACCATTATCAGAAGCCCAAATAGAATATCTCTTCCATTTGCCAAGGTAGAGACTTTTGGTGGATGGTTTATGGGATGCCAACAAAATGTGCTGCATGTGAGAAGGATTACTATTTTGCCTGGTGACTAATGGAATTGGAGAAACCAAGCAGTCAGCTTGAGATTCCGAAGGCTGAGGTGCACTAGTCAATGGGGATGGGACAGAAAGTCCGGAACTGGGTCCAGAATCCATGGGCGGTGAAGTAGGTAAGGCCAGAAGAAGGGAAACCACATCTGTCAAAGCCAGTAAGGAGCAATGAAGATCACTTTGCTTCTCAACCAAGCTGCTTTCTTGACGAAAAAGAGGGATCAGAGTGAAGGCATAAAGGAGATCTGGGGACCAATCATGGAGAAGAGTGTCCTTGCGAGAATCTCCCTGAGGGGAAATTACGGCAAAGTAGCTTCTGCACTTGTTCAAGGGTGAAGCAAACAGGTTGCAGCAAGGCTGTCCCCAGTGAAGAAAGTTCTTCTTCGCTACTCTGGAGTTTAGAGACCACTCGTGAGGCATGAGGATGCTTCTGCTCAGTTTGTCCGCTATCACATTGGAGCTCCCCAGGATGTACGTTGCTATCAGAAAGCGGTTCGAAGTTATGGCCCATTGCCACACATGGAGGGCTTCTCGACACAGTGGGTAGGACCTGGCTCTCCCGTTTGTTGATGTACCAGACTACTGACATGTTGTTTGACTGAACAGCTATCATCCATTAAGGTAAGGCAGACTGAAACATTTGCAACGCCAAAAGCAATGCCCTCAGTTCAAGGACACCGATATGCAGATTGGCCTCGGAGGGGCACCAAGTGCCTTGGACTGTCTTCTTAAGATAATGCCCCCACCCCCCCATCTGGAAAGCATCCATGGTCACTATAGCCTTGAGCTGTAGGTAAACAAAGGGACGGACAGGAAGAATCTCGCCAGACTGCAACCACCAGGATAGGTCGTTTTTGCATCTGCTGGATAAGAAAACTAAAGGATTCATGGGGTGGGTTAGAACAGACCACTGGTTTGCAAGTAACCATTGAAGAGGTCTCATGTGAAAACTTGCCATTGGAACTAATGTAATAGCTGCTGCCATGGAGCCCATTGCCATCTGCTGAGCTGGTATTTTGTTTGAGTGAAGGAGAGAATGAACCTGTGACTGTATTTTCTGCAACCTGTGTAGGGGAAGCGATGCCACACAAGATACAGTGTTAACGTGAGCTCAGATGAATTCCATGTTCTGAGAAGGGGTTAGAGATTTCACATGGTTGACCGTAATGCCCAATTGTTTGGATAATTCCAGAATGAAGTCCGTAGTTGGTAGTAGTAGATGCCTGGTGGAAGCGGTGAGAAGCCAGTCATCTAGATAAGGAAACACTCAGAATCTGTGCAGCCTCAAATGTGCTGTGACTGCTGCCATGCATTTGGTGAACACCCTGGGGGGCTGTGGTGAGACCAAAGGGCAGCACTCTGAATTGGAAATGACTGGCTCCTAGCTGGAAGCGGAGAAACTTTCTGGAGCATTTGTCCATCTTTATGTGGTAATATGAGTCTTGAAAGTCAATAGAGCATATTCAATCATCTTTCTCTAAGAAGGAAAGAATTGACTGAACCATGACCATCCAGAATTTTGACTGCTGGATAAATATGTTCAGAATACTGAGATCCAAAATTGGTCTCCAGTCCCCTGTTTTCTTTGGCACTAAAAAGAATCTTGAGTAAAATCCGGATCCTAACTGGTCTGGTGGGACTTCTTAGATGATTCTTTTTCATAGCAGCTTTTGTATTTCTAATGCTGCTTGATCTCTCTGACTGGGTGAAATGTCGGGGAGTCTTACTGGGGTTCTCTGGTAAAGAGTAAAGGGAATTAAATAACCTCTGGAAATTACCCTTAGCACCCACGCATCGGTGGTTATGCATTGCCAGGTGTTCAGGTGCAAGGACAATCTTCCCCCACCTGCTGCCAGAGGTAAGCAATTGGGCCCCCTTTCAGGAGTGCCGGTAGGGTTGACCAGAGAAGGAAAACCCTGGAACCCTGATTGTGTGGACCACCCCTGCCTCTGGGAAGGTGTCTTCCATTATAACTCCCCTCTCTGCCCAGAGGGGAGTCTGAACCATGTGTGTCCTGGAAAGGCTTCTGGGATTTCTTGAACCACATTTTACCACTCCTCTGATTCTTGGAGTAGGATCATTGAAGAGTGGAAAAACGCATGCCCACAGCAGACAAAGTCTTTACATCTTTTTCACACCTGGATAGAAATTCCTTTACCTTGGGTCCAAACAAAGGATCTGTCAAAGGGAGTATTGCCGAAGGAAGATTTGAATGGTTCCACAAACTCACACAGACACATCAAAGTGTGTCATCTTATAGCAACACCTGAACCTTTTGACTGGTTGCCCCTTCAGCTGCATGTGCTATAAGCCTCATTGACAAATTTTAAATAAGACTCCGGGGTAGCTAACTGGGAGGTCAACTTTTCTTGGACTCCCTCAGCAACTGCTTCCACTAGAGTATCAGAAAGCTCCTTTACTAGATCCCTTTGAAGTCTACTAAAGTGTGCCAAAGTTCAAGGACCTGATGGAGAAGGTCAATGATGCAAAGACCCACTTCCCAAATCTGTCCACTGCCCTAGACTCTTGGTTAGGGGCATGTACAGTAGAACTTTCTTCGCCCAGTTCTTTCTTGGTGGTGGCTGCTACCACCATGACATCTACTACTAAGCCCTTTGCTCAATGTGGATGGTCTTCAGGAGCTGATTGTCAGGTCTCCAGAGGACTGGTTCTACAGAGTCAGGAGCCTTCCAAGCCTGCTGAGTGATTAGCTTGATTAGTTCGTCAGTGGACAGGGTCATCCAGGAGGTAGACAGGTGAACACCAAAGGCCTGCAAGTATACAGATTCCTCGAAGGAAGGTTCTTTTGGCTTCCAGTCACCTCTCTGTTTTAGGATCTCTGGAATGTCTCCGAAGGAGACATCTTCTGGAGGTGACCGTGGGGGACCCTCCCTCTCATTGAAATCTGTGCCCTCTGTGATGGATTCTTCAAGAGAATCAATGTGTTTACTCTTACACAATCTCTTCTGAGAAGGTTCCTCAGTGGAAGCATCTGAGGAGGAATCGAAAGAGGTTACTCCATTAGCAGGCAAATCTTGCGACCTTGGGGCTCGCTGTCCAGGGGTCAGGGTTGGAGGCAGAACTCTGATGAGTTTGCTGAGACGAAGCAGTGGCCAAACCTCTTTCCATGGCCTGAAAGGCAGGCCCCCCCCCCTGAGGAGGGATGGGACCCCAGAACCGAGACAGACAAACTCAGAACTGGGGTCACGCCCCACCCCAAAAGACCCACATGACAGACTGGAACCGAGGATGGTTCCTCATTTGGCACAGCCTGAAGAGATACAGCTGGTTCCACAGAAAAACCCGGGGCCAGCTCGAACCCCTCGGGCCCGACAGCAAAGGCACAGTCCCAGGGACCTGATGGTGCCAAAGGCACTGAGGGAGCCAAAGCCAGACTTGGTGAAGACAAAAAAGGTTGTCAGTGCTGAAGCAATTGGAACCTGAGAAGTTGGAATTGAGAGCTCTAAAGCCTGCACAGGGGTCAGAGGAGGAAAATAAGTAGGAGTCGAAGGGTGAGTAACCCCCTGCACCGGAAGGGAGAGGGGGTTGAGAAGATGAAGGACGACCCCTGGCTGTCAGGATCAGATCCACCAACCTAACAATATCAACTTCAGACAGACTTCTGGTGGAGCAAATGGACAACCCAGAAGGAGAGTTGGGTCTCTCTACAAAAGGACTAGGAAGCTGTCCAAGAAGGGAGAATAAATAGTCCGAGGTTGGGTAGTGATATCCGACTTCAGCACCGTCTGCTGTATCATGGAGGAAATCAGCACTGGCATGGCTGTAGTGGCAGTGGGCAGTGGTGTCAGAGTCATAGTTGCAGCAGGAGCAGTAGTAATCGCAGACTGAATAGGTGTTGTGGTTGGTGTAGAAGGCACCAGTAAGATTGTTGGTGCCGAAGATTTGGACCATTCTGAAAGCTTCAGAACTTTGGGTTTCTGCTCCGTAGAGAAACCTTCAGAGGCTTGCTTGTGTTTCTTGGCAACTGGAGCCAATGGAGAGGTCAGCACCGAATGGGAGAATTTTGATCCAAAGGCCGGAGGAGACTGGTCAGCCTTGAACAAGGCTTCTTCGGAAGGAGATTTAAGAAGCCCTATGAGAATGAGTTTATTTTTCCTCTCTGCCAGAATTCTATTACTGAAACCTTGGCAGATGGAACAGTCTACACTCAAATAGGGCACACCCAAACAGTAAACACATTTTTAATGATTATCAGAGTTTGGCATTTTTCTGCCGCACTCTGTACAATGTTTAAAGCCCACAGTAGAGCCTTTAAGCTTTTCTGCCAAAGTCCTGAGAAAAAGAGGACTGAAAGACAAAGAAGAAAGCAAAAAGGAAAGATCAAAGACAAAGAAACTCAGTCACACTTTAGAAAAAGGGGAAAAAATCTACCAACAATGGTAGACAGATTACCAGCGGTACAAGAGAACTACAAACAATGGTAGATGGGAAGAATTACCAATGGTAAGGAAACAACACATTTACAAAGGGTAGACCCAAGATTATTTTTCTTTTTTAAAAGAAAGCAAAGATTTCAGAATCAGTTATACAGAAAAGTAAATATAAAAATTTGGTTCCCTATTAGATGAACAAACGCTTAAAATGTTGAGTACAACATGGTCAACAGCTTTTAAGTGAACGTTCATCTAAGCAAAACCAGAGAATGTCGAAACAAGGAGTTTTGAAAAATTACAGTAGGCCAGCCATGAGGAAGCCAACAGCTGACATCAGAACGTTCACCTGTCTCACCGTTCTTACAGTCCCCCACTGTGGTGCGATCTCGACATTCATCCTGTGTAATGTTATGACAGTCCTCCACTGTGGTGAGATCTCGCAGTTGGTATATTTAAGTGGGGGTGGTGTGAGGGGCACATCCCCCCACATTGGGGGGTGTGGAGGGCGAAGCCCCCCCACTTTATTTTGTCGATTTGTTTTTGCTTTTTTTGTTTTTTTGGGGGGTGGTTGCAATGGTGTACAGTACATTGTAGCCACAGCCGTTGGCTTCCAGACGGCTGGCCAACTATAACTTTTCGAAACTCCTTGATTCGATATTTTGGGGTTTCACTTAGATGAATGTTTGCTTAAAAGCTGTCAAGCATGTCGTACTCTACATTTTAAGCGTTCATCTAATATAGACCCTAAAAATTTTACTTACCTGAGAGAGAGGAGTCGGCTGATGCATCTTATCGTAAGAGCGGCAAATCAGATCTGAGGTAATGTGGAGACAGGCATTGTAGATAGACTTGCAGCTGGAGAGATTTTTTGGCTGATGCGATCCCAGAGGTGGGCAGTCAAGCAACCTTTCTGGAGCACTGAAAAGGTTCATCTGAAACGGAATCTCAGAAACCCTAGTTTTACAGGCATCCTCTTCTGGGAGGACAGCGTCTTCCATTTCAACTCTGCCCTTTGACGCTGAGGGAGTTATCTCCATGTGAATCCTGGAAAGGACCCTGAGACTTGCATATCGGAACCGTAATCCACAAGTCAAGATTAGATGAAGATTGACAACATCAGCTCAATTGTTCTGACTTCCTGAAATCCTTTGTTTTGTGGAAATAAAAACGTAGCTGCCTACATATATCCAAAAGATGGCACATGTATTCTTCTTTGTTAGCACAGTTGGGAAAGAAAACACCCAAATTACTAGCTTGATTAATATTCATTTCTGGGACTATTTCAGCCAAAAATGATGGAGTGGTCCCGTAAGGTAACCCTGTCTTTGTGAAAAATAAGACAAGGAGATTGGAAGAGAGCGAGCCTGGAGTTCATAAACACATCTTGCAGACAAAATGGCTACTAGAAAAGCTGTTTTATATATCAGAAATTTTAAATCAGACTTAGCTGATGGTTCAAAGGGTTTCCGAGTTAACCCTTGCAGCACAAATGTAAAGTCCAGGGGGAGGGAGATGGGTCCTTCACTGGAGACCTAAGCAAGAAAGTACCTTTTAGAAAAGCCTTGACAACTTTGAAGAAGCTAATAAGGATGCATGTTCTCCTGAGTGAAAATTAGATATGGCTGCCAACTGCACTTTAGTAGTAGAAAAACTGCAACCTTCTTTTAAAACAGTTGCTAGAAATTCCAGGACCACACAGGAAGGAGCAGTGAAGGGCTCCTATTCCCTCTGTACAGCCCAAATACAGAATCTTTACCATTTACTTTTGGTAATCTTCCTTGTAGAGGCCTTGAGGGAAGACAGAAGTATCTGTTGGACTGGGGATGAAAGCTTGGGCTGTCTAGCTATCAGAGGAACTGGAGAAACCACGTGGTCAGCCTGAGGCCCAGAATGTCTGGATGATCCTTGCCAGAGGGGTACAAAAGCAGGTCTGGACTGCGGTCCAGTATCCTCTGTGGATAACAAAGGTGAGACCAAAGAAAGGGGAACCACAGTTGGCAAGGCCAAAAGGGGGCAACGAGGATTACTGTGCTCTTCAACCAAAGTGCCTTCTGTAAGAATTTGGAAATCAGATGTATTGTGGGATTAGCATAAACGAGACTGGAGGGCCAAATGTGGACTAGAGCATCTCTTGGTGACCCCCCTGTGGGGATTAGAGCAAAGAACCAGCTGCACTTGCTGTTGTGGGAAGACGCAGAGAGGTTGCAGCAAGGTTGGCCCCAATGATGGAAAACCCTCTCTGCTACTGACTGATTGAGAGACCACTCGTGAGACATCAGAATGGAACTGCAACTGCCACACTCACATTACCTCCCAACAAAGAGGGTAAGATCGGGTTCCTCTCATTGACTGCTGATGTACAAAACCACAGACATGTTGTTGGTTTGTATCGCAATCATCCCAAGAGAAAGAATGTCTTGGAAGGCCTGCAATGCTAAGACTGCTCTCATCTCTAAGACGTTGAAGTATGAAATGGTATCTTCTGGGGATCACGTTCCTTGGACCATCCATTTCAAGAAATGTCTTCCCTCCAGGAGATGCTTGGTTTGGGCAGTGAGTAGCCAGTCATCTAGGGTATGGAATCATTCAGAATCTCAGCAGTCTCAAGTGAGCTGTTACCACTGCCATACATTTAGTAAACACCCTGTTGGCTGTGGTGAGACTGAAGGGCAGGGCTAGCCAAAAGTGCAGAAATCTTCAGGATCATCTGTTCCTCTTGATGTGAGAGTATGCATTCTGAAGACTGATGGAGCACATCAAATCGTCCTTGTGCAGAAATGGCTGAATGGACTGAACTGTGACCGTTCGGAACTTTGACTACTTCACAAACTGATTTACTTTGCTCAGATCCAGAACTGGTCTCAGTTTCCCTGGTTTTCTTTGGCACTAAAAAGAAATCTGAGGAAGTTCCAAATCCTTTATGGTCTGGTGGGACCTCCTGTATGACACTTTTGTCTAGCAGCTTTTGAATTTCCGTCTGACTGGGTGGGACATTGGGAAGCCTTTTTCTTTTCATTGAGGGAATCGGGAAATGTGATACAGAATAACCTCTGGATATGACTGTAGCACCCAATAATCTTTTGTTATTGATGCCCAGGCGTCTGGGTGCAGAGACAAGCTTCCCTGACTACCTCCAGAGGTGGGCAGTCAGGCAAACTTTCTGGAGCGCTGAAAAGGAATCTCAGCAACCCTAGTTTTACAGGCATCCTCTGCTGTGAGGACAGTGTCTTCCATTGCAACTCCCCCCTCTGCCCCTGAGGGAGTTATCCCCATGTGAATCCTGGAAAGGACCCTGAGACTTACAGAAACACATTTTCTTGCCTCCTCTAGGATTCCTAGAAAAGGATTGTTGATGGGTTGAAAAGTATAGCCCTATGGCAGACAAGGTCTTTCCATCTTGCTCACTCCAGGAAAGAAGTTCCTTTACAGTACGGCCAAACAATGTTGTTCCAACAAAAGGAGCACTGATGAACAAAGACTTGAAAGCCTCCACAAAGTCATATAGGTTCATTCAAGCATGTCTCCTACCGGCTATGGCTGAACCAGCCACCAGTAAGATACCCTCTGCCAAATGGAATATTAGCCTCAAAGACACATTACAGGAAGGATAATTGAGTAGCCAGCTGTGAAGAAGACTTCTTGTAGTCCTCTACGGAAATGGAGTCAGAGAGGGATTTGGAAAGTTCTTTAGTCAAATCCCGCTGTAATCTTGTGAGATGTGCCAAGTAATTCAGAGACCATAAGGCAAAGGTCGCTGAGGCAAAGAGGCACTTTCCAAATCTGTCCAATGCCCTGAACTCTCTGATAAAGCGATGGACAGTGGAGCTCTGCTCCACCAGCTCTTTCTTTGTGACTGCCACCACAATGACATCATCAACAGGGACTTCCTTACTCCAGTGTGGCCTGTCTTTAGGTGGTGAAAGAAATTTGATAGTGTAACAGGGAATGCATTTTACAATATCTGGTTCTTTCCACACCCAGTGAGAGACTACATCTATAAGCTCATCTGCAGGGGAAGTCACACAAGACATAGATGGGCTGGACCCAAAAGCTTCCAGAAAGACTGACTCTTCTTGGGAGGGGGCATCAGAGGAACATCCACCCTTTCGACTGAGAATCTCTATGATATCTCCAAAGGAGAGATCATCTGGTGGAGAACTGGGGGTCCCTTCCCCTTCACAGAAGTCAATGTTCTCAGTGACAGACTCCATGGGGGAGTCTGTATGTCTCCTATTACACATTCTCTTTCTGGGAACCTTCTCAGTGGATGATCTGGACAGGTAACTGAAGAAAGGGAAAAGTCCTTGATGGGGACTGTCTGGAAGCTGGATGGGGTCAGCTGTCCCTGTGGAATAGGTCAGGGAGGATCAGTGTTTGGACCCGAAGGGGGTATGACTGTAGGATCCAAAAAGGATATAGTAGTGAAATCTCTCAGATTACAGAAAACCCTTTTACTAAATCAGAGACAGAAAGACTGGGAGAAGCCATAGCTGGCCAGAATGAAACCGAAGCTGCTGATGCTTCCATGCCGTGACCCTGTCTGGACCATTGTCTCGAAGGGGAAGTCAGACCTGAGCTGTCTAACGTTGAAGCTCCAAAGGACAAGGATGGTTCCCACAACATCAGAGTGGACCCCCCCCCCCTGCACCCGGCACTGATGCTTCAGCTCCAAGATTCACCCTGGTCCAAAGGAATCAGAGCTGAACAATTTAGGAAAACAGTCGGAGTAGAAAATCTAGCTGTCTTCAGATCCCACATTGACAATGTCAGGTCTCTCAGATCTGAGGGCTCCAAAACCATGAGTCAGATTGGAGAAAGAGAGACTGCTGCATGAGAAGTAGAAGGGTGACTCATGGATCCCAATGGGAGACACAGCCAGGATACCCCCATCCAAATCTGAGCTCTGAGGAACATCCTTATCTTCCTATCTACTTCGGCTTTTGAAAGTCTCCTGGATGACCTGATGGAAGAATTGGTGGACTGGGGCTGAGGCTCTCTCCTTGGGGTCCTCTGAAGGAAAGGGGAATGGGACTGAGGTAAAACAGGCTCTACAATGAATCCTGGGGGCCAGGTTCTTAGAGACTTGGTACGAACAGTTGTCAGAACCGAGGACGGGGGATACAATTGCTTCATTTTTGGAGCCAAACAGGTCAGATCAGATTTCTTTTGAGACCCCCCCCCCAACTATATATAACAACTGTGAGAACACACTACAGTGGGGAAAAAGGCAAATTTCCTGATGTTGGGCAACTACTTCCATGCCCTTTTCCCCACTGTAGTGTGATCTCTGAGTTGGTATATATAGTTAGAGGGAGTAGGGGTGCAAAGCCCCCCACCTGGGTAGGTTTGAAATAATGCGATCTGTGAGAGGGGGAAATGTTGGCCAACTAGTTTCTTTCCTCATCTCACACTTTTACTGAAGTGAACATTCGATGACTGAAAGTTCACTGGGTTGTGTTCGGTGATCATATGCTTGATGACTTTTTCATTTGATCAGTAAGCATACATCCAAAGAGAATATCCTCCAGAGGGTAGAAAGGAAGAAAAGGGTTGGAAAAAGTACAAGCAGTAGTCCAAGAGCTACCTGTGGTAGAAGGAATAGAAGAATAAGAGAATCACAAAGTAAAGAACTCGAAAATTCAAAACCTAGGTGAGGGACCCAAAGAGAATATCCTCCAGAGGGTAGAAAGGAAGAAAAGGGTAGGAAAATGTACAAGCAGTAGTCCAAGAGCTACCTGTGGTAGAAGGAATAGAAGAAGAAGAGAATCGCAAAGTAAAGAACTCGAAAATTCAAAACCCAGGTGAGGGAGGTGGGTAAAAAAAAGTAAGACTGCAAGACAGGAAGTTTTAGAGATCAAAATATTAAACTTATAGTAAGAGAAAAATACCCAACAGGCTCCTTGAAATGGATCAGAGTCTGTAGCGATATGGTAGCAAATGAGATCTAAGGTACAGCAGGTTGACTGGGGCATTATGGGTATAGGGAGGAGCTCGAGACTTGGATCAGAGAGTCTCCCAAATGCGGTCTCCAAAAGAAGGGACTGCAGATGGTCTGTACCAGTACATTTACAAGTGTTCATAATTTCCCTTTTGAACCTCTGAGACTTGGGAACTATCCTGTAGCTCAGTGTGTGTGATATACTTTTAAGAAGCTTTCAGTGAGTTAGCACATGCATACAAGTACTGGGCACGTGCAAGCAAGAGTGCCATTTTGAGTGTGCAGCCATACTGTGAGCATGCAAATATGTAGACAGTCAGTTAGATAGCTTGTTTAAAGGAAAACTCCACCCTAGAACTAAAAAAAAATTTTTTTATTCACTCTGTTTCCTATTTTAACACCTCAAAATCACTCTAAGGGCTTTATTTGCAATTTTAACCTGTTTTCCACAACATGGCTACCAATGGGGATTGATGTATCAACGTGATCTTGTTCTCCCTCAACCCATTCTTTTTCCCCATAATGGTTTGTATGACTCATGCCAGACATAATGAATTAGCTGTCAATTCCCATGCCATTGACATATAATGGGATTTGAGTGAGTCACTTATTTTTTTTTTACCTTCTATACAAGAACTGCTTATTTTCTGTCTCAAATTGCTTTCATTTATGTTTGGCTCAGACCTTGTTTTACACTATACTTAGAAGTTATACAGCTACAGCCAGAAAAATAACTAAACTGCAGGCCTTTGTTCAAGGTTTTCTTTTGTAGTCCAAGAAGAAATGATTCTGCAAGGGTCTCTCAGTGCAGTGACAGTTTTAACACCTCTGCAGTAATGTGGGGGGAGGGAACTGTCAATTCCTCTTGAACTGCAAAAGAAAATGTTCTTGTTATCCATCCTGATGTATATGTATACAATAAACTACTTAAACGAACACCCAAGCCTCAATGTCTTCTTAATGCACATAAGAAAAACGACGTGGTGTCAGAATGTGATCCAGAGTTACAGCCATGAGGCACCCAGATAAAGTTGAAGGAATATACAAGAGTGGATCATCTCTACTCATCAAACTACTTGTAAAACAGGTCAGAAACCAATTTCAGGTGCTAAAACTTGCTTAAATGATTTATTTTGCTATAAATATAAAACAAAGCACTCAGAATGCTCAAAATGAATTTCGTATTAAACAAAATGTCAGAAACTGAGACATACTAATAAAAATATGCAAAAAAAAACTATGAAAATGTTTGAAACAATATGTGAATCACATAAAATGTACAAAAAAGGGAAAACAACCGCATCTTTTCTCTACATGCTGCTACTTCATATTAACTAAAGCTATTCAAAATATCCAAAGTGTGCAAAGTGTTTGCAAGTGTGTGCAGTATTACAGTGCAGTTATTTTACAAAGTACAATCATTCTAAAGACTATTTTGTAAAGTACAGTTATTTCAAGGCATATTTCACAGAGTACAGTCTTTCAAAGAGTTTATGTGCATCTGAATATTATTACAAGTACCTGGTGTATCTGAAGGTTCGTACATAATTACAATGGCCATTTTACATTATGTTTTACTATAATTTGTGGGCATGGCAGAAGGATTTTGCAGACCCGCGCCGCTTGTGTTTGATAGTAATATTGCAGAAAATTTGAGTATGTTTGAGCAAAAATACAACATTTTCAAACAGGCTGCTTTTTCTGACAAAGACAGACATACAAAGCATTTATGCTTAATTTAGCTGGTTCAGAGGCCATTGAAAGAGAGCATTCATTTGTGTATGCGCCTACTATGTTTGCAGAGGAGGGGAAAGACTGCCATATAGTGGTACTGGCTGAAACAAGGGAAGACCCAGAGTGCTTAAAACATAAAATGAGAGAAATGTGTAACCCCCACAAATGAATATCACAATGGAAAGGCACTTATTTTACACAAGGGATCAAAAGCCTGGTGAAACCTTTGCAGCATATATAAATGACTTGAGAAATTAAGGTTAAAGCAACTTACTCTCCTTGGCTCTCTAAAGACACCCTTACAATCATGAAAAAAGGGACAAGTATTGGAAACAATGGCTACAAACTAAATCCACAACACTTTTACAAAAGTATAAAGAACTTTGAAACTTTTCTAAAAAAATAAATTAATAGAAACAAGAAAATATTCTACTACAATGCCCAATTCACCCATAATTCTAACCCTAAGAAATTCTGGCACTCCATCCACAAAATCTTGTACCTTGGTAACCCAACCACCCTTAACCCCTATCCTAACAAAACTCTCCTAGAAACAGCCACACTACTCAATACTTTCGTCATTAAATCTATTCAAAACCTTACTCAAATGTATGTCTGAAAACAACTCTCATAACACAAAAATAACAAAGAACACCCCTTCATCTCTTAAAAATGTCTCCCCTGCCTACATAAAATCCCTTCTACTAAAACCATGCTCTCCCTCTACTGATAACCCCCACCTTTCTTAAACTTGCAGCCCACTCCATAGCCTATCCTGTCTCAATCCTAATTAACAGATCTATCCAATAATCCACTGTCCCCGATACCTGGAAATCTTTCTACACCATACCATTACACAAAGGAAGTAACTCCACAGATCTAGCTAACTACAGACCCACTGCAATTCTCCGTCCACTCTCCAAAATCCTTGAAAAATATATTCATATCCAACTACTTAAGCACCTAATAGACAGAGATCTTCTAACTCCTACTCAACATGGTTTCCGGCCTAATCATAGCACTTCCACTGCCCTCCTACCTTCACTCACAGTGTTGCTGAAGCCAGTGACAAAAATCTTCTGGTATCCTGTCTCTTCCTCGACCTTTCTAAAGCTTTCAATACTGTCTCTCATTCTAAACTAATTGCCAAACTAACTGAGCTTAACCCCACCCCCTTACTATTGGTTCTCAAGCTCTCTCTCAAACAGACTCTAGTCGGTTAGATGGCAGTCCACCTGTTCCCCTTCCTACCTATCCAAACTGGCATCTCGCAAGGCTCAGTCCTTGGCCATCTCCTTTTTAACATCTTCACCAATTACCTACTCTCCTCCTGCACCTCCTCTCTAATTCAATACATTGATGACTCTACTGTCATCCACGTCTCAGATGACATCTCTAATCTTCTTTCCATCACCCAAAACACTTTTTCATCTGTGGAAAAATGGCTAACTGAACACCAACTCATACATAACCCAAAGAAGACCAAGTTCCTACTTTTACTTCCCAAATGCCTCTCCCACCATAAATCCACTTTCACCATTTCTTCTCTGAATAACACCCGTATCAAAGCAGAGCTTCACACCAAACTACTCAATACTATAATCGACAACCAGCTAAAATTCGTCATCCATATACAACAATATCAAAAAAACAAACCAAAAATTGGGTCCTCTCTATAGAAATAAAAAAATCCTAGCTCACAATTCCAAATCCACTCTAGCTCAAGCCTTCCTCCTTCCTTGCCTTCTCTATGCCTCTCCTATCCTTAACCATCTCCATTCATCCCTACTAACCAAACTTGAACAAACCTATAACAATATCGCCAGATTCGCCTGTAACCAAGCATACAAATTTCATCATTGCCTTGCCCTACAACAACTACAATTGATTGAATTCCACCAGCTCCTGCTTCTTTCCCAGCTGCAGCTCACACACTCCCTACTAAATAAACCTATGGCCTGTCCCTCTCTTTCTTCCATAGTATCCTCTTATATCCTAGCTCGCTAACTTCGTAGCTCTGACCAGAACCTTCTAAATATCTATAAAATGAACAAAAATATCAGCAAACACATTTACAGAAATTCTGTGTCCCAAGCTTGGAATAGGCTACCCCTAACATTCGTAACATTAATAGTACCATCTGCTTCAAAATTGAATTCAAAAATTACTTCCTGAACTCAAAATCCTGCCCTTGCCATAATCCTCCAAGAACTTCTATTACCACTTCATCTTCTTTTAACTCACTTTTACTTTTCAGAACTTGCTGTTAATATCTGCCAAAAATCTAATATTTAGTACTATGCTTCCATGTAAAGGATATCCTCATATTGTTTCTGCTTTCTTTCATTGTACATTTTATTTTTATGGGTTTGAACATGTTATTTGTACGAGTTGTAAACTTTATTTGCATTTACTTACTATTGCATTTTGTAGTCCGGCTGCCAACCACACTTTTTTTTTCATTTGATGTATATCTTATGTTGGTTTACCATCTCATTTTTTTTTATATTGCATTGTTAATTTCTTATATTTTCTAGTATTGTAATTCTTATGCTAATTTAGTATCCTGGAGCTTTTCTCCTCGGGTCTCCACTGAAAACGGGCTACATGGCTCAGTGTGGCTAACCTGGTTAACAAATGGCAAATATATAATAAGGCTAAAACATGCAGAATTGGTAATTTGGGAGATGAGTTGATAAGGGACAGGCTTGTGTGTGGAATTAATGATGACACATGAGAAAGATTTTGCTTCAAGACAGTGAACTGACGTTAAATAAAGCCACTGAAATTTGTCAGATATACAAGCTTACAGAAAAGCACACCATTATGATTACAAATGCAAATAGCTGTGGAAGGCACAGTGACAAAGCTCATGTTGATATAGTATGCAGCATGTGGTTAAAACAGGTCCAACCACATGGTAGCTACTGCAGGTTCTGTAACAGTCCCTGGGAAACCCCCGAGACTTTCCAGTAAATTCCAGGGCATGCTCAGTGAAGCATAAGGGTGAGTCAGCAACGTCAAAACATGTGCCCCCACCCAGTTTCATAGTCAACTGTCGTAATTGTGGTGGTAATCACAAACCCAAAAGAGAAAAGTGCTTAGCTTTGGGTCAGCAGTGTCATTCTTGCAGTAAGTGGAATCATTTAAAAAAAATTTTGTAAATCAAATAAGGCACATTATTTTATTAAAAGAGGGCATTCCAAGAGACAATCCTACTTTTTATGTTGATGGTGTGTCTGTGCTTGGTGAAACAGTCAATGCAGTAGATCTGTGGGCAAAAAATTAGATCTTTTGCACTGTTTGGATTAATGGCAGTCCTGTAGTGCTCAAATGAGATACTGGCTCAAAGTGCAATGTTTTGTCAGCAGAAACATTTGCTAGAGTAAAAGCTGCAGAACAACTTGATTTGACAAAATGTGTGGTTTGTTGTTTATGGCAGTGAAGAGATTCAAACTGAGGGTTCAGTTGTGCTTTCATGTTACTCTGCTGGAAACAGCTACAACTTGCAATTTTTTGAAGTCAAGAGACACATGCAGTCATTATTAGGCTTCAGAGATAGTTTGTGAATGGGACTGCTTTCACTTAATAAAGAAGTTCACCATGTAAGCCTGCTTGACAGCAGCTCAAATTTTGGCCAAACAATTTTTTCAGAGTATGATGATACTTTTGCGGACAAACTAGGCAAACTACCAGTTGTGTACTCTATGAAGTTAGGCCCAAATGTCAGCACAGTTAACAAACCAGCACGGAAAGTTCCAGTAGCTATGTAAAACAGAGTCAAAAACGAGCTAGAAAAAATGGTAATGCTAGGAGTAATTTGTGTAGTAGAAGAACTTACTGAATGGGTATCCTACATGGTAGTAACTCATAAGAAAAGCTCAGATGATATGAAAATATGTATTGATCTAAGAGATCTGAACAAAGCATTAAAAAGGCCTCCTCATCCAATGTGCACAGTTGAAGAGGTTGCTGCTCTCATGCCAAATGCCACTGTTTTTTCTGTCCTAGATGCAGAGAGTTCATTTTGGCAAATTTTACTTAACAGAAAATCTTCATTGTTAACCACATTCGGTATGACATTTGGAAGATACAGATTTCTGAGAATGCCATTTGAAATAAATTCTGCCAGTGAAGTCTTTCAGCGTGCAATTCAGCAATTTTTTTCTAGCTATCCCTGTGCTATTATAGTAGATGATATTCCAGTAGGAGGCAATGGCTAATGAATCTTAAGCTGAATCCTCAGAAGTGCATGTTCAGGCTACGAGAAGTTACTTATGTTGGTCGCTTGTTTACCAGTTCAGGCTTACGACCAGATCCTTCCAAAAAAACAGCGATTATGAAGTCAGCTCCAACAATGTCTAAGCCCTACAAAGCTTTCTTGTAATGGTCAACTATCTAGGCAAGTTCGTTACAGATTTATGCCAACTTATAGCACAGCTCAGAGTGCTGACATGCAAAGATGAAATTTAGTCATGGTCAGAAAGTACAGTTGTGTACACTTACCATAAATGTAGATGTTCGAGTGTATTCACTGTTGCAGTCATTACATTTGGGTTATCTGCCTGCAGGTAGCCCTCAGCCGGCCTGAATACCAGAGTCTTGGATTCCTGTGTTAGATGCTGTCTCTTCTGCCATGATGTCAGGTATAAAACATGCAGCTGACGCCAATACATCAGTTTTTTTTTTGCCCCAGATGTCAGGTGCCCCCACAAAGGGAAGCAATTATATGTTATGTTACACCTCCATCAAAAAGCAAATACACCAGAAAGCTTAAAACAAGAAGACAAAGGTAGAGCCAGGAGAAGTCGGGAGGCTGGAGGGAGGGTAACCAGGACTGCAACAGTGAATACACTCGAACATCTACATTTATGGTAAGTGTACACAACTGTACTACGTTCTTCGTGTTTCACTGTTGCAGTCATTACATTTGGGTAGATTCCCAAAGCTAAGGAAGGGAGGAGGAAGTTAGAGAGCATTAGGGCCAGCTATTAAGCCCTGCAAAACTGCGGTGGCAAAACCAGCTCTGGATTTTGAAAAAATAGGCATATGGTAATGCTTGGTGAAGGTATGTACAGAGCTCCAAGTAGCAGCTTCTACGATGTCCCTGGTAGGGACCCCACTGAGAAAGGCTGTAGAGGTAGATGCAGCCCTAGTGGAATGTGATCTTATCCCCTGTGTGGTAGGTTTTCCATGGTGCTTATAGCAGAAATGAATGCAATGGGCTATCCACTTACAAATACTTTTCTTCGAAATGGCCTTCCCCTCTGCCCCTGCAGCAAAGCCAGCTAGCAGATACTCAGATTTTCTGAGAGGCTTAGTCCTGTCCAAATAAAATCTAAGTTGTCTGTGTATGTCCAAAGAGTACAGAATTCGTTCGCCTTTGTTTTGTGGATCCGGAAAAAAGGTAGGCAAATGAATGGACTGATTAAGAGCCACACCACCTTGGGCATAAAGGCAGAATTGGTCATGAGGAAAACACTGTCTGCATGGAAGATAATGAAGGGCTCCACTGCCATGAGGGCCTGTAATTCAGGCACTCTTGTTGCTGAAGTGATGGCTAGAAGGAAGGCTGTTTTCCAAGAAAGAAATGTCAACTCTGCAGTTGCAGCTGGTTCAAATGGAGGGAGAGTGAGCTTTTCCAATACAAAGTTAAGATCCCAGGCTGGAGTATGGGCTTGTCTGGGGGGGTCTTAGATTTTTCGCCCCTCTGAGGAATTGCTTTAACAATAGGTGAGAGAAGAGGGTTGGTTCAGTATTATAATGTGCTGAAATTGCAGAGGCATGAATTTTAATTGACGAGAAGGACAGGCCCTTATGGAGCATTTCTGTTAAGTATTGAAGAACATGAGGTAAACTGGGCACCGTAGTGGCTATACCCTGGGACTGGCTCCATGAACAGTATCTTTTCCGCTTTTCAGCATAAGATTTTCTAGTACTAGGTCTCCTTGCTTCGAGAATGACATCTAGCACCTGTTTAATGAGGGATGCTATTGGAGAGCTCAATGAATTAGCCAGGCTGCAAGGTTCAAGGTCTGAAGCTGAGGGTGCAGAATCTGGCCCGCCTGCGGAGACAGCAGGGAAGGTGTCTGAGATAGGTGCCATGGATCCAGGAGTATCATGCTGCGCAGGAGGGGGTACCAGTGCTGGTGAGGCCAGTCTGGTGCAATAAGAATTGTCCTTGGTTTGTCCTGTTTGATCTTTAGCAGAACCTTTGAGAGGAGAGGCAGAGGGGAAAAGGCATAAACCGAGAGGCTTTCCCAAGTAAAGGACAGGGCATCTACTTTCCAAGCTTTACTGTGGGGAGTCCTTGTGCAGAATTTGTCCAACTGGTATAGTTCTGGAGGGAGGCAAACAGGTCTATCTCTGGAATCCCCCATTTGTTCCTCAAGAGGTTAAATATTTTTGGTTCCAGTTTCCATTTGTGTGGGTCCAGGAGATTTCTGCTTAGGTCGTCTGCCAGTGAATTTAGCTTGCCTGGCAAGAACTGAGCTTGTAGGTGCACTTGGTAGCTCAAGGCTGTGTTCCACAGAGCCATGGCTAGTCTGCAGAGAGGGTACAAGTGGGCTCCCCCCTGCTTGTTTATGTACCACATAACTGTGGTGTTGTCTGTCTTTACCTATAATTGTCCTGGAAGGATGTGGTCCTTGAAGGCTGTCAGGGAATTCTGTACAGTTAACATTTCTTTTTAGTTGATACGCAGGTACATTTGACTCGGGTTCCATTTGCCCTGAATGCACTGCCCTGCCAAGTGAACCCCCCCATGCATAGTCTGATGCATCTGTTGTTAGGGTTTGGGCGGCAGGGAGTAGACTGAAAGGGAGCCCCTTGTTGAGGTGGCAGGGCTCTGCCCACCAAAGGAACTCTGTATTTATACAAGGAATGACAGGAATCATCTATTCCAAGTCCTGAGAATGTTGACACCATAGGCTTTTTATATACCACTGTAGTTTCCTCATATGCAGTCTTGCATATGGAATTAGATCTGACTCGGGTTCCATTTGCCCTGAATGCACTGCCCTGCCAAGTGAACCCCCCCATGCATAGTCTGATGCATCTGTTGTTAGGGTTTGGGCGGCAGGGAGTAAACTGAAAGGGAGCCCCTTGTTGAGGTGGCAGGGCTCTGCCCACCAAAGGAACTCTGTATTTATACAAGGAATGACAGGAATCATCTATTCCAAGTCCTGAGAATGTTGACACCATAGGCTTTTTATATACCACTGTAGTTTCCTCATATGCAGTCTTGCATATGGAATTAGCAGAATGCAAGAGGCCATGAACCCTAGGGCTTGCAAAATTTTCCTTGCAGACAGCTGGGTCTTTGTGGGCAGTAATTTGAAGTAGGTTGTCAAATAGACTTGTTTCTCTGGTGTGAGGTAAGCCATCTGGGAAGTTGTGTTCAAGCTTGCTCCCAGGAATACAATCTCTTGGCAGGGTACTAGATGAGATTTCTTTTCATTTATGGTGGACCCCAGTGAGGTCAGAAGGTTCTTTACAAATGCCAGATGTTTTAATAGCATGTCCTTGCTTTCTGCCTGAATCAGACAATCGTCCAGGTATGGGTATATTTGAATATTTCTCTGCCTGCAAAATGCAATGACTGGAGCTAGACACTTTGTGAATATCCTGGGCTCAGTAGATAAGCCAAATGGAAGTGCAGAGTACTGATAGTGCATGGAGCCTGCTCTGAAGCGTAGGTATTTCCTGCAAGATTCCCTTATTGGAATGTGCAGGTAAGCTTCCTTTAAGTCTAAGGTTGCCAACCAGGCATCTTTGCCTAGCATAGGAAGCAGTTGTTGAAGTTTTAGCATTTTGAATTTTGGGATACCAAAAAGGTGTTTAGAATAGAGAGGTCCAGGATAGGATGCCAGGAGCTGTCTTTTCTGGGTACAAGGAAAAAGCTTGAATAAAAACCTTGCCCCCTTTCTTCTGCTGGAACAGGCTGAATAGCCCTGATACTTAGAAGAGAGAGAACCTGCTGTTGAGCTTCTGCCCACTGATTTGGGGGTAGGTCTGGCCAACCATTTGGGGTTGGTAGGGTGTGGAAGTGGAATCTGTATCCTTTGAAAACTATATTTAAAACCCATTTGTCCTGGGTAATGAGTTCCCAGTTTTTGCATGCAGGGCGAGCTTTCCTCCTAAGGGAGCAGGCAGTTGAGCAGGGCTTGAAAGGGTTAAGGTTAAGTCACTGTGACATTTTTCCATAGGGGGGTGTCTTGCTACTTCCTGCTTTGGAAGTGGGAACCCCCCCCCCACTGCTTAGGCCTGTGTGTAGCCTGAGACTGTAACCTAGGTGGGTCTGCTGTTCCTGGATTTAGACTGAGAAGGCCTGGAAGAGACTGGAAAGGACCAATTCTTAGAAGGCCAATGCCTACTAAATCTGGGAGGCTGTACTTGCAGGAAATCTTTAACAGCTTGCAGAGATTTAGCTTTTTCCTCCATCTTTTTAAGGACTTCCTCTGCTTTGTACCAAACAGGCGGTCTTGGTTTAGGGAGCATCCAGTAATTTAGCTTTAACATGATCTGGCAAGTTTTGCTCCTTAAGCCAAGCATGCCTTCTAAGGACAGGCCCAGTGACAGCAGCCCTGCAAGATGCTTCTAAAGAGTCAAAACCACATTACAAAGTATGTTTACCAACTTGTTCAGCAGAATGCATTAAATCCTGTAATTCTTCATGTTCAGCACAGTCAGGAATCAACATCATTTTCTGTTTAAGTAGTCCCATAATATGCTGCTGATACTTTAACATATGAAAATGGTAATTTAAGGCCCTAATGGCCAAAGTAGCAGAAGTGTACACCTTCTTACCCAATCTGTCCAATGCCCTAGAATCTCTACCAGAGGGGGAAGGGTTTTTGGCAGCAGTAGCTTTAATGCCCTTTGGTCCTTGGGAAATGGTTTCCGGTAGGATTCTTGAAGAGAAACATGTGAGAGTCAGGTACTCTGTAATACCCGTCAGGTTTTCTGGGAGCTGGAGGTAAAGTGTCTGGGGTCAGGCTAGATTCCAAGAAGGCATCATCTACAATGTCCAGAACAGGAGGGATAGATAAAGGCCTGTGTTGAGGGAGGAGTAAGAATTCCCTAAGCCTCTTTTTGGAGTCAGAGTAATCCTGGCTTTCCCAGTGGAAATGCTCCCTAAGAGTGTGCAAGGTTTCACCAAAAGAAAAATCTTCTGGAGGGGAAGCAGAGGGAATAGAATCCTCTGCATCAGAATCCTCATAGGTGGATAAGGGCAAATCTTGGTAATCAGAAGAAACAGAAATTTCAGAATGCTAATCAAAAGAATCGGAAGGAAAATCAGTTCTAGGTCTCTTAGAGGGGGAAGGTTGACTTCCCCTAATTTAAGTAATAACGTCTTCAGCCATTCTAAGCATTTGTTTTTTAGGCATATGGGCCTGACCATGCAGTTTGGACGTCGGTTTTCTAGGCATGGGTCAAGTTTTAGGCCTTGATGAAGAAGATGGCATTGGTTTAAAATGCAAATCTGTAGGCTTGAATACACCCTCAGAAGCCAGTGCCTGCACAGCGGCTCCGGACCCATCCAAGGTAGAGACATCCGCAGGTTCCATAGTCGAAGACGCATCTTGCGGCATACAGGACTCATAATGGGTCTCAGTAGAGGCCTGCAAATCTGAAGTAGCAGGTATCAGGGGCTGCGAAAGCTCCTCACTGAGTACCGGTGAACTGGCGACTAGCTTAACAGAAGCGTTGTCGGCAGTTTTGGACCTATGTGGTCTGTCTCTGTCTTTATCCTTACGTTTTTTCGGAATATCGGTAGTCGGATGGCTTACTGAAGCCATTTCTGGATAGTTAAACTGAGTACCGAAATAATTTGCTGCGAAAATAGACCTACAACGAATAGTTCGGGGGTTGAAAAAGGCACAAAAACGACAGCGAGGGATGTCATGGTCTGGGCCTAAGCAAGGAATGCAGTACGAATGAAAATCTTTATGAGGTATTTGCTTTCCACAGGTAGGACAATTGTTAACTTTTACTGACATTGGTTAAGATCAAGAAAAAGGATCCCCAACGGGGTACTTAGCATTTTTTGAAGACTTCAGTTTTGAAACTCGAAAATGAAAATTTCAGGAGTCGGCCGACCGGCACTTGCCAACTGCTTCTGCTTTGGGCACCGCGCGGCAAGAAAGACTGATGTAATGGCGTCGACTGCATGTTTTATACCCCTGACAAGCTGACGTCATGGAAGGAGACAGCATCCGACGCAGGAATCCAAGACTCTGGTATTCAGGCCGGCTGAGGGCTACCTGCAGGCAGATAACCCAAATGTAATGACTGCAACAGTAAAACACAAAGAACATCTGCACCAAAGTATATTTGATGCCCTGAAGTAGAAAATTGCCAAACCACTAACCCTCAGTTACTATGATTTCACAAACCAGTTACTCTTTCCTGTGATGCTTCTAAGTTTCGTCTAGGTACAGTCATTCTTCAAGAGGGTAGACCAGTAGCCTATGCATCGAGAACTCTTACCCAGACCGAGATGCAGTATGCCCAGATTGAGAAAGAGTTCTTAGCAATTGTGTTTGCATGTTCAAAGTTCCATGATTATATTTATGGTAGACTTATCCAGATCGAAACTGACCACCAACCTCTTGTTACTATTTTGAGAAAGCCTATGCATACAGCTCCTGCTATACTGCCAATGTATGATACTCAAATTTCATAAGTACAATTTCAGTTTTGTCTATACAAAAAAACAAACTTTATTATCTTGGTGATACTTTATCCAGATCGCCCAGAAAAAAAACACAGAACATCATAACAATGAGCAAATTGATTCTGAGGTCATGGAAGTGAGTAATTTTTCTTTCACAAGTCTTGAAGAGCTCAGAATGCACATAGCTTCAGATCCAGTTTTCCAGAAGCTAAACCTCTTTGTCAGTCAAGGATGGCCGCCAAAGCAATCTTGTTTACCAGTAGAACTGCAACCTTATTTGCCATACAGAGATGAGATTTTGTCAGACAATGGTATCATCATGAAAGGTCCAAAAGTGATTGTTCCAGAATCTTTGCAACAAGAATACATTCAGATTTTGCATCATGGCCACCCAGGAACTGATTCTACCAAAAGAAGGATGAGAGGACAAGTATTTTGCCCTTCTATGTCAGGAGATATTGAGAAAGCATTTTCATCTTGTTCAGTATGCAATAGTACAAAGCCACATTCTAAGAACCACTTCAGTTAAGCCAGACTCCTAAACTACCTTGGTCGACAGTAGCCACAGATATCTTTGAGTGGAATGGTCAACATTATTTGGTGTTAGTAGACTCTTATTCAAATTGGTTCCAGATTGACCTACATCCCAAACTAATTTCCAGTTCTGTCATTACTAAGTTGAAGCACCATTTTTCTGTCCATGGTAGTCCGCACAGAGTTATTTCCTGACAATGGTGCACAGTTTACTAGTCAGCAGTTCAAGAAATCTGCAGAAGAATGGGGCTTTCTTCATATTATGAGTAGTCCTGAATACCCTCAGTCAAACAGCTTGGCTGAATGTGCAATTCAAAGTGCAAAACAGCTGTTAAAGAAATCCAGACGTGACAATACTGATGTTTTTCTCAGCTCGTTAAATTTCAGAAACATTCCTCGTGATAAACATCTTGGTTCACCTGCCCAGACACTTATGTCGAGACAAACCAGAACCGCACTACCAATCAGCAGTAATTTATTGGTTCTAAGGGCTAAGAAAAACAAAGCAGTAAAAGCCCAATTGTTGAAAAAGCATTTGTCCCAGAAGTCTTACTATGATAAAACCAGAAAACCACTCAGTTCACTGAAAAAAGGGGAGATAGTGAAGATGCAGACATCAAAAGGTTTTGATTGCACCGCATTTGTGAAAAGTTTGTCAAGAGCCAAGATCATACATTGCGGAATCACAAGGAATGAAATTCAGATCAAATTGGAAGCATTTGTTACCAGTGTTACAGCATCTTGTCTGTGACAAAGACTCTAGCTCTCAGAGTGACTTGTCCAACGTTCCTGTTTCAGAGAACCTTCTGTCAGCAATCCCTGTTCCTGAGAAAATCCCTGAGACTCCTCAAGCAGAACATTTCTCAGTGACTGTCTCAGTTGCTACACCCAGTCCTAACTATTATGTTACAAGATCAGGTCGAATCTCAAAACCTACTTCCAGATACATGGCAACCTGAACATGACTTGTTTTTCTTTATTACTGTCTGTATAATTTAATGCCTATTTAAATGTCATTGTTTATATAAGACAGCTCAGTAAAGAGGGAGGATGTAGATCAGTGTGTGAGATGCACCTTTCCAGTGAGTCAGCATATAAGTACTGAGCACGTGCATGCAAGAGTGCCATTTTGAGTGAAAGCCAGAGTGTGAGCATGCAAGTATGTAGTTAGTCAGTTAGATATTTTAAGTTTAAGGTTCCTGTTATCCATCTTTGTACACAATAAACTAGTTAAACACCCAAGCTTCAACGTCTTCTTAATGCACATAAGAGCAGCGACATATCCCACTTAAAGTCTTCTATCATATGGACCACTGAATCTCTAAAGATAATTCCTCAAAAGGAGAGTCAGGCATCAAAGAATCTTCTTCATCAGACCCCAAAGCCAAAGGAGAGTGTATTTGAGAGGCATATGCTAAGGACTCCATCACAGTACAACTCCTGATCAGAAGAATCCCTAGGTCTCTTAGATGGGGTTGGTTGACCAGGGAGCAGCAGCAGGGAAAGACCATCCCTGAGGGGGGATTAAAGCCATGAGGGCATTAAACAGACTGAGTAAAATCCTGTCATTTTTGTGAGGATCCTTAGCCACAACAGCCTCATGTTTGGTTTTCTGTTTCTTTTGTTAAAGGAACATCAGCCTTGACAAACCTAGGAGGGTCAGACACCACCTCTTCCCTAACTACATCTGGGGAATGCGCCTAGGCCCTTCAGATATAATAAGCTGTGGTTCCTCCACACCAGACATATGTACAGCCTCAGAGGACATGCAAGTAGGCAGCTCCACATTGGCCTAACTGGGTCACAGTAGAGGGAACTGGCATCAGCACTGGCCAGTCCACAGGTTCTTCAACCAACCTTTGGGAGATATCCGGTAAGGCTTTAGAGCAGCAGATTCAGTATGTGCTTTTTTAGCTTTCTTCTTGAGAGGCAGCTGAACTTCAGGGTGGGAGGATTCACCCATGAAATCCTGAGTCAATAATTTCAGACAATGGTTTCTCAGATAAATAGAAAGGGAAAACAAACAGCTGTAGATTGTCTTACAGACAAATGCCTAACAGATATCACGAGTACAGTCGTGCACAGCACCCCCACAAAAAGGCACTTCTTGTATCTGTCTTCATGGGGAATCTAACTTCCACACACATATTTCCCTTTCCTGGATGACATGAAAACAAACTACAAGGAGGGAAAAAAGAAAGGAAGGAACCCCAATAGGGCACTTATCTTTAGAAGGCTCAATAGAAGAACCAGCTTGGTGAACAGCGTAAAGACTGAATTCAGAAATAATGTTTGGACCGGCAGCAAAGAAGTTCTGAGGATTAGGCATCCATACATCACATACAGTGGATATAAAAAGTTTACAGACCCCTGTTAAAATGCCAGGTTTTTGTGATATTAAAAAATGAGACTACAATAAATTATTTCAAAGCTTTTCCCACCTTTAATGTGACCTATAACCTGTACAATTCAATTGAAAAACAAACAAATCTGTTAGGGGAAAAAATATAAAACATTAAAAACGTACAATAAGCTGGTTGCATAAGTGTGCACACCCCTAAACTAATACTTTGTTGAAGCACCTTTTGATTTAATTACAGCATTCACTCTTCTTGGGTAGGAGTCTATCAGCATGTCACATCTTGACTTGGCAATATTTGCCCACTCTTCCTTGCAAAAGCACGCCAAATCTGTCCAATTGCGATGGCATCTCTTGTGCACAGCCCTCTTCAGGTCACCCCACAGATTTTCTATTGGATTTAGGTCTGGGCTCTGGCTGGACCATTCCAAAAGTTTAATTTTCTTCTGGTGAAGCCATTCTTTTGTTGATTTGGATGTATGCTTTGGGTCATTGTCGTGTTGAAAGGTGAAATTCCTCTTAATCTTCAGCTTTCTAGCAGATGCCTGAAGGTTTTGGGCCAAAAATGACTGTTATTTGGAACTGTTCATAATTACCTCCACCTTGACTAAAGCCCCAGTTCCAGCAGAAGAAAAGCAACCCCAAAGCATGATACTGCCACCACTATGCTTCACCGTGGGAACGGCGTTCTTCTTGTGATGCGAAATGCTGTTTTTGTGCCAAACGCACCTTTTGGAATAGTGGACAAAAAATTCAACCTTAGTCTCATCAGACCATAACACATTTTCCCACATACTTTTGGGAGACTTGATGTATTGTTTTGCAAATTTTAGCCTGGCCTGGATGTTTTTCTGTGTAAGAAAAGGCTTCTATCTTGCATCCCTACCCCATAGCCCAGACATATGGAGAATACGGGAGATTGTTATCACATGTAGTACACAACCAGTACTTGCCAGAAATTCCTGTAGCTCCTTCAGTGTTGCTGTAGGTCTCTTGGCAGCCTCCCTGACCTGTTTTCGTCTTGTCTTTTCATCAGTTTTGGAGGGACATTCATTTCTTTGCAACGTCACTGCTGTCCCATATTTTCTCCACTTTTTGATGACTGTCTTCACTGTGTTCCATGGTATATCCAATGCTGTGGAAAATTTTTTGTACCCTTGTTCCGAGTGATACCTTTCAACAATGAGATCCCTTTAATGCTTTGTAAGCTGCCTGCGAACCATGGCTTTTGCTGTAGCAGGCAACTGAGTAAATGTCAGGAAAATCCTACTAGGACAGCTGAACTTTATTTGGGGTTAATCAGAGTCTCTTTAAATGATGGCAGGTGTGTATCCAAGAAGACCGAATGCTGTAATTAAATCAAAAGGTGCTTCAGCAAAGTATTAGTTTAAGGGTGTGCACACTTATGCAACCAGCTTATTGTATGTTTTTTATTTTTTATATTTTTCCCCCAACAGATTTGTTTGTTTTTCAACTGAATTGTACAGGTTATAGGTCACGTTAAAGGTGGGAAAAGTTTTGAAATGATTTATTGTGGTCTCATTTTTTTATTTCACAAAAACCTGGCATTTTAACGGGTGTGTAAACTTTTTATATCCACTTTATGTACCTTAAGCCTTGCATGTAGGAAATGCTTGACATACAGCACCAGTAAGGTGTAAAGGATTTGGTATCCTCGGCAGGATATCCCAAATATAAATAATACTGCAACAGTGATAAGGAATGACATCTGTACATTTTGAAAAAAGTTGTTTTACAAATCTTATTTTTCAGGATACAGAAAGTACAGAAATAACATACAAAGTCCTTTACTATGCATAGGAATAAAACAGTATGAAAGCGGTCTGAATTATAAGGAAGGAAGGAATACATGCATGAGGGACTCCTATCAGAATCGGTGTATCATAATATTTAGTTAACACCACATTGACTCTCATATAGAACATAGGGATATGCTGAACAGTGCAGCACTACTGACAGCCCACAAACATCTGGGGAACTTAGTTCCAGCACTGTTTAATTACAGAGCTCATATTAAGAAATGTAATATCATCATAAGGTGCCATGCCTGTGGACAGCTTATGAAGGGGGTGCTATCTCCAGATGCCACATCACTTCGTAAACAGATCTGCCAATCCCGAATCAGTGTATATGGAATATGACTCCAATATTCTACTCTTTAGTAAGCATTTTAAAATACTTCAGATATATTTCACAGTACTGTTACTGGGTTAACATAGATGCAAGTTGCTGCCACAGGGCACCAGCGTGAAAGCACAGGGCATGTAAGTTTAGAATAATCCTTCTGCAGGATAATCGTTCTCAGAATAGTTTCAATACACTACGATAGTTCTAATTCAGTTCCATCAAGTGGCAACACTACAGGCAGGAAATTCTTCTCAAAATCAAAGGAATTTCAGAAAAATCCAGACATCTGAATGTTCTGCAATTCAACCAGCACAATAAAGAATGTAAAGAACTGAATCTGGTTGTCTACACTGCTTTCATGCAAAGTGCACTATACTGTTATAATCAGCATCAAGATAATGTATTTCAAAATAATTTTGCAAATTCACAAGGTTAGGGAAGTTCAGGAGACTCGACTTCTGATTACAAGAACACAGCACCAAACAGCATGTCTGAATTGCTGTACTATCATCTGGGGTTAGTAAAAAGCCAAAAATAACAAAGTGGCAATAAAACAAGTTCAGTGGTATGCAAGCAGAACACCGGTGTTCTTTAAGAAGATTCTTCCCACTTGTCTCTCCCCATTCACCCCTAATGAAAGCACATTCTTTTATTAAATAGCATAAATTCCAGGACAGATGAAAAGCAATTCAGGGATGGTTTTACAAATACTATTCCGTCACTGTTCATTTAAAATAACATTTTTTATTTTTTTTTTACTTTTTCTTTACAACTACTGTCCTTGTAGTTTGTGTTACTGCAAATGATCAAACATGTTATTTAGCTATGTACTGTATCAGCATCAGATGTTCAATTTCTACAAATTCAGAACTCTTTAATCAACACTTCTTCTACCAGCTAGATGGTAAATCCCTAAATTACAGGAACGGATACCAGACTTTACTGAACTAAGGAATGAAGCCACATACCTCCCTACAGACTGAACAGATGACATGGGACATGGACAGGGACAATACACTACCCCCTAGACAAATGCAGCCTTTTTTCTAAGAAGCCAAACATAACATTTTTAAATCCACAAAAAAGCAGACTTCTAGGGACTAGCTACAGATGAGTTTTTTACATGCAGCATCTTGGGGAAAGTTAGGGTTGCCGATGCACATAAAATTAAAGATGCATTGTGACTGTGACTGGTCTTAAGCATTAACAAACCTTTGTCCTAAGGGGTACTAAATACAAGGAAGTGTGTCCAACCACAGGAGATTTATTCTTTACAATTTACTTAAAGGAATAAGAAAAAGGATATGCACAAACATCACCAAGATACAGGAGCAACCCCTCCCATTTAGACTCATAAGTATATCCCTGTCTGAAAGGAATCAATCATATAAATACAAATACAGTAGGGAGTTGATTATCCAAACTAACTGGGACCTAGGATAGTTCAGATAATCAAACGTAATTGAACTGGATAAAAAAACTTCTAAAATCTTGTTTTTTCTGTATGCAGGGAATACACTTTTCAACTATTCAGTGATTCCAGTGGATAATAAAGAATATTTTTTGCACACAAGTGGGCTACAAACTCAAAAGACACGCACAAGTGAATGTGTGTAATCTTTACATATTCAGACGTTATGATTTTTTTCTTACCCAAAAAGTTTGAAAGGCTGCATTTGGATAACTGACCTTTCAGATAATCGATGTTCGGATAATTTACTCTCTACAGTACATGAACTAGACAGCTAAGATAATTTAAAATGGGATGCCCACCTAACAAGCTCTTTTTCACAGGAAGCATCATATATCTGCTCCTGCCCTTTTATTCTGTACTAGGAAGCTGGGTTTGACATGAAAAATGTGAAACTGGAAGCTCTATCCTTTAAGTAAGATCCAGAACTTGGCAATTAGAATAGATAATTAGCTGTTAATGAGCTAATTCCTGTGGTACATGATTTGATTCCCTTAGCTTTTATTTACCTACTATCAGAAAAGTTTCCTGGCTACTTCTACCAAATCCAAAACTCCAAAAACTCCCACTGGGAGGTATGAACAGTCCAACAGATGTATGACCTGCATTAGGGCTGGCAATGAGACAGAGTATCCACGCTCATACATCCATCTTAATACTCCAATGCATATGCGCTGAGTTCATGTGTCAGATGTACAACCTAGGGAAATTAAAACTTTGGTACCTCGGCTGGATGTCAAAGGTAATAACCCATTTGTCAGGAATACTGCAACAGTAATTTCAGTCAAAACATCCTGAAAACACGCACTTCTCACCCACCACAAAGCCAAAAGGATAAGATTTTACCTTTTTTCAATAATTTTTTCTTTGAGAATGCATGGAATCTGACACAATAATGGAAAGGCACATACAAATCTTACCTGCCATGGGGAACACAGAGAGAGGAATGGGGAGATATATACACATATAGATACAGAGAATTCATTCCTACCATCAGTCTCTCCTTGTCCTTATCAAATCCTCACTCCATGCTGAAAAGAAAAGGGCAAGGGAGAGGACCACATTCTTCCATGTGGTAAGCAGTTCATTTCTCAGGGGTGCTTCAGTTCCAAAATATCTGACCAGAGAGGATTCCTGAAACTTATGTTCAAGTAGAAATCAGAAGGTGTGGCTCACGAAGTCCATCATGGAGTTTGACTGGATGCAAATGGCTGTCAAGGTAAAGTCTTACTCCATAGTTCACTGTCAGATTTGTCTCAAATCTCTGCATGGTGGGAGGGGTACAAACTTGTGCCATCCTATTTAACACACTACACTACAACTTGATTGCTTAACCTGAAAAGGACTGCTCTGCTCTCAACTCTCCTTCTCAAGCTTTTAGGATGCAACCACCACCCATAGCTCCAGATGATTTACATGAAACTTGCTTCTGGAGGCATCTGTATTTCTTGAACAAAGAAGTCCAACTGAACTCCACAACCAATCAGTGAAGCATCCACTGCTATGATGTTTGATTGACTCTGCTACAGGAAAGGAAGGACCATAATGGGATTAGTAGCCATCACTACAAATCATGATACACAGGTATAATGCCAAAATAAGTCTCAGGAGTATTTGATAACCTTACAATTAATCACACCTCACAGTCCACTGCAATACCTGAATCCTCAGGTGTGAAAATGTCCCCATGAAATCTGTGGCCTCTGCGATGATGTGAAGTATTGCCAGCGATGTCAGGAGAAGTAGGGCACTGGATGTGTAACATATGCCAGCACAGCTAGCTGGACATTTTTAAAGAATTATATGCCATTTGCATATCAAACTGATTTGTACAAATCCTTGTTTTTAAAAATGTATTTGTAAAACTGCTTATGATAAAAATGTGTCAACAGTGTGCCCTGCTGGACAGAAAAGAAATATACAAGTATATCAAACTGTACTGTATTGTAGCTGTTTAAATGTATATGTTTTAACAGAGGATACTGGAAGAGAAGAGGTTAAGCTCAACTCCAGCTAACTTTGAGAAATAGTAAGAAATTAAATTACTGGGCCTAGACCATAAAGATGTTATCTCAGAGTTTTGATTGAAGTCAGAGATGCAAGGTCTGTGGTTTATTAGCTCCTGTAGGAAGAGTGGAGGTGTTTTATGACTTCCAGGAGTTGCAGCAGATCTTTGCAAGGCTCTCTGTGGATGTATTGTTGACACACAGGTGCTAAATCCTGGCAGTTACTAGCAAGGTAGGGTTGCATGGGGAACCTGGAGTCAGTTGACTAGATGTATGTGATGTCATTCTGGAATCCGTCACTAAAATAATGTTTAATACAGGTCGGAGTTGACTAGATGTATGTGATGTCATTCTGGAATCAGTCACTAAAATAATGTTTAATACAGGTCGGTCTGTTTCTTGGAACCTGACATAGAAGGATCTCTCACCCACTTCATCTTGCCTTATGCTAGTAAGTGACCAGGGAATAATAATTCTTTAGGTTAGTCAGGAAAATATACTGAGATTAGTTAAGTACTGTTTTTCTGTATCTGTGTGAATCTATTCATCTGTGCTATTTTAGTATTTTCTGTGGTTAAAACACGGGTTATCATTGTAAATAGATATTTAGTTTTTTTTTTTTCCCATTCTTTTCTTATTTATTATTAAATATATCTAAACTTTTCATTGTGGCTGGTCCTTTAGAGAATATTCTAACCTTTGAGAGTACTCATATCTGTCTGGAGACTCTGTGGCCACTCCTGAAAGGCTTACTGCATTGGTGAAAACACTACTGTTTCTATTAATATTAATTTCACTCAGTATAACTAGGTACCCCTTGTAAGTGCCTTGGAGTAGCTGGCTTTGGAGTGTCTGGTGGTGTAACTACCTTATAGTCTGGGCAGAAGGTGGCATAGCTAGTAAATCTGTGACAGCCTTTCCCAGGTTGTGTGTGTGTGTGTGTGTGTACACTAATCAAATCTCAAAGAGTGTGTGTGTGTCAGCTGCATGGTGCAGGGACAAGAAGCACTGGTTTTACAGAGAAGGTGCTGGAAGATTTGGCTTGGACACTCGGCTGAGGACGTAACCCGACAGCTGTGCCAGTGGGAAGTCTTATTGGGGATCTGGAGAGACAGAAACCTGTCCATGGACTTAAGTGTGTCCCCTGTGTGCTCTTAAGGGAAATTGTGCTTGATGCAGAGAGCTGCATCTGGAAATAGTGGGTGCATCCATTTTTGTTCCAAGTGAACATCCCTCTCCATTGTCACTGGTGAGGATTGAAGCTCCTTGATTACTGGCCCAGAGAGGGGACGTCACAGACTGGTAAGCAGTAGTGTGGATATTAATTGAACTTCTGCAGCCTGTAGGCAGTTGTGACAGTGTGTCCTCTCAGCAGCCAGAAGGTAAACATTCAGAGATTTATTTCACAACAGTTTTTATTTATTTTTTGTTAGGTTAGTTTAGTCAGGGAAAGCAGGCAAAGATGTCAGCAGAGGATTATGGCAAGCTGACAAAGAACCAGTTGGCTAAGGTGTGTGAAGCCAAATGATTGATGCATGCCAACCTGACTAAAGAGGAAATTATTTCAGCCTTAGTCGCAACTATAAAACAGGCCAGCAACCAGTAAGACAACCAGTTTGTTGATGAGGATGTGCAGCCCTCAGAAACAGGACAGTTCACCTTTTCCTCAGAGGACTTAAAAATCCATCTGGAGTTAAACAGAATTGAACTGGAGGCCAAACACTGGGAATTAGAATCAGCAGAAAGACTGCAGCGTTTGGAGGCTGAAGAAAATCAGAAGTAGCGTCAACATAAATATTGGCTCCTGACCCCCTTACTCCATGGCAAAGCTGTAACTGCTATTTCTAAACTGTCTTATAATGACTGTTTAAATTATGATAAAGTCAAACGTTGTTTACTTGAATGTTATAATTTAACACCTGAAGCTTACCGAATGTTTTAATTTAACACCTGAAGCTTACCGAAAAAAAATTTCATGAGCATAGACAAAAGGCAGATGAAAGTATGTGTAATTATATTGCTGTGTTAAGCACATATTTTCATAGGTGGGTGACTGGGTGTCAGGTCACCACTTTTGAAGGGGTGGCTGACCTTTTGGAGAGGGAACAAGCCCTTAGCTTGTTGCCTAAGGACATGAGAATCTGGTTGGCAGACCGAGAATATAACTCTGCAGATGAGCTGGGGTAAAACGGAGATCTCTACTTCGCAAGCAGTGCATCACTGCACAGGAAGGCGATTCCCCAGTGCTTTAACACAAGCAACTTTACAAACATATTTTTAAAGACAGGCATCTGGACAAATCAGTTTGATTTACAAATGACATACGATTCTTTAAAAAAATTCCATTTAGCTGTGTTGGCTTATGTTACACAGCCACTGCCCTACTTCTCCTGGCATAGCTGGTAGCACCTTACATCGTCAAAGCCATCACAACATACAAGAAACTAAGGAATGTCTGAAGTTGGACCTTTGTCAACTTCCATAACAAGGCTGCCAAAATCATGACTTCTTGTGTACTGTTCACAGACAGACACAACTGACACTGACACTGAAGTGTGTCCAGCTCTGTCTAGATTGAGAAAATCCTCTGAGGTAGTAACAGTGAGAGAGAGAAATGCTCCCAGTTTATGGAGACCTCAAGAGCTGAAATGGGAATGTCTAAGCCAGTGATGCTACCAAAGTCTCTTAATAGGTCTACTAGGCATAAGTCATCAAAAAAAAAGACCACATTTAGCACCTTCTCCTACGGCAACTCCACTACCATTCTTAGCACCTTGATAAACACTCTGGGCAAATATAAGGGACTAAACAGTAAACCTTATAGTAAAGGTGGCGCCTATCAATTGCAAGCCAAAGTTACTGACTGTGAATTCTCCCAAACACAAACTGTCCAGAAAGTAACTATTTTGTCCAGCAGCAGCATGTGTGTGTCATATGACTGAAGGGGCACAGTCCCATGGAGCATCAACAAATGGAATTTGACTTATGGGTGCACTAACTGATGTCAGTGAAATCCAGGAAAGGACAGAAGACCCCCTGTTCTCTTTAAAGTAAGGAAAACAAAGGCAGAAGGACCTTTTGTATATCTCTGGAGTAGGAAAAGTCTCTACTTTTCTCTTGTAGAATATAGTGTACACCTGTTAAGATTTATTCTGAATCCTTTGGGGCAAAACTCCATCGAAGTTCGATAGATTAAACTGACACCATTAAAAAGGATGCAGTCCATCAAACCAATCAATTTCAGAAAAAAAATATACTGATTTTGTAGCAAGGCATGACCCTCACATCTCCACAACTACATGCATACTAACGCTGAGGCTACCAACAGTGGAAAAAAGGACTAATTCCCTTATGCCTGGGGGTCTCAGAGCACCCCAAGTGCAAATCTCTTTGCAGTGAAAGTAAATAGTACAAAGCTCTCTATAAACATTCATTTACACTACTCAAGTATGACACACTGTATGAATGTATTTTCTTTAGTATAATGCACATCAGTGAAACATAATTGACTGAATGCATGTCTCCTGTCTGTTACATGAGCTTTAGGAAAACCACTTGATTTCATACTGAAGCACTTTTTGAGAGTATATAGCAACTCTATGTCACAGTTGGCCAAGCCCATGTACAGAGTCCAGTAGTCTATAGTACTGACCTTACAGACCCCTGGATGGTCCTACGAGTGCTGCACAGGACTGCTACTGATGGACTAAGACAGTCATTCTTTTTGACGGTTTAGCTGCTATATAACTAATACAGGCAATAGAGTCTGTTGCTTAGAAATGCTTCTCATTCTACAGAGGGAGCACTTTCTCCTTTTTAGAAGACTGGATGGCCTAAAAGGAGAGGAGAGGATGGAGTTTGGGGTATCAGAAAACCTTCATTATGGCCAACACTTGTTTCCTGTTTTGCAGTTCCCTGACCAAGTTTGAGATACCTGACGAAAGAAAGTGTCACCACAGAAAGGAGGCATCCAGCATGGCCTGCCTAAGCACATTCTTAAAAAAAAAATGAAAGCTTAAGCCACTCCATCTAATGCAATCACCTCCTTAAAGCTGTTTTTGGTTACAAAGGTTTTTCGTTATGTTTATCAGGTTGGCATTGCCTAAAAAAGGCACTATTGAGGTGGAAAATGTCTTTGCCAATAATTGAAACCCTCGAGGGGACAGATGCAAGTCTTCCCTGGTGAAACAGCATGGTCTATCAATCATATCATCCTAGGCTGACAAACACTAGACCCCCTCTGAATGACGTCAAAAACTCAGCTAATTATTGAAGTCAACTAGTTTTTGCTCTTACTGCGGTATCATGCTTGGAGAAAGTAGAATGCTGTTCAATGCTAGATCATATATGCCTTGGACACACAGCCTGAGAGCTGCATCGTGTCTCTCTTCATATAGTCCATGGCAGTACACCTCAAGTCATTGATACTGGCTTGAGCTATTACAGAATCATACTGGTACTTGTTGTTCAAGGACTTGACTGCATGCATGATTTGATGGATCCTGGCATCAAACAAGCAACTAACAGTCATGGTTTCCTTGCTCAGCCTCATAAGAGGCATATCTGTATGTCTTGCAATGGTGTCATCTATAACTAGAATGTTTGGTTGGGCCAATGCCTGCCTTATGGGCATCTGTGACTTTGGAACTCCTTGTGTTATACGAGGAAAGAAATCTTGTGGGAGGATGAAAGATAGAAGAGTCTGAAGAGACAGCATTTTGAAAATGGTACCTTCAGGTAAACGTTCAGGACAGACTGGTCTAGGATGGGTCTCTATTGTCGTCCTTTTCACTGAGACTAGAAAAATCATGGAGTAAAACCCTATTCCCATGAAGTCTTTTGGGACTTGCTTGATGGTAACCTGATTCAAGAGGTCTTGAATAATGGAGACCAGAAGGCATATTTGATTTTGAGGAGGTTGTGGCATGACTCTCAAAGATGGAATGTTTTACCAAGACATGCCATACCCATCCCTGATGATGTTGTCTGTGGTAATAACTTCCAACCTGGCCAGGGAGAATGACAGAGTCATGGCCTTGCTCCTCATCAGAAAAAGAGGAAACCAGGGAAGGTGTTTGAGTAGTCATCAGTGGCTGCAGAGACCCAAAGGAGGGAGGTTTCAAAGACATAATAGCTTTTAATAACCCTTGTGAGAAGTCTATCCACTCCTTCTCTCTAGCTGCTGATTGACAGGCCACATGTGTAGCCTTCTGTTTTTTCCTTTTAGGCATGATGTCCACCTGGATGAGACTGGGAGGTCCAGAACAAGGTCTGACTTCTATTAGACAGCCTGGGATCTCTTCCCTAACCAAAATTTGAAGGACGCCATGCAGTCCTTCTGAAATGATGAGATGTGGTTCCTCAGATGTATCAGTAGTCTGCAAGGACTCAGGGAGCCATACTGGCCTCCGATGGGGTCTCAGTAGCGGGCAAATGAGAAGCAGCCTGATGTGCCACGAGTTCTGTAACCTCAACAGGTATGCTGGAGTCAGAAATATTGGACTCTGGATCCTTTTGAGGCCTCAAGTTTTTTCTTCAGCAGCAGAGGAATGTCTAGGATGTGGGTCAGCCATATTAGACTGGGTCAATTGTTTAAGACGCTGGGTCCTGAGAAAAGTGTTGAAAGTAGAAAGCCTAAACCTAAGGATTTTTAAAACAAATGACTAAGATTTAGCAAGATTTGTGATCATATTCAGGGCCTAGACAAAGAAGACACTTGCTATGCAAGTCCTTGTATGAAATCTGCTTACTGCACTCGCACTTACCCCTCCTAGCTGACATCAAAAACTTTCAACAAAACATTGCAAGATAAAAAGGAAGGTTCTCCAATGGGGCACTTATCTGGATAAACAATCAGAGAAAATGCCCCGACGACGAAATAGTGTCCAAAAGATACACAATCTACATTTGGACTGGCAGCGAGAAAGTCAGAGGATCCACAATCTTATGTCTGTCTTTATACCCCAATGAATATGAGCTGAGGTCATGCATCAGACATTTGACATATGGAAGATAAAGCTTTGGTACCCCGGCCCGAAGTTAGTGGTGACAACCCATGTCAGAAATACTGCAACAGTGATTTCAGTAAGGACATCAATAGATGCACTTAGTTTAGTTGTGAGCTGACTGCCTTGGACCTGTTTGGGAGGGAAAAAGCAATTTACTACCTTAGCTCTGAGCTGACTGGGCTGGAACTGCCTAAATGCAAAGACAAGTTCTGAGTAGCCTGACATAAACTCAGTATGTAAAAATGAAACTTGGGTTTAATAACAGACCACCTAAACAATGCAGTGCAACTACATACTGGAATTACTAATAAAGGCTTAAAGACCTTGGCTAAAGCATATACAGACCGTTAAAAATGAATTAAAAATCAGATTAAGAAATGAAACATGTAACAAGTTAGTAACAAGTTCATCTGGAAGCAGGAAAAGTAAGAAGTGACTCCTGACAATTTCTGGCATCATTTTATCAGCTTTTAATCTCCATGAATAACAACTCCCAGTACAGAAGCTGGCAAACTGGGCAAGCAGTTATAAGATGCTTAAGCCAAAGGAAATTGGCACAAAGAGTGGAGGTAAGTTCCCTGTCAAATAAGTACTCAAAAACAGACTCTGTTGCCATTTCCATTTTAGTAAAAAGGATGCAAGCAACTACCAAGAAAATTATAAAATGTAGCTTGGAAACCAGAAAAGTAGGAAATCTGCTACACAAAGGCCTCACAGCTAACATGAAAGAAGTGGAGGGAACATGAGGAAAGGGCACCTTCTTCTACTGAAAAAAAAATGTGTGAGTTGTTCTCTAGCTATGGGCAATCTGGTAAATTTAACTGTTAAAAGAGTTGGCCGTAAGGTCCATATACTTGCCAGCATGAGTCTTTATGTTACTGCCTGCAAGGGTTTCATGAAATAAAAACAGTTTTAATGTTTTTTTTTTTTATTTATAAAACTGTGATTATAATGCTGAGAAAGCCTTAGAAAGAAGAATCACAACTAAACCCCTAAACATCACATAAAAATGGATGAAGCTGGTTAAGGCACTGATGGAAAATATGTGCATTCACGTGTTGCATGGATGTTGTATGGATTTGAAGGTTGAAATAATCCTGGAATGCTTGTTGTCAGAATCACTTTATTATTGTTAAACAGTAGTAGAAGGAGCACAATTAAATCATTTCTGAAAAAAATATATACTCTTAAGCACTCTTGCTCAACTGTTTCAAACCATCAAAAAAAATAGAGGAAGAACTGATGATCATAGAGAAACTAAAGTACACACAGAAGAACATGAGCTGTGACAGCCAGTGGAAGCTTTGTCTCTTCAGAATCACCTTGTTCAGCACTGACATTGACAAGTATAGTGAAAGGCATAGAAATAGCTGTTGCGGCAAGTACTCAATAGGTCCTACCACATGGACATACAATTAGTACTTAAGGTGCGCTGACAGTGATTCCCTAGGAAACCAGTAAACATGAATACAATAAAACAAGGACTTAACCTGGAGAAGAAACACTGGTGCTTGCAAAAAAATATATAAATAAAATAATAATAACAATAATAATAATAATAAAAAATTTAAATGAGAATAAACAGGTCAATGACTAGAAGAAGAGAATTATGGGACATCTGACATCAGTAAAGAAAACTGCCACATGAAATTTAGCTAAAGATTAGCCCAAAAGAACTACAACTTAATATTTCACATTTTTTTGCTCACCACCACCATTGTGTATCCTCCAGTTGACCATCTGCTGCTATCCATTCCTACAGTTCCTAAATTTAGTGAGCTCGTTATTATTCCCCAGGACTGGGACTGACCTAGGTTGTAGGCAGCAGGAGAAGAGGTTGGGGAAATGTGGATCACAGCCTCTGATAGCACCATATATGCTGTTTGGTAAATGGAGCATTTTTGTTGGATGCCCTAATGGGAAGGCGCTGCTGGCATCATACACATCAGTGCATGACTTGTCAGCCAGGTCAAGCCCTAGCCTCTAATTCTAAATTTAATGTCTATCTGTCTTTTAAATACTGCATGCATCCATCATAGGGGGTGTGCCATATCACAAAGTGAAGTCTCATCCCACCCTGTCAAAATGGACATGCCAACAAAATGCTGCTTCTTCTCAGCTCAACCTTCCCTGCTCCTCCAGTGACCAAGGCCCTATGCGATCTCAGAAAATCTAGGTTACAATCAAGGATCAGTCTCTTTATGAAATAAAGCTGGAAGCAAACATTTTGTATTTGAAAGTTCTCTCTCTTTGGACCTCCAGCTCATGAATAAAATATAACACCATTGTAAGTAACTATTTTAATAAAACAAATATTCGTAAGTACATGCTCCTTGTGCATGTACACCAAGATGAATTTACTTCAGGCAGAGTAAGGTAGTATGCAGTAGTGTGCATGTTCTTAAGATTTAATGAGGCAGAGCATGCAGTCCATAAATGGTGTTAATGTCAGCTAAGGAACCCTTCAAGGATATGATGCTCAATGCATTTATACAGCTGGGCCTCTGCTGAAGCACTTGACAAACAGTTCAGCAGTAATCTGTATTTCATTATTTCCCTGAATGCTGTGATGCATGGTGGCAAAGGGAATAACCTAATGATACTGTGTTTTCTTAAGCATTCACTTCATGACAGGTCTAAGTGATTTCAAAAGAAATGACACAAAAGCTAGGAACAGAAAAAGTGTTAACATCACTTTGCATGTCTGACAATCCCTCAGCCTGTGGCAAGTTTGTTGGCAGCCTCTGCTGTTTGCAATCTCTCTTTTCAGTTTATGTAGGAATGCTAGACTCCAGAAAGGGGCCCAACTTGGTTACAGTTAAATGTTTAATAAGAGTAGCAGAAGGAACAGTCATCTGGCTGCATTCTTTTTGTGTCCACTTTACATATAATACAGAACTAGCATAACTTTCACAGAGTAATCCCAAACTAGCTTTTCATTATAGATGGAAAGCTGCAAACAGAGGAAAGACAAAAACGATAACTGTATGAAACACTGCTGATATAAAGAGCAAACAAATAGCCAGTTATCAGACTTTGGAGTGGTCTACAATTTTTGTTCTGGATAAGTGCAGCAGTGCATTAAGGGCCAATGAAAAAACAGTCTAGCAACATAATCAAAATTTGCAGCTGTCCTGTCCCTTCATGACAACTTACAATCTGTGCCATCCTTTAGCAAAATGAAAAATGGGATGTGGTTTGACCAGTCCCGTATTTAGGCTATTCCATGTCCAAAACCTCTCCAGGAAGGAAAGCCTCCTCACATACTCCTGGAAATGCTCCCCTGCAATTTAATGATAATCCCAATCTCTCACCCTTTAAAAGTGTATGCATACTCATCCTCACAATTATAGAAATTCTAAATCCTTTCTTCCCTATCCTGCTTCTCCTGTCCAGACAGCTCATATCTAATGTGTGTAACCCTAGTAACAAGGACATTTTCACTAACTATCACTGTCCTCTCTGCCCTTTCAATCAGAGTTTTCCCCTTAACCCTGGCAGAACTCTCCATCTGAACATATGAAATCAAGCAAATCATTACTGAAGCACCACAAAGCTGAAGAATCAGCCCTTTACCACAATTCTAAAATCACATTCAATTTGACTTGGTTACTATCTTAACACAACCTATTGCAGGACTGAAAGTACAGTTTTGTACCTACCATAAATGTAGATGTTCGAAGATCCACATTGCTGCAGTCCTTACATATGGGTAGTCCGCTGTCCTCGGTCGGCCCGAATACCAAAGTATTAGGCTGACGTCGGTCAAGGCGCTTAAAACTGACATCAGGACGTCAGGGTACAAAAGCGCATGACCGACGTCATTTCCTCAGTCTTTTCTTGCCCCAGATGTCAGAAGGCCCTAACAAGAAAGGCCAAAGCCAAAAACCAGCAAAACCTAACCAACCACCCGTGCACTAACCATATTTACAATATGTACAACACAAACCACACCACCACCTTCAACAACAGAGAGGAAGGAGGGAGGGTAAATTGGACTGCAGCAATGTGGATCTTCGAACATCTACATTTATGGTAGGTACAAAACTGTACTATGTTCTTCATCTCACATTGCTGCAGTCCTTACATATGGGTAGAAACCCAAAGCAGAGGTAAGGGAGGATGGCAAAACTACAAAGCATTAGGAGCTGCCAACATGCCCTGTAAAATTGCAGTGGCAAATCCAGCCCTAGATTTAGAGTAAAGTGGAAGGTGGTAATGCTTAGAGAAAGTATGCACTGAACTCCAAGTAGCTGCTTCCAAAATATCTTTAGTAGCCACCCCCCTTAAAAAAGCTGTAGAAGTGCAGTAGCCCTAGTGGAATGAGGCCTAATCCCAGCTGGGATCTCCTTACCATGATGGGAATAACAGAAAGCAATACAAAAACCAATCCTCTTAGAAATAGTTTGTTTTGAAACAGGTTTGCCCTGAGAACCCAAAGCAAAAGAAACAAACAACTGCTGAGACTGCCTGAACCCTTTAGTTCTGCTCAAATAATATCGCAACTGTCTGTGTATATCCAAAGTGTGCAAAATCCTTTCCCCTTTATTTTGGGGGTTTGCATAAAAAGTAGGCAAATGAATAGTTTGGTTTAAAGCCACACAAGAAACCACTTTAGGCATAAAAGAAGGGTTAGTACGCAAAGACACCCTATCCTTGTGGAAAATTAAGAAAGGCTCAACTGTCATAAGGGCCTGTAATTCAGAAACCCTTCTCGCAGAGGTAATGGCCAACAAAAAAGCAGTCTTCCATGATAAATATTTCAACTCTGCCGATGCTGCAGGCTCAAAAGGTTGTAGAGTGAGTTTCTCCAACACAAAATTGAGATCCCAAGCAGGAGTAGGAGCTCTACGTGGGGGTCTTATATTCTTTGCCCCTCTAAGGAATTGCTTAAACAAAGGCTGAGAAAATAATGGTGGGTCATAGTCATAGTGAGCAGAAATTGCTGCAGCATGAACCTTTATAGAGGAGAAGGACAAACCTTTGTCCAATAACTCCGTAAGGTATTGAAGCGTAACACTTAAATTAGGTTTAGAAACATCAAAGTCCTTTGCTGTACTCCAAAATAAAAATCTCCTCCATTTATCTGCGTAAACTTTCCTTGTACTAGGCCTTCTGGCCTCCAAAATAACATTCAAAACTTGTTGTGGAAGCTGAGACCCTCCAGGGTTTAAAACAGAATATGCCAGGCTGTCAGATGTAGAGAATGAAGTTTGACATTGAGTAAATGACTGTTCTCCTGAGACAGCAGGTGAGGAATCGAAGGCAAAGGTCATGGAGGCTCCTGTACCAGACTTCTCAGTAATGGGTACCAGTGCTGTCGAGGCCAATCTGGAGCTATTAAAATCATGTTTGGCTTGTCCTGTCTGACCTTCAGCAGTACCTTTGGGAGGAGAGGCAGAGGTGGAAAGGCATACACGTGAAGATTGCTCCAATTGAATGAGAGAGCATCCACTTTCCAAGCTGTGGGATGAAACCTTTTTGTGCAAAACTTTGGCAGCTGGTAATTTAGTGGAGAAGCGAACAGATCTATGTCTGGAGTTCCCCAGAACACTGTCAATCTCTGAAATACATGAGGATCCAATTTCCACTCGTGGGGATCCATAATTTGTCTGCTCAACACATCTGCTAAGGAGTTCTGTGCTCCTGGCAGAAACCTTGCCTGAAGATTTAGCTGTAAACTGAGAGCAGTCTCCCACAAAATCATTGCTTGTCTGCATAGAGGATAAGAATGCGTTCCCCCTTGCTTGTTGATGTACCACATGACAGTTGTGTTGTCTGTTTGAATCAACACCTGCCCTGGAAGAAGTAAATCCTTGAAAGCTATCAATGCAAATTGGACTGCTAACATCTCCTTCAAGTTGATATGTAAATGTTGAAGTCTGGCAGGCCACGTGTCTTGTACCCATTTTCCATTTAGATGAGCTCCCCAAGCTTTGTCTGAGGCATCTGTCGTTAAAATCTGACTCACCTCTGGCCGGGTCACAGAGAGTCCCTTGTTTAGGTGACATTCCTGAGCCCACCACAAAAATTCCTTCTGAATGCAAGGTATTATCTGAATGACAGTGTCCAAATCTTGGCAGTGCTGTGTCCATACATTCTTGAGATACCATTGTAGCTTCCTCATATGCAGTTTGGCATTGGGAAGTACCAGAATACAAGATGCCATGAACCCCAAGGCTTGAAGGACTGTCCTTGCAGTCAGCCTGGACTGACGAGACAACTGGTGGAAGTAAAGAGAAAGATTCTTTTGTTTGTCCGGGGTCAAAAGGCCATCTGGGATGCTGTATTCAGTCTCACACCCAGAAAGCACATGTCCTGAGAGGGTACTAGACTGGACTTTATTTCGCTCACAGAATACCCCAGGCATCTTAACACTGCCATCACATACTGTAAATGATGAAGAAGTTCGTCCTTTTCTTGGGCCAGAATCAGGCAATCGTCCAAATAAGGATAGATCTGTATTCCTCTTAGCCTGAAGAAAGCTACCACTGGAGCCAGAACCTTCGTGAACACTCTGGGCAGTAGATAAGCCAAAGGGCAATGCAGAGAACTGATAATGTGAAGTCCCAGCCCGAAAACGCAGATACTTCCTGCAACTGGGCCTGATAGGAACATGAAGGTAAGCCTCCTTGAGATCCAGAGTCACCATCCAGTGATCTTTGCCCAGCAGAGGTAAAAGCTGTTGTAACGTCAACATTTTGAACTTGGGAATGTCCAGATATGTGTTGAGGATAGATAAATCCAAAATTGGTCTCCACGTGTTTCCTTTCTTTGGTACTAGAAACAGGCGAGAATAAAATCCTAGGCCCACTTCTGGCAGAGGGACCGGTTGTATGGCCCCTATTTGAAGTAGTAGAGAAATTTGCTTGCGAGCCTCTAGTCTTTGCTGAGGAGGAACGTCCGGCATGCCTTTGAAAGGAGGCAAGGTATGGAAATAAAACTTGTAACCCTGGTGTATGATATCCAATACCCATTTGTCTTGGGTAATCAACATCCAATTTTCCTTGAAGAGTGCTAACCTTCCTCCCAAAGGCGCTGCCAGGCAAGAAGGATCTGGCAGCTGAAAAAGTAGGTCATTGGGCCTGTTTACGAAAGGACTGGCCCCTGCCCTCTCCCGAAGATTGTGCAGGTGAACTCCCTGTTCTAGGCCTGAAAGAACTCTGAGCTCTGCCCCTACCACGTCTAGATCTACCCCTAGACTGTGAATCATAAGAAGGATACGTCCACCCCTTAGCAGGCCAATTCCTACTAAACTTCGGAGGCTGAACTTGCAAAAAATCTTTAACAGCCTGCATAGACTTAGCCTTGTCTTCCATTTTCTTCAAGACTGACTCCACAGGTGAACCAAACAACACATCAGACTGCAAAGGAGCATCCAAAATCCTTGTCTTAACATGGTCAGATAAATTCTGATCCTTCAGCCAGGCGTGCCTGCGAAGAACTGAGCCAGTGGCAGCCACCCTAGACGAGGCCTGCACAGCATCAAAACCACACTGTAATGAATGCTTACCCACCTGTTCAGAGACATGCACCAAATCTTGTAATTCTTTACACTCAATACCTTCCGCCAGAGCATCCACCTTAGACTTCAATTGAGAAAGAAGAAAGTTTTGATATTTCAACATATGAAACTGGCAATTCAAAGCCCTCATAGCTAAGGTAGAAGATGTATAGACCTTCTTTCCCCATCTATCCAAAGCTCTGGCTTCTTTATCTAGAGGAACCGGATTTTTTGCAACAGAGGCCTTGACACCCTTAGGTCCCTGACTAATAGTTTCTGGGTCCGCCCTAGGACTCTTATAAAGATATTTATGAGCCTCAGGCACCCTGTAATACCTATCCGGTTTAACAGGAGCAGGAGGCAGAGAATCAGGATTAAGTGAAGCCTCTGCAAACACATCTTCCACAACATCCAGAACAGGGGTATAGCCAAGGGCCTATGCTGGGGTAACAGCAAAACTCCCTAAGCCTTTTCCTAGAATCAGAGAAGTCCTGACCTTCCCACTTAAAATGTTCCCTCATAGAATGAAGTGTCTCTGAAAAGAAAAATCCTCTGGAGGAGAAGCAGAAGGAGTGGAATCATCTGCATCAGAATCAGAATAAGGAGAGTACTCCTGCAAGTCTTCAGCTGAAGACTCTGAAACATCCAAGCCTGCTCAAAACTTCCCAACTCTGGCTCCACCCTAGGCCTCTTATCAGGAGGGGGCAAAGAACCTCTAATCAGAGTAATCAAATCTTCTGCCATTTTAAGCATGTGCTTCTTAGGCACAGACCCTGCTGAACTTGGAGTGACACCAACAGAAGCTAAAACTGGCCTGCCTCTGGGAGAAGCCTTGGAAACAGAAGGAGAAGGCCTAACCACCCTAGGAAGGGAGGGGATTACAGTAACTTGAGAATCCCCTTCAGCCTGACCTGCCTCCTGAGAGACCACCTCCTGCAAAATCAAAGTCTCCCCCTGAGACTCCAGAGAAGTCTCCGTCGGAACCACCGGTTCCACTGAAGCCTCTAAAGAACCGGCGTCCGGAACGGACGACTCATCTTGCCTGGGTTTAACTGCTTTGTCTTTGCGCTTCTTCGCAGAAGCGGGCGCCGGAGAATCCGCCGGCATATTATAATTGCACCGCTTCCCAAAGACCAGCCTAGCACAATCTAACCTTCGCTTAATAGTGCGTTTATTGAACCTAGCACAAAAGCGACACCCAACAACGTCGTGCTCAGGCCCCAAACAAGGAATACACAAGAAATTCAGTTATTCACTTTTTCTGACATCCGGTAAAACACTGAGGCAAGAAAAAAACAAAATATTCCCCAACGGGGTACTTAGCCAACTTGGATTCGGTCTGAAACTCCGAATTCGAAAAATTTCAGAACGCCGAACGGCACTTGCAACGCTGCTTCTGCATCGGACCATGCGGCAAAAAAGACTGAGGAAATGACGTTGGTCATGCGCTTTTGTACCCTGACGTCCTGATGTCAGTTTTAAGCGCCTTGACCGACGTCAGCCTAATACTTTGGTATTCGGGCCGACCGAGGACAGCGGACTACCCATATGTAAGGACTGCAGCAATGTGAGATGAAGAACATCTTAGGAGTACAGTAATTCAAATATAAAGTTTTGTCTTACCATAACTTGGCATCTGTGTTGTCTTCCTTCCTTCATCCTCACGATAAGGTCTCGGATCTGACCCTCACATGCGGCTTGGCCACTTCTCACAGACATGGATCCGACTCTCAAGCTCCTCCCTCATACACATAATCTCCTGCATCCACCCAACTGCCTGAGATTGAGTTTGCCAAATCCAATCATGCTACACTCGAGACAAAAAAAAAATGGCAGAAAAGGCTCAGGTACAGGACATAACAATCCTGAACTCATCCAGGCTCTCAAGAAAAAAGGTGGTGGGAAAGTGAGGATGACTGAAGGAAGACAACACAGATGCCAAGTTTGTAAGACTTAACTTTTTAATCTGATGTTGTCTCCTTCATTCACTTTCACGATAAGGTCAGAGTCCCCAGATAAGAGAACCTTGGGTGGCCCTTATGGAAGGACATGCTGGAGCACCATCGAGCCAAAGGAAGCCCTGCTCCTACAAATAACATCCAATTTGTAATGTGACACAAAGGTGTGGTTATTAGACCATGTAGCTGCCATGCAAATGTCATCAATAGACATTCTGGCATAGAAAGCTCATGTTTTTTTGATTGTATCTGCTTTATTTTCTGAAAAAAAAAATATATATATACTTGTTCTCCCACCTTTCTAAGCTAGTATAGTCCAGTTTTCAGGTTAGTACTGAATTCAGGGCTGTGTTACAAGTTTCTGTGTTTGCCCATACCTTAGTTGGATAGAAGGAAGTTTCTCTGTTCACTGTGAGAGAGGGAGCTCTGTGCAGCCTATCTGTCCCTGGAGGAGTGGTATCAGCCCAAATATTAGTAGTTTATTAGCCATTTTGGGCTAATTTCTATCGCATTCATTTCCCTGCTATAAAACATGCATTTGCAAGGTTTTTCTGCTACTATACAGCTCAACAAGCTCCTGCCTGGTGCCCTGCAGAGTTCTGCAGCAGCAGAGAGACAAAAGAGAGACTTTGGAGTGATTAAGTATCATTTTCTGAATTTTCTTGCTGCCTTTAGCTAATTCCACCTAAAACACTGATTTACTAGAGTTTCTGTGATTTAAAAAGCTTGTTTCAGCTACATATTGTACTTATTTTACTGCCTGCACTTTAACAAAGTCATTTTTGTGTTTAAATTACCAGTTTAACTGTTGTAGGCTACACACTCAAGTGTGATAGCCATATCTGTGCATTTAAAGTGTTTTTTTTTATTGTACCTGCTTTATTTTCTGAAAAAAAAAACAAAAAAAGCAAAAAAATATATACTTGTTTTCCAGCATTTCTAAGCTAGTATGGTCCAGGTTTCAGGTTAGTGCTGAAGTCTGGTCTGTGTTACAGGTTTCTGTGTTTGCCCATACCTTACTTGGATAGAAGGAAGTTTCTGTGTTCACTGTGAGACAGGGAGATTTGAGCAGCCTATCTGTCCCTGGAGGTGTGATTTCAGCCCAGAAATTAGTAGTTTATTGGCCATTTTGGGCTAATTTCTATCTCTGTCATTTCCCTGCTGTAAAACCCGCATTTGCGTGGTTTTGCGCACCGGGTAGTGGTTAGCTAGGGTATAACTATTCCTGGCTCCACAAAGTCTACTCTTCAATTTTTCCCTTGGAACTAGACAATCTTTCAACTTAAGCATGCAAACCATTCACTTCTCATCCCGGCACTTGCTCAAAACTCATAGCAAGCACTAATAAACCTTAGCACTAGACCCCCCCTATACTGTAGAGAAGGACAAGGCTCTCTATTTGACCTTACCTGCCAATCAGTAAAACAGTTCACTGCATCTATCCAGGCATGCCCAAAGGTCAGTTTCAGGTGTACTCTCTGGTCCAACTGGTGAATCTGGGCATTCTGAGGCAATGTTATAATTGCCTCATGTACACAGACAACCCTCCTCCTTCCACCAACCACTAATACATGCGAGAGATGCAATTATACAGCCAAACTGGAGGCTAAGCTCTCTCAACCTAAGAATGGACCAGGCAGTCAAGAGGAGAAGGGAATTACTTGCATCACACCGCCAGTCTCACACAGACCTATGAAACCAGCACCGGCAAAAAACACACAAATACATGAAAACATACTCAGAGGCTCTAAATAAAATTCTGCAAAAGCAACAGAGACCTCCAAAGCAGACATCCAAGCAACCTCCACCCACCAAAACAAACCATGAAACACATACTTCACAAAACCAGTGTGCCACACAATCACAGCCCTTAAGGCAAAATAACATACCCAACGCACTAGTAATAGGTGACTCTATAGTCAGGCACACTGATGTCCCCACTCACTAGGCTGAACAAGGAGAAGGTTACTGTTATCTGCCTGTCAGGTGCCAAGATCCACCTCATAACACAAGCACTCAGGTCACTCCAGAACAAGTACAAATACAACTCTGTCATTGTCCATGTTGGTGTGAATGACCTGAGCCATACCACCCTGGACTACATGAAAAGAGACATGGAGGAGCTCTCTGATCACGTAGCCCAGGCTGGTATGACCATGACCCTGAGTAGCATCCTGCCCTCACCAAGAATGATACCACAGTATAGAGAAAAAATTATCAATTTCAACAATTGGCTAAGCTTCTGGTGTCATTCAAAGGGGATCCAGTGTCTGTCAGCCTGGAATGACATGCTCGACAAGTCACGCTGCTTCGCTAGAAACGGCTTGCACCTGTGACACTAAGGCTTTCGAATACTGGCCAAGGTTCTTACCACCCCCATAGTGCCTTTTTTAGGCAAGGCTCAAAAGACAAACCCGCCGCCGTAAACAGCACAAGAAACAAAAAACTGAGAGTAATGCTACTCAATGCCAGAAGTCTAAACCTCAAAATGCATGCACTCGAGGCACTCCTCAGTACGGAGAAAATCGATATATGTGCAGTAGCAGAAACCTGGTTTAAGGCTCCAGAGAGCACCCCAGCACTACCAGGCTACAACTCATACCATACATTTCAGCCACAAAACCCAGACCGAAATACAAAAGGCGGGGGGAGTATCCATATTCATCAAGGATACCCACACCTCCAGGTTAGTGGCACAGCACGATGCTTCAGAGATCATCCACATGCAACTAACAACGGGCAAAACTGCTTTTCAAATTATAGCTTCCTACAGATCACCCACCATGTTCCAGGACCCCCACTCCGCATTCCTGGAAACACTGGGAAACATAAAGGTCCTACCAAACACCCTGATATTGGGTGATTTCAATTACCCAAACATTAACTGGGAGAACTACTCAAGTACAAACTCCCTTGCTCAACATTTCCTAGAATTTATAAACTCAAACACCCTGGATCAACTAGTCAACACCCCCACCAGAGGTGACAACATATTGGACCTGGTCATCACCAACATGGGCGACTGGTGTTCCACACCAGAGGTCAACCCCTCGCTGGTTAGATCTGACCATAAACTAATCACTCTGGATATCCACATTCCGCCACCAACCCCGGTCAAAGAAACCCAAAGTGAAAAACTTTTCAAAAGCAAACTTCACGTTACTTAAGACCGAGGTGGGAAGTTTCAAAGCCCCTATGCTAAAGGATAATGCTGTCCAAGCTGCAAAATCCTTTACTAATGCACTCTATGGGCACATACAACAATGCATGGATCGTGCTATTCCAAACAAAACCAAGACTCACTCCTCCAAGAAAAGGAAACCAGTCTGGTAGACCCCTGCCATAAACAAGCTATACAATAGGAGGAGGAAACTAGTACAGAAAAGAGTAAAATCCCAAGAAGGGAAGACATCCCAGATCAGTATCAGCAAGAAACTACGTTCCCTCATAAAATCATCCAAGGCTAGCTTCGAAAGAAAAATTGCCATGGACTCCAAAGATAACCACAAGGCATTCTTTAGCTATGTCAATCTAAGTGGCAATTCTCAGATCTGCTCAGAGTTAGTGCAGAATGGCACAAAATACACTGAACTAACCGATATAGCCAACATTCTGGCAGACAGGTTCAGTGCAAACTTTACCCCCCTCTCACCCCCAAAAGGGCCCATAACTATACCAGAAGAATGTAGTGCCCCTGAAATCACAGACACTCAGGTTAAAACAGCCCTCTCCAAAGCCAAAAACACAGCATCAATGGGAACAGATGGTGTCCCAGACTGCGCTTTACATGAGTTCAAAGATGAACTAACCCCTCACCTAAACACACTGTTTAAACTCAGCCTCTCCACAGGCTACGTGCCCACAGAGTGGCGCATAGCAAGAGTTATTCCACTCCACAAAGGTGGAGCCACAACGGACCCCGGGAACTAACGCCCTATAAGCCTGACTAGCTTGGCCTGCAAAGCTATGGAGCACATCCTCATGGATCTCATTAACAGAGACATTGGAAACCTCCAAACACTGGACCCTACCCAGTTCGGCTTTGTTAAGGGCAGATCATGCCTCCTAAACCTGGTGGACTTCTTTGACACAGTTACCAAGGCTATAGACGAGGGAAAGGTGGTCCACACAGCCTACCTAGACCTCGCAAAGGCCTTTGACACCATTCCCCACTCAGGTATTACAGACAAGCTCAACAGCATGAACATAAACCCCTACGTCACGAGATAGGTTGCCAACTGGCTCACTGACAGAACCCACATGGTAAGAGTTGCAGGAGCTACGTCTGACTCTAAACCGATTACAAGTGGCGTTCCCCAGGGCTCAGTCCTAGGACCCCTCCTGTTCGGCATATACTTCTCAGAGGTACAGGCAAGCAAAGGAGGACTATGGCTGGCCAAGTTCACAGACAACTGCAAACTAGGGGCTATAACTGACTCTCCAACTGACACAGACATCCTCCAAAAGAGTCTCACTGAGATAGATACCTGGTGTCAAAACCATGGCCTCAAGCTAAATGCCAAAAAGTGCATAGTCATCCCCTTTGGAAAAAAACAAAGTACCCACAAACTACCACATAGGTGGTAGCCCCCTAAATACGGAAGACGTCATAAGGGATCTGGGGACCCAAGTAGATAGTAACCTCTCCTTTGATAATCACATTGCCGAAGTGGTTAGAAAATCCTTCTATGTGGCCCACCTAATCACAAAAGGGTTTGCATCCAGATCGAAAGAGGTCATTGGGCCCCTCTACGCATCATTCATCAGACCCATCATAGAGTACAATGCCCCATTTGGGATGTACCTTACAAGACACCTGCAATAACCGGAAAGACCACAGAAATACCTCACCAAGAGGATCACTGGCCTCATGCAGATGCCCTATGCAGCTTGAGTGAAGAAACTCCAGCTGTACTCTGTTGCATACCGCCTACTCAGAGGTGATCTCTGCCTGACATACAAGGCCATGTTCAACCTAGAATTGATGGACATGCTCCACCTAAAGAAAACCATATCCCCTCGAGCCACATGCTCCAGGGATCTAAACCTCACCACAACAATAAATAAGACGTGCTGGAGAGATAGATTCCGGTCCCAGAGACTTCCCATGCTCTGGAACAAGATTCCAATCTACATTAGGCAGAGCTCCTCGCTAACCCTCTTCAAGAGAAACCTTGACGAGTGGATGGGAAACAAAGTTTACCCGAGGGATAACTTCAATGGCTCTGCTGGACAGAGGTCTAAGGGGGAGGCAAAAGCCGACACATTCTGGCTAAGCTTATAAATATCTTCGGGCAGATAGCCTAGTACCTACCTATGAACATAGCCATGGCCCTGGCAGAATGTGCCCTAGAGGATTTAGGTAAATGCAACCCTCTGGAGGAATAAATGAAGGAGATGCAATCTGAAATCCACATTTTGTGGGAGTGATTTTTGATGCTGCTTGACCAAGTCTATTCAAAGAAAAAGCTATAAAAAGCTGATCAGACTTTCTGCATAATTTGGTCCGGTGAAGCGAAGCTATCTATGAACATCTAAAAGATGAAGAACACATTCCCCTTTGTTTGAAAAATGGGAAAGAACACGGGAAGTTGAATAGACCAATTAATATTACTTTCTGTAGCCACTTTAGGCATGAAAGATGGGTTAGTGCATAATGACACTCTATCCTTATGGAATAAAAGGTAAGGAAGTTTAGAAGATAGAGCCTGAAGCTCAGAAATCCTCTTGGTATAGGCGATGGCCACCAAAAAGCTGTTTTCTAGGACAGAAACTTCATGTCGCAAGTAGCCACCGGTTCATAGGGGCCCTGCGTCAACGCCTGCAGGACCAATGTGAGGTCCCGATGAGGAGAAGGATCCCTAATGGGTGGCCTCAGCAAGAAATCCCCTTCAAGAAGGACTTACATAATCTGAAAGTCAACAAAGAACATGTTTGACTAACTGTGCGAAAATTAGAAATGGCAGCTAACTGTAGCTTAATAGTGGAAAAGCTACCATCCTCATTGAAAAGGGTAGAAAGAAACAGTAACATGTCTGATACGGGAGCTGAGAAAGGATCAGTGTTCCTGCTGGAAGTCCAAACAACAAATCTCTTCCACTTGCTGTTGTAAATTTTTTTGTTGGACACTTTTTGTGATGCAAGAAGAATCTTTCGGAAGGGAAATGAAGCCTGGACTGTCTAATCAAGGTTGAAATTGGAGAAACCATGCAGTCAATTTCAGGGTCTGAAGATTTGGGTGTCAAAACCCTGATGGGTGAGAGTGGAGGTCCTACGTGGGTTCCAGTATCCAGGGAGGATACCTGAGGTGAGACCACAGGAAGGGGAAGCACACTTGGCGAAACCAGAAGGGGGCAACAAGGATGACTGGACTCTAATCTGCTTGCCTTCTGAAGAAATTTAAGGATGAGAGGGAGGCGGGGGGGGGGTAAGCATACAGGAGACCTGGGGGCCACTTGCTGAGTACAGCATCCCTTGGAGACTACCCCAGAGGAGGGATCAGAGGGAAGAACTTGCTGCATTTGTTGTTGAGGGGAGAGGCAAAGAGGTTGCAGTGAGGATGACCCTAACTGCTGAATATCATGTTCGCTACTGATTGGTTGAGGGACTTGTGTGGAATCAAAACTGACCTGCTGAGTCTGTCCTGCAGATCACTGGTTTTCGTCAGGATGTGCGTTGGAATGAGAAGGTTTTCTGAAGAGATTGCTCACTCACACACCCTTCATGGCCTCCCTGCATAAGGGACAAGAAAGGGTTCTTCCTTGCTTGTTGATGTACCAGACAACTGACATGTTGGTGTGTACTGCAACAGTCCCTAGAGGGAGAACATCCTGAAAGCCTTGCAACGTCAAAAGAACTGTTCTCATCTCTAGGACACTGATATGCAAGCTGGTCTCAGAAGTACATGCACCTTGGACCATCTTCCCATTGTAATGCCCCACCCCAGCCGAACCGGGAAGCATCCATGGTCACTGTGGCTATCACAGGATAGCTGACAAAAGGTCTGTCGAGGACAGCATTGTTGGAATGAATCCACCAACTGACATGATGTTTGCAGATGGGAGTCAATTTGATGTGAAGGGGACAAGGGCTGACACAGACTGGACCATTGACTGGCTAGAATCCACTGCAGAGCTCACATGAAGAACCGGGCCAAAGGAACTAAAAGGATGGCTGGAGACATAGACCCCAGGACCTGCAAGATCAGATGAGTGGAATGGGCTTGAGCTGCTAAACAACTGCCGGACTTCATTTCTCAGAATGGATATACAATGTACAGGAAGAGAAGCTATTTGATGTCTGGTATCAAGTAGCGTACCTATGAACTTCAGGTTCTGAAATGGAGTAAGATGGAATTTGTCCCCGTTTATGGTGATGCCCAGGGATTGAGCTAACTGGAGTAAGTAGTCCCTGGCTTGAATCAGTCGATGCTTTGTGGCAGCGGTTAGGAGCCAATCGCCTAAACATGGAGACACCTGGAATCCCTTGAGACTCAGGTGATCACTAACACTGTCATGCATTTGGTGAACACCCGGGGGCTGTGGTGAGCCCAAAAGGCAGTGCTCTGAACTGGAAATTACTGGCTTCCAGCCTAAAGTGCAGAAATCTCCTGGAGCACCTGTCTATTTTGATGTGGTAGTACACATTCTTGAGATCTCACAAGCACATCCAGTCGTCCTTGTGCAATAACAGCAGAATGGATTGAACCGTAACAATTCGGAACCTCACTTACTTTACATATCCGTTCAACTTGCTGAGATCCAGAATGGGTCTTAAGTCCCCTGTCTTTTTTGGCACTAAAAGGAAATGGGAGTAGGTTCAGAATCCTCTCCGTTTGGTTAGGGCCTTCTGGATGTCTCTTTTTTGCAGCAGTTGCTGAATTTCCTGTGCTGCCTGCTCCCAATGACTGGTTGACACATCTGGGAGACTTCTTGAATTCAGAGGAGGAAGGGAAAGGAAACATAGTAACCTCTGGATATTAAGCTTAATGCCCAACAGTTTTTGAGTCAACTGTGTCTAGGGTACTGGGTGCAAAGCTACTCGGCCTCCAACTGCCTCCAGAGATGGAGAGCTGGGTAGCGCTTCAGAAGCACTGGCAGGGCTTATCTGAAGGGGGATCTCTAAAGTCCTGGTTCTGCGGACTCCCTCTGCCTCCAGGGAGGTGTCTACCATTAAATCCTCCCCCTCTGCCTCTAGAGGCGGGTTCTCAGCGCGGGTCTTGGAAAGGCCCTTGGGATTTGCAGAACCTCATTTTCTTGTCCCCATGCTGGTTTCTGGAGAAGGACCTGGGGGGGGGGGGGAGTAGAAAACCTGATTCCAACTGCAGAAAGGGTCTTCCTGTCCTTTTTGCTGTGGGTGAGGATGTCTCTAACCGTTGGCTCAAAAAGGGAGGAGCCATCATAGGTGGCACTGACAAATGACGCCTTAAAGGGCTCTGCAAAATCACATATCCTCATCCACGTATGCCTCCTTAGGGAAAGGCCTTAACTGGCTTCTTGTGAGATGCCCCCATGGTATGGGAGATTAACCTCATCAAAAAGTTGGCAATGGAGGAAAGAGTGGCCAGCTTAGGAGAAACTTTCTTAAGCTCCTTTGCAGGATGGACTCTAAGACAGAAGCTGTCAGTTCTTTGACCAAATCCTTCTGGAGCGGAGTAAAATGGACTAGACAGTTGAATGACCTCAGCTCAAAGGCTGCCAAGGTATAAACATGCTTCCCAATTCTGTCCAGCTCTCCAGACTCCTTGCTACGTGGATGGACATTGACAGTTTCCCCTGCCAGCTCCTTTTTGGTGGCCGCCACTGCAGCCATCATGATAGCATTGACCACAGTACCCTTACTCCAGTGTTTCCTGTCCAAAGGGGGTGCTAAGAACTTATCAGGCCACTTGGATATAGGCTCGATGGAGTCCGGTTCCTTCCACACATGGCAAGATATAGATCCAACACGGCATCCACTGGGCGAAGAGTCACCCAGGACATACACAGGCCCGTTCCAAATGCCACCAAGAGAACTGAATCCTCAGAGGAAGGAGTCTGGGCACCACCCACCTTTTTGCTTGAGAGTCTCCAAAATGGCTCCAAAGGAGACATCTTCAAGTGGGGACTGGGGGAGCCTTCCCACTCATCAAAGTCAGTATCCACGGTCAGGGACTCCAGGGGAGAGTACATGTGCCTCCTTTTACACATCCACTTCCAAGGGACCTCCTCAGTGGAGTATTCTGGGGAGGTGTCTGAAAAAGGGGATCCCTCCTGAGCAGGGAAGTCTTTCAGGCAGCCCGGGACATGAAGACTCATAGCAGGATGAGAGAGAGAGAAAGGCCTGGATCTGGATCTGATGGAGGTATAAGGGCAGACTGAGGAACGTGTTCGAGCGAATCTCCAACTCGGGAGAAGACCCTCTTCACAATCTGAAGGGCCGACGGGGGAGGGGAAGCCCCATCCGAAGACCCTTGAGCCAAAGCTACTGAACAGAGATGGATAGGACTTGCACGGGATCTGTGGCCCTCAGAAGGGATCGGACCCGAGCTATCGAGTGCCGAAGCACCCAAGGGAAGGGATGGTTCAGAGAAGGAGAGAGATGATCCCAGTCCCCCAGACCCAGCACCAATGCCAAAGTTCCGAGACTTGCACTGCTCCAAGAAGACTGGAATAGTGCTAGTCAAGGGCAAATTCAGCATTGAGGAAGGATGTTTCCTCCGTGCCAATTCCGACTTGAATGGTAGTCCTGAATTTCTAGGCTCCAAAGCAGGGAGATGGATAGGAGAAGGAGTCTGGATTGAGTAACTCTGGTAGTTCAACAGATCTGACAGGGGACAGAGTTGGGACTACCTCCATCTGGATCTGGGCCTTAAGCAATCTCCTCAATATCCTGTCCATATCTGCCTCAGATAGGCTTCTCGAGGACCTAGAAGAAGCTGACAAGATGTGTTGGGAGTGATTGAACTTAACAGACAGCCTGTGATTTCATCAAGGCACTCGGACCCAAAACAGTAGGATCCGAGGTTACGACAGATGGAGTCAGGGAGATAGTGATGACCTCCCCCGATCCAAGGAAGCTGTAAGACCCAAAAGAGGAGCAGACTTAAGTGGATCCGAGGAGGACTCCATTGTTTTTCTAGACTTCTTGGCATCAAGATCGTCCCATGGGGAAGCAGGGCGGGACCTCTTTTTGACCCCCTTAACAGAAGTCTAGGAGGTAGAAGCCTTGGAAGGGGTCTGAGCCTCAGCTGGAATAAGGCCCCTCAAAATAAGTTTGTTCCGTCTGTCAGCCAAAGCCCAAGGGGTGAAGGCCAAAAAGACGGAACAGTCAGCATTAAGATGATCAGTTCCCAGACAATAAATGCACTGCTTGTGGCCATCCTGATTGGGGATCTTATACCCACAAGAAGTTCATAGGTTCATAGGTGTGTACTAGGCTAATGACCCTGGAGCCTTTACAAGCCTAGCCCATAGAAGTGCCCTAGCATTGTGCTGCCCAACGTTAGTTCCCACTGCCTCTATCAAGTAAAGCCATTGGAGTGATCCCCAGGATGAACTTTCTATTTCCCATCCACTCATCAAAATTTCTCTTGAAGAGGGTCAGTGAGGTGCTCTGCTTGACATGTATGGGAAGTCTATTCCAGAGCATGAGCAGTCTCTGGGTTATGAACCTGTCCCTCCAGCATGTTCTGTTGATTGTAGTAATGAGGTTGAGGTCTCTGGAGCATGTGGTGAGGAGGAGGGATTGGGATTTCTTTACATGTAGCATTTCTAACAGAGCTGGGTCAGGCATGGCTTTGTAAGTCACGCAGAGATTGCCTCTTAGTAGGTGATATGAGACAGAAAATAGCTGGAGTTTTTTTAGTCTGTCCATGTAAGACATGTGTTTAAGGCTTAGGATCCTCTTCGTGAGGTAATGTTGTGGCCTTTCCAGCTGTTGCATATGTCTAGTGAGGTACATGCCAAATGGGGCATTATACTCGATGACTGGCCTAATGAGGGAAGAGTAGAGAGAGAGATGATGACCTCTTTCTTCCTGGATGCAAAACCCTTGGTAATCAGATGTGCCACATAGGATGACTTTCAGTCCACAGTGGCAATGTGGTGGTCGAAGGAGAGGTTGCTGTGAACCTGTGTCCCCAGATCTCTTATAATGCCTTCAGTGTTCAGTGGGCTCCATCGATGTCATAATTAGTGGGAACTGAGTTTTTCCCAAAGGGGATGATGATGCATTTTTTGGCATTAAGCTTAAGGCCATGGTTTCGACACCAGTCATTGGTCTCAGTGAGGTCTTTCTGTAGCATGTCTGCATCATTTGAGGAGTTAATAATGGCTCCCAGCTTGCAGTTATCTGTGAACTTGGTCAGCCAGAGTGCCTCCATGTTGGCCTGGACTTCTGAAAAGTAGATGCCAAATAGGAGAGGACCCTGGACCGATCCTTGTGGGACTCTACTTGTGACAGGTTGGCAGTCTGACTTCGAGTACGCTACTTTCACGCTGTGGGTTCTACCTGTGAGCCAATTTGTAACCCACCTAGTGATATAGGGGTTGATAGCTAGTTTGGGGAGTTTATCAATAATTCCTGAGTGGGGAATGGTATAGAAGGCCTTGGCCAGATCAAGGTAGGCTGTATGAACTGCCTTGCCCTCATCCACAGCTCTGGTGACTGACTCAAAGAAGTCAACCAGGTTGAGCAGGCATGACCTACCTTTCACAAAACCAAACTGCTTGGGATCTAGAGTTTGGAGATTCCCTATATCCTTGTTAATTAAGTCCATGATGATACGCTCCATAGCCTTAAATATCAGACTCTTCAGGCTAATGGGGCAATAATTCCCAGGGTCTGTAGTCACTTCCCCTTTATGGAGAGGGATGACTGTAGCAGTGCTCCATTTGGTAGGGATGAAACCTGAGGTGAGGCTGTGATTGAACAGGCACACAGATGTGTTGCCAGTTCACTTAGAAGTTCATGTAGAACACAACCAGGGATATCGTCGGGTCCCATGGAAGCTGCATTCTTGGCCTTAGACAATGCAGCTTTAACCTGTGCTGCAGTAATGCTGGGTGCCTGGTATTCCTCCGGTATTGTGATTGGTCCTTTGAGGGGAGGGGTAAAGTTGGCACTGAATCTGTCGGCCAGTACGTTGGCAATATCTGTTGGCTCAGTATAGGAGGTAACCATTGTGCAGTAACTCAGAGCAAACCTGGGTATTTCCATGGAGATTCTTGACATAACTATAGAAGGCTTTGTGGTTGTTTTTAGTGTCTGCTGCAATTCTGCCTTCATAGCTGACTTTAGAGGTTTTGATAAGGGATCTCAACTTTTTGTTGAGGCTAACAAGGGAGTTTTTCCAGTCTTGGGACTTCACCTTTTTCTGCACCAGTTTCTTCCTTCAGTTGTAGAGTTTATTAATGGCAGGGTCCACCAGATTGGCTTTCTTTTTTTGGAGGAGAGTGTCTTGGTTCTATTGGGTATAGCTAGTTCCATGCATTTATGTATGTGTTCGTACAGTGCACTGGTGTATGATTCGGCAGTCATTCATCTATTTTTCATTGACATGGGTGCCGTGAAGTTAGCCACCTCGGTTTTTAGGAGCACAAAGTCAGTGCTGGAGAAGTTTTTCATGGTGATTACCTTTGTAGAGGGTGTGGATGAGATGTGGATTTCCATGGTGACTAGTTTGTGGTCGAATCTAACTAGGAAGGAATTGACTAGTGGTGTAGAGCAACGGTTGCCCATGTTAGTAATAACCAGGTCAAGGATGTTGCTTCCTCTAGTAGTAAGAATGAGATGTCCAGGACATTGGAATCAATGAATTCCAGAAAGTGCTGGGCCAGTGTATTGGTGTAGGAGTAGTTTTACCAGTTGATGGAGGGATAGCTGAAGTCACCCAGTATGAGAGTGTTGTGTTGGACCCTAATAGTTTCCAGGGTGCTTAGGAACGTGGAGTGAGAGTCTTGGGACATGGTCGGGGACCAATAGCAGGCTACAACCTGAAATCGCCATTTTAACCAATGTTAGCTGTACCTGAAGTATCTCAGATGTGTTATGCTGGGCTACTAGTCTGGAGGTGTGCATATCCTTTATGAATATGGAGACACTACTGCCTTTGGGGCTTCTGTCCATGTTCTGGGGCCGAAAGGTGTGGAATGAGTTATAGCCTGGTAGTGCAGGGGTGCTTTCTGCTGCTTTAAACCAGGTCTCCATTACAGCACAAATGTCGATGTTCTCCATTTTGCAGAGTGCTTCGAGCAGGTGCATCTTGAGATTTAGACTTCTAGCACTGAGCAGCATGACCCTCAGATTGCATTTATTTATAGCTGTTACAGTGGTAATTTGATCTTTGGAACATTGCCTAAAAAGGCACTATAGGGGTGGCAAGAGCCTTAGCCAGTATCCGGAAACCCAGAGGTGACAGATGCAGGTGGTCTCTGGCAAAGCAGCAGTGCTTAAAGCCAGGAACTGGTTTATTTTCAGCCACTGAAAGAAAACTCGCCAAAAATAACAGACAATAAAAGGCCCAGAAATGGAAAGTGATTAACTCTACTAACTAGCAGAACTTTTGCTCAACTTTAACCTTAATTTTAGCTTTAACTTTAGAAGCACTAGCTCTAACAAAGGACAGAAATAGAGAAATAGTAAAATAAACTTTTTTTTTCTTAAGTTGAAAACTAGAGGTAGCGCGCACACACAGAAACACACTAGAAGAAGGGAGGAAAGAAATCATCAAAGGCACTTACAAAACCTGAAAACTAATGAAGCCGGAGAGTTATGGAATCAACGTTTGAGCTCTGCAAGTGGCAAACAAGATCTGAGGTAGTTGGATGGATGGATGCAGGGTATGAGGGAGGAGCTTGAGAGTTGGATCCAAGTATGTGAAAAGTGGCCAAGCCGGATCCGAGGGTCGGCTTGAGACCCTATCATGAGAATGAATGAAGAAAACGTCGTCGGATCATATCGATTTTTTTCTCCTCAGGTATCTCTATCATCATCCGATAGAGATCACTGACATGAAGATTAGCTTCCCCAAAGGACATCACACCACACTTTTTTGCATTAAAACCCAGATGTTATCTAAATGCCACAAATCTAGCCTTCTCAGGTTTCTCTCACGTCTTCTGTCTTGGATCACTGACCACAACTTACAGCCATTCACAAGTAGTTTATTACAGCTCTCAACTCCCTATGTAATAATAATGAAGTCTTACCAAACACATCTGTGATCCACCACTAGTCAGCCCACTTTCTTCTGACAATTTCCCTATCATTAACATTTGAAACTATCTACTCCTGAATCATTCTTCTATCTATCCCATCACTATATTACCTATGTTAACTTATTTCAGAATCAAAGGAAGGAATATGACATCTATTAGTATGTTCTTGTGAGCTCATCTAGTCATCCAATCAAACAAAAAAGTATTGTACTTATAACAACACATCCTTTCATTCTAGTCCGTCTGATACTACATGTGGTTCCTAGAGTGGTTTGTCGGACCTCACTCTACAATATCAGTGCTCCAGCCTCAAACCCCTTAAGCCAAATCTGTCTGGGTCAGGAAAAGGCTATGAAAATGATTGTTGCTTTGCACCTCAATGTTTTCTGCAGAAGTATGGACATCAAGGGAAGAGATGAGTAAGAATAAAAAAGCCTAGGTGACCACTGATGTGACAGAGCATCTCTTAGTGGTTGCCCCAAACAAACACAGCTAAGCATGGTGCCTCATGGTTATACCAAGTCCTGGCTGCCTTAGCTGCTCCATCTGTCATATTATGCATTAGGCACACAAAAAGGTTCATTATATTGGACATGGCTGTCAGAGTGGTTTCAGGTTGCTTCTTGAACTCTTACCATCAGTAGTTCTTTCACAGAAAACACAGCCTGCTGTGCCAAATCTGTCTGAAACCTATTCATGTGTGTTGCGTAGTTCAAAGCTCTAAGAGCAAAAAATGTCTGAAGCAAATGTCTGCCTCCTGCGTCTAGCTATCACACTGGATTCTTTACTATGAGGATTGATAGGGGAAGAGTCTGCTGTAGGGGATTTGTCCCAGTGTTATATCCCTTTAGGAGAACGAAAACTTTTGTCCAGCTTACATGTGATTGCCTCACAGGTATCCAGCACCTGCAAAGTACTGCTACCCTCTAAGCTGGTTAACATATCAGCTGGAGAGACCACCTGAGATGTATATGGTATTGTCCCATAGGTCTCAAAAAATACTTCCTTCTCTGGGAGGGGAGGGGGTCAATGGGCCAAGGCTCCCCTCTGGCATATCAATTCCAATATTTTGCCAAATGAAGCATCTTCTGGAAGGGACTGTAAGGATCCCTCTCAATCCTCTGAGTGAGTATCAGAGGTGGGAGACTCTGACAGGGAGGCTAAATATTTCTTTTTACACTCCTCAGAGGATTGCAAGTGCTTCTGAGTAGATGGTTTGAGGCCTTTAGAATAACTGTGACCTGTGGAAGTCTGATAAGAAAAAGAAGAGAAGGGGGTCATGAGGTGGTACCATATCCAATGGAATCCGTGGATCCACTTTCTTAGGAGAAAAAAAAAATCATCCTTTCCAAACACCTGGAAGGCTGAACCAATCACAATCAGATCTGAAAATACTACCTCCTGCTGATGAATTCAGTCCTCCTTTCAAAGAAGCAGACGTTGCTTCTGGAAGGAATCCTGAAGACGTGAAGTTTAAAGGCTCAGATGAGGGAACCTGCAGTGATGACTCAAGCCAGACATCTTCAATACCACCAACCGAGAAGAATGTAATGGCCCCAGTGAAAGAGCCAAAGACATCAACCTGAACCCTCTGGGTCCAGGACTCTACTTGATATGAAAAAGCCAGAGTTGAATGAGTTGGAAGTTCAATTTCTGGGGAATGCAGATACTGGGTAGACATACCCTGGACCACAAACTCTGGAAGAAAAAGTTCTGAAGAAATCAGAGCCAAGAGATGGACAGAAGGGGTAGCAATGAGTGGGGGCATCTAGGCAGATCCAATCTCTTTCAGAGTCAAAAGAGATGGCATGACCCCCATTTCTACCTGCTTCTTCAGAAACTTCAACATCAGAAAATCCAAATCAGCTTCCGAGGTGTTCCTGTGAGACTTACAGGTTCACATGTAAAGAGAGGATGGCCTGGATAAGATTTCTGAAGGGGACATAGATTTCTTTGGAGAGTCATGAACGATGGTAGGATATATAGCTTCCAGATGTGGGGGTGGCATATGAGTAAGAGTTCAATCCCTATGCTTTTCAAATCTAGAGATATTCAGAGCTAGTGCTGGAGCAGAGGATTCTGAATGCCTCTTTTTTGAATCTAGCTATTTCTATTTCAGCAATTCTCCAACGTCACCTTCTACTTAGCAACTACTGTATCCGAAGGCAGGAGGCCCTTTAGAATGAACTTATTCCTCCTGTCCATCAAGGTTTGGGATTCAAATAAAAACACAAATTTTGCAACTGACAGGTGCAGCACTCCCAAACAAAACACATAGCTTGTATAAATCTTGGGGACAAATCTGACATCCACACATTGTGCACTTTTTACATCTGGTCTGCTTCTCCACAGTTTAGTTAAGAAAAAAATACATGGAAATTAGTTACACACTGTGAAATATTAACTATTTCTCAATATCTTTACAAATGCCAATAATGCTAATGTTTGAAATAAGCAGAAACAAGAAAAGCAAACTGCAAATATGGATATATATCCAACTTCAAACATTACTATTATTGACTTACTATCTATATATCTAAATACAATGAGCTATAAACTACACTTATAAGCTAAAATTTTGAAAAAAGAAGAGTCAACAGTGGGAAGAACACTGAGGAAAACATGCTCAAGAAAGCTAAACTAACTTCAAAAGGAAAGAATTAAAAATTACGATTGCTAATGACTAATAACAATTCTTATTAATTTTGTAGAAAAATGAGTTAGTGCACTTAGCTGCCAGAGGTAACATCTTTTCGCTAAGGCAGTAAGCAAGACAAGAGGCAACTAAGGGAAGTGGTGCATTATGGGAGGGAAAATTCTTAAAGGGGCTTGAGCATGGGGCACCGATACTGTAGAGTCAAATCCGACGAGCAGCTTGAGGACCCACATATCATATGGACTGAAAGAATAGGATCTACAATATTTTCACAAGAGCTGCCTTTACTGAAGCCATGTACCCTACATTATTCCACTTTTCATAATACCAGGCTTATCTTACCTAGATCTTATCTTATGCAATGGCAGAACAACTGTGGAATTTTCTAATCCTCTGCTAATACTATTTTCTGCAGCAACAGACTATAAAGTCTATTTGCTCCAAAAGTATTGAATGGGGGGGGGCAATTGTTTGGTCCTTATTACTTGTCACTTGTTCCCTTTATAACATTACTTCTACTTTTGTTTTAATCATGTCATCAGCTGATCTTCCTCTTCCATCCTCCCCCTTACCCTCCCCACCTAGGTATTCTTATAGTAATTTCTTTCATAAAAATGAAATACAATAGTCATTAAAAAGTACAGTTTTGTACCTACCATAAATGTAGATGTTCGAAGATCCACATTGCTGCAGTCTTAACACTTGGGTAGTCCGCTGTCCCTCGGTCGGCCCGAATATCAGAGTATAAGGCTGACGTCGGTCAAGGCGCATTTGACTGACATCAGAACGTCAGGGTACAAATGCGCATGACCGACGTCATATCCTCAGTCTTTTCTTGCCCCAGATGTCAGAAGACCCTAAAAAGAAAGGTCAAAACCCATAGACAACAACAACCAACCAGCCTAACACCAAAAATATGTACAATATATACAAAATATACAATTATACAATTATACCTCAGATGGATAACCCAACCCACACAACCACCTCAAACTACAGAGGGGAAGGAGGGAGGGTAAATTGGACTGCAGCAATGTGGATTTTCGAACATCTACATTTATGGTAGGTACAAAACTGTACTATGTTCTTCATCTCACATTGCTGCAGTCCTAACACTTGGGTAGAATCCCAAAGCAGAGGTAAGGGAGGATGGCTAAACTATAATGAAGCAGGAGCTGCCAAAATGCCCTGCAACACAGCAGTGGCAAAACCAGCCCTGGATTTAGAGTACAGTGGAAGGTGGTAATGCCTAGAGAAGGTATGCACTGAACTCCAAGTGGCTGCCTCCAAAATATCCTTAGTAGCCACCCCTCTCAAAAAAGCTGTTGAAGTGGCAGTAGCCCTAGTGGAATGAGGCCTAATCCCAGCTGGAATCTCTTTGCCATGATGGGAATAACAGAAAGCAATGCAAAATCCAATCCACTTAGAAATAGTTTGTTTTGACACGGGCTTGCCCTGAGAGCACAAAGCAAAAGAAACTAATAACTGCTGAGATTGTCTGAACCCTTTAGTTCTGTCCAAATAATATCGCAACTGCCTGTGTACATCTAAAGTATGCAAAATCTTTTCCCCTTTAGTTTGGGGATTTGCATAAAAAGTAGGCAAATGAATAGTTTGGTTTAAAGCCACACTAGAAACCACTTTAGGCATAAAGGAAGGATTAGTACGTAAAGATACCCTATCCTTATGGAAAATTAAGAAAGGCTCAACTGCCATAAGGGCCTGCAATTCAGAAACCCTTCTTGCAGAGGTAATGGCCAACAAAAAGCAGTCTTCCATGACAAATATTTCAACTCAGCAGTAGCTGCAGGCTCAAAAGGTTGTAGAGTGAGTTTCTCCAACACAAAATTGAGATCCCAAGCAGGAGTAGGAGCCCTTCGTGGGGGTCTTATATTCTTTGCCCCTCTAAGAAATTGCTTGAACAAAGGATGAGAAAACAATGGTGGGTCACAGTCGTAGTGAGCTGAAATTGCTGCAGCATGAATCTTAATAGAAGAGAAGGACAAACCTTTGTCCAATAACTCAGTAAGATATTGAAGAGCCACACTTAAATCAGGCTCAGAAACATCCAAATCCTTAGCTGCACTCCAAAATAAAAATCTCTTCCATTTATCTGCGTACACTTTCCTTGTACTAGGCCTTCTAGCTTCCAAAATCACATTCAAAACTTGTTGTGGAAGTTGAGACCCTCTATGGTTTAAAACAGAATATGCCATGCTGTTAGGTGAAGAGAGTGAAGTTTGACATTGAGCAAATGACTGTCCTCCTGGGACAACAGATGTGGAATCAAAGGCAAAGGCCATGGAGGCTTCTGTACTAGACTTCTCAGTAATGGGTACCAGTGCTGTCGAGGCCAATCTGGAGCTATCAAAATCATCCTTGGCTTGTCCTGTCTGACCTTTAGAAGTACCTTTGGGAGGAGAGGCAGAGGTGGAAAGGCATACACATGAAGATTTTTCCAACTGAAAGAAAGAGCATCCACTTTCCAAGCTGTGGGATGAAACCGCTTTGTGCAAAACTTTGGCAGCTGGTGGTTTAGTGGAGAAGCGAACAGATCTATGTCTGGAGTTCCCCAGGACACTGTCAATTTCTGAAATACATGAAGATCCAGTTTCCACTCGTGGGGATCCATGATTTGTCTGCTTAACACATCTGCTAAGGAGTTCTGTGCTCCGGCAGAAACCTTGCCTGAAGACTTAGTTGTAAACTGAGAGCAGTCTCCCACAAAATCATTGCTTGCCTGCATAGAGGATAAGAATGTGTTCCCCTTGCTTGTTGATGTACCACATGACAGTTGTGTTGTCTGTTAGAATCAACACCTGCCCTGGAAGAAGTAAATCCTTGAAAGCTATTAATGCAAACTGGACTGCTAACATCTCCTTCAAGTTGATATGTAGATGCTGTAGTCTGACAGGCCACTTGTCTTGTATCCACTTTCCGTTTAGATGAGCTCCCCAAGCTTTGTCTGAGGCATCTGTCGTTAAAATTTGACTCGCCTCTGGCCGGGTCACAGAGAGTCCCTTGTTTAGGTGACATTCCTGAGCCCACCACAAAAATTCCTTTTGAATGCAAGGTATTATTTGAATGACAGTGTCCAGATGCTGGCAGTGCTGTGTCCATACATTTTGAGATACCATTGCAACTTCCTCATATGCAGTTTGGCATTGGGAAGCACCAGAATACAAGATGCCATGAACCCTAAGGCTTGAAGGACTGTCCTTGCAGTCAGCCCGGACTGAAGAGATAGATGATGGAAGTAAAGGGAAAGATTCTTTTGTTTGTCCGGGGTTAGAAAGGCCATCTGGGATGCTGTATTCAGTCTTACACCCAGAAAGCACATGTCTTGAGAGGGTACTAGACTGGACTTTATTTCGTTCACAGAATACCCCAGGCATCTTAGCACTGCTATCACATATTCCAAATGACGAAGAAGCTCGTCCCTTCCTTGAGCCAGAATCAGGCAGAATACCCCAGGCATCTTAGCACTGCTATCACATATTCCAAATGACGAAGAAGCTCGTCCCTTCCTTGAGCCAGAATCAGGCAATCGTCCAAATAAGGATAGATTTGTATTCCTTGTAGCCTGAAGAAAGCTATCACTGGAGCCAGAACTTTCGTAAATACTCTGGGCGCAGTAGATAAGCCAAAGGGCAATGCAGAGAACTGATAGTGAGAAGTCCCAGCCCAAAAACGCAGATATTTCCTGCAACTTAGCCTGATAGGAACATGAAGGTAAGCCTCCTTGAGATCCAAAGTTACCATCCAGTGATCCTTGCCCAGTAGAGGTAAAAGCTGTTGTAACGTCAACATTTTGAACTTGGGAATGTCCAGATAAGTGTTGAGGATAGATAAATCCAAAATTGGTCTCCACGTGTTCCCCTTTTTTGGCACAAGGAACAGGCGAGAATAAAATCCTAGGCCCCTTTCTGGCATAGGAACCGGCTGTATGGCCCCTATTTGGAGTAACAGAGAAATTTGCTTGTGAGCCTCTATTCTTTGTTGAGGAGGAATGTCTGGCATGCCTTTGAAAGGAGGCAAGGTATGGAAATAAAACCTGTAACCGTGATGTATGATATCTAGTACCCATCTGTCTTGGGTAATCAAACTCCAATTTTCTATGAAAAGTGCCAACCTTCCTCCCAAAGGTGCTGCCAGGCGAGAAGGTTCTGGCAGCTGAAAAGGTAGGTCATTGGGTCTGTTTACGAAAGGACTGACCCCTGCCCTCACCCGAAGACTGTGCAGGAGAACTCCCTGTTCTAGGCCTGAAAGAGCCCTGACCTCTGCCCCTGCCACGTCTAGATCTACCCCTAGGACTGGGAATCATAAGAAGGATACGTCCACCCTTTAGTAGGCCAATTTCTACTAAACTTTGGTGGCTGAACCTGCAAAAAATCTTTAACAGTCTGCATAGACTTAGCCTTGTCTTCCATTTTCTTTAAAACTGCCTCAACAGGAGAACCAAACAAGACATCAGATTGCAAAGGGGCATCCAAAATCCTAGTTTTAACATGGTCAGATAAATTTTGATCCCTCAGCCAGGCATGCCTGCGAAGAACTGACCCAGTGGCAGCCACCCTAGACGAGGCCTGAACAGCATCAAAACCACATTGCAAAGAATGCTTACCCACCTGTTCAGAAACATGCACTAAATCTTGTAACTCTTTACAACCAATACCTTCCGCCAGAGCATCAACCTTAGATTTCAACTGTGAAAGGAGATAATTTTGATATTTCAACATGTGAAACTGGCAATTCAAAGCTCTCATGGCTAGAGTGGAAGAAGTATAAACTTTCTTTCCCCACCTATCCAAGGCCCTGGCCTCTTTATCTGCCGGAACTGGATTCTTGACAACAGAAGCCTTAACACCCTTAGGCCCCTGGCTAACAGTTTCTGGGTCTGCCCTAGGACTCTTAAAAAGATACTTATGAGCTTCAGGCACCCTGTAATACCTATCTGGTTTAACAGGAACAGGAGGCAAAGAATCAGGATTAAGAGAAGCCTCTGCAAACACATCTTCCACCACATTCAGAACAGGAGGTATAGCTAAAGGCCTATGCTGGGGTAAAACAAAATTCCCTAAGCCTTTTCCTGGAATCAGAGAAATCCTGACCTTCCCATTTAAAATGCTCTCTCATGGAGTGAAGGGTCTCTGAAAAGAAAAATCCTCAGGAGGAGAAGCAGAAGGAGTAGAATCATCCACATCAGAATCAGAATAATGAGAATACTCCTGCAAGTCTTCAGCCGAAGACTCAGACACATCCGAAGCCTGCTCATAATCCCCCAACACAGGTTCCATCCTAGGCCTCTTATCAGGAGGGGGCATAGAACCTCTAATCAAAGTAATTAAATCTTCTGCCATTTTAAGCATGTGCTTCTTGGGCACTGAACCTGAAGAACTAGGAGTGACACCCACAGAAGCAAAACTAGACCTGCCTCTAGGAGAAGCCTTGGAAGCAGAAAGAGAGGGCCTAGACACCTTAGGAAGGGAGGGGAGTACAGTTACCTGAGAAGCCCCTACAGCCTGACCTGCCTCCTGGGAAGCCACATCCTGTGAAAACACAGTTTCTCCCTGGGACTCCAGAGAGGCCTCCGTCGGAACCACCGGTTCCACTGACGCCTCTAAAGAACCGGCGTTCGGTTCGGACGACTCCTCTAACCTAGGTTTAACTGCCTTGTCCTTGCGCTTCTTTGAGGAAGCAGGCGTCGGAGCATCCGACGGCATATTGTAATTGCACTGCTTCCCAAAGACCAACCTGGCACAATCCAACCTACGCTTTATAGTGCGTTTATTGAACCTAGCACAAAAGCGACACCCAACAACGTCGTGCTCAGGTCCCAAACAAGGTATACACAAATTATGGTAATCTCTATGCGGTATCTGTTTCCCACAAGAAATACAGTTATTCACTTTTTCTGACATCCGGTAAACCACTGAGGCAAGAAAAAACCAAAATATTCCCCAACGGGGTACTTAACCAACTCTGACTTCGGTCTGAAACTCCGAATTCGAAAAATTTCAGAACGCCGAACGGCACTTGCAATACTGCTTCTGCATCGGACCATGCGGCAAAAAAGACTGAGGATATGACGTCGGTCATGCGCATTTGTACCCTGACGTTCTGATGTCAGTCAAATGCGCCTTGACCGACGTCAGCCTTATACTCTGATATTCGGGCCGACCGAGGGACAGCGGACTACCCAAGTGTTAGGACTGCAGCAATGTGAGATGAAGAACATCACTCACAGTTTCAAACATCCTGCCATTCCTGCATTTCTATAAGTCTGTTGTTCTTTCTTTTCTTTACATGTCTCAAAACTTGTTTCCATTTGTTACTACATGTTAATATTCCTAGACTCCCTCAGCTCTCCAAATAACCCTATTCACTTAATTAACTTTCTCATTACCTCTCCTTTCAGTTTCACCCCCTCTAACCATCATTCATTTTCTTTAATTGCCTTCTTAACCCCCATAATAAATATATAAAGATTTTCTTCTTCCTTAGTTTAATTACTTGTTAAGCATGTAAGTGAAATGGTCCATTTCAATTTCATTTCAGCCATAACCCAGGTAGCATGGGAAAGAGAAAACGGAGTACATACAGGAGCAGTTTAAAATAACTGGTTTAACTCAAACAGCATGCTTTTGGGAGAAAAATGTAAACAATATACCAAGATATCCAAGCTCCACATACCATTAATTTAGGTCAAGACTAAATCCAAATCCTGCATCAAGGAGTCAGAAACTAGCCCACCGAGCTCATGTGATACTGACTGGCTCTCTGCTGTTAATTCATTGGATGCAACTGCAGTCCTTCAAATTATAACAGCATTACAGGGAATGTGGAGGAATATAAGTTTATAAAGTCCAATGCTAATTTATCTTGGTGTACTTCATAGGTTCATAGGTTCATACTAGGCTATCTGCCCGAGGGCATTTACAAGCCTAGCCCATAGTTTTGTGGCTTACGCCACCCCTTTAGTGTGGGGAACTATACCCATTATTTTGCTGTGCCTCTGTCGAGCAGTGACACTGAGGTAATCCCTGGGGTATATCTGCGATCTCCCATCCATTGGTCAAGATTTCTCTTGAACAAGGCCAGCGAGGTGCTCTGCCTCACATATACCGGGATTTTGTTCCACAGCATAGGGAGTCTCTGGGTGATGAATCTATCCCTCCAGCACATCCTATTAATAGCCGTGTCGAGGTTTAAGTCTCCGCCCTTGTGGCGCTGGCGGAGCTAGATTTTTGAGGTGAAGCATATTCATCAAATCTGGGTTTGACATGGCCTTGTATGTCAGGCAAAGGTCACCTCTGAGCAGCGGTGCGACTGAATAGAGCTGGAGTTCTTTCAGTCGGGCAGCATAGGACAGATTTTGAGACCCTTTATCCTTTTGGTGAGGAACTTTGTGGCCTCTCCAGCTGCTGCAAGTGTCGGGTCAGATACATTCGAATGGGGCATTGTACTCAATCATTGGTCTGATGAGTGATGAGTATAGGAGACTATGACCTCCCTTGATCTAGATGTGAATCCCTTCATGATAAGGTGGGCAATGTAGAAGGTCTTCCTAACTACTTTAGCTACACGGGTGTCGAATGACAGGCTACTGTCAACCTGGGTCCCCAGGTCCCTGATAACTTCTTCTGTGCTCAGTGGATTGCCACCTATATGGTAGCTAGGGGTAACCTTGTTTTTCCCGAAGGGTATGACTATGCATTTTTGGCATTTAACTTTAGGCCATGGCTCTGGCACCAGTTATCTGCTTCTGTGAGACCCTTCTGAAGGATATCTGTGTCAGATGTGTTTTCGACTATGGCGCCCAGTTTGCAGTCATCTGCAAACTTTGTCAGCCATAACCCTCCTGTGTTTGCTTGTACTGAAAAGTAGATGCCAAACAAGAGTGGGCCCAGGACTGAGCCCTGTGGGACACCACTTGTGACAGGCTTTGAGTCTGACATGGCGCCAGCAACTCTGACCCTGTGGGTTCTGTCACTCAGCCAGTTTGCAACCCATCTTGTGATGTATGGGTTAACATTTAAGCTGATGAGTTTTTCAATGATACCCGAGTGGGGTATTGTATCGAAGGCCTTCGCCAGATCGAGGTAGGCTGTATGGACTGCCTTTCCCTCATCAATGGCTTTGGTGACTGTTTCGAAAAAGTCAACCAAGTTTAAAAGGCATGATCTGCCTTTGACAAAGCCAAACTGGGTTGGATCCAAAGTCTGCAAATTCCCTATGTCTTTATTTATGAGGTCCATTATGATCCTCTCCATGGCTTTGCAGATAAGGCTTGTCAAGCTAATGGGCCGGTAATTTCCAGGGTCGGTGGAGGCACCGCCTTTGTGAAGTGGGACCACAGTTGCAGTGCACCACTCCCTGGGTACGTATCCAGAGGTGAGACTATGATTAAATAGCTGTCCTAGCTGTGGGTTTAATTCCTCGTTGAGTTCGTGGAGCACACAGCCGGGGACACCATCAGGTCCCATGGATGCTGTGTTTTTTGCTTTGGACAGAGCAGTTCTCACTTGGGCGTTAGAGATGTTTGGGGGGCTGCAATTGTTTGGTATAGATATCTCTCCTTTGGGGAGGAGGGGAGAAGTTTGCACTGAACCTGTCAGCCAGTATGTTGGCAATGTCTGTAGGATCAGTAATCTTCACATCATTTTGAACTAGTTCTGAGCATATCTGGGAGTTTCCTCCCAGGTTTCTAACATAGCTAAAGAAGGCCTTATGATTGTCTTTTGAGTCTTTAGCTATTTTTCTCTCAAAATTTGCTTTGGATGATTTTATGAGAGCTCTTAGTTTTTTACTTATAGTGATCAAAGGTGTCTTACCTTTTAAGGATTTTGCTCTATCTTGTAGTAGCTTCCTCCTTTTGTTGTAGAGTTTGTTTATGGCTGGGGTCCACCAGACTGGACGCTTGCCTTTGGTACAAAGAGTCTTTGTTTTGCTTGGGATTGCCTTATCCATGCAGTCCTGCAGGTGCTGGTAGAAGGCATTTGTAAGTGATTCAGCGGCTTGAGTACTGTTTTCCGCCGGCTCTGGGGCCTTAAAGGAGACCACACTAGTCTTTGGAAGTGTGAAGTCGGCTTTTGAGAAGTTCTTTACTGTGGTCTTATTTATTTCAGGTGGGGGTGGGATGAGGACCTCCAGCGAGATTAGTTTGTGATCTGATCTCACCAGTGAGGGGTATACTTCCAGTGTTGAACATTGTGCTCCCATGTTCGTGATGATGAGATCAAGTATGTTTTCTCCTCTTGTGGGGATGGTGACTAGTTGTTCCATGGCATTTGAGTTTATGAATTCCAGGAACTTTTGGGCTAGGGTGTTTGAGCTTGAGTAGTGTTCCCAGTCTATACTAGGGTAATTGAAGTCACCTAGTATGATGGTGTTTGGTGATACATTTATCCCCTCCAGTGTTTTCAGGACGGCCATGTGAGGTTCCTGAGTTTGTGAGGGTGGCCTGTAACATGCTACAATTTGCAGAGCAGTCTTGCCTATGGTTAATTGCACCTGGATGGTCTCCGATGCATTGTGCGTTGCCACCAGTCTTGAGGTGTGGGTGTCCTTGATGAATATGGATACCCCCCCTCCTTTCTTGGTATTGTCCGGATTTTGGGGCCGGAACGCATGATATGAGGTAAAACCTGATAGTGCTGGGGTGCTCTCAGGAGCCTTGAACCAGGTTTCTGTCACAGCACAGACATCGATGTTCTCCATACTGAGAAGGGCCTCGAGTGCGTGCATTTTGAGATTTAGACTTCTGGCATTGAGCAGCATTACCCTTAATTTTTTTCCTTTTTTGTGTTCTAGGGTGGTAGGTTTAGAATTTGAGCCTTGCCTAAAAAGGCACTATGGGGGTGGCAAGAGCCTTTGCCAATATCCGAATCCCAGGGGTGACATGTGCAAGCCGTCCCTTGCGAAGCAGCGTGGCTTGTCCAGCATGTCATCCCAGGCAGACAGACATTGGATCCCCTTTGAATGACACCAGAGTTTAAGCCAATTGTTAAAGCTGATCATCTTATCTCTGTATTGTGGCATCATTCTTGGTGAAGGTAGGATACTGCTCAAGGTCAGGGTCATACCTGCCTGGGCTACATAATCAGAGAGCTCCTCAATGTCTCTTTTCATGTAGTCCAAGGAGGTACGCCTCAGGTCGTTTACACCAGCGTGGACAATGACTGAGTCGTATTTGTACCTGCTGTTGAGAGACCTGAGTGCTTGCGTTATGTGGCGGATTCTAGCACCCGACAGGCAGCTTACTGTAACTCTCTCCTTACTCAATCTGGTGAGCGGGACGTCAGTGTGTCCGACTATGGAGTCACCAATGACTAGTGTGTCTGGCATTGTGTTTGGCCTTAAGGGCTGTGACTGTTTGACACTCTGACTGTGAGGTCTATGTGTTGCAGGTGTTGTGTTCTGAGGTGGTGGTTGTTTGGGTGTCTGCTTTGGTGGCCTCTGCTGTTTTGGTAGATTTTTGATCAGGGCCTCCGAGTATGTCTTTGTGTGTTTATGTGTATGATTTGAGGTTGTGATGGTACTATGTGAGACTGGGTCTATAGTGTGTGTGGTAACCTTCTCCTCCTGACTGGTCTTGCCAGTCCTATGTTGAGAGAGCTCAGCCTCCAGTTTGGCCGTATAGTTGCATCTCTCGCATGTATTTGTGTTTTGTGGGAGGAGGAGAGGGTTGTCTGTGTACATGAGGCAATTGTAACATTGCCTCAATATTCCCAGGTTCACCAGCTGAGCAGGAGAGGACACTAGCAACTGATCCCTCGACATGCTAGAAGGAATAGACCAAAAAACTTTAAAAGAGATTCCGGGGACGTGGGTGACCGAGAAATGGGGTTTGCCTTTTGGGGTACTATCTATGACAAGAGTGCTATATCAAGGTAATAAGTACTGTAGGAGCAAGTGCTAGGTTTAACAGACAGAGAATAGTCTACTTGGAGTCAAGTAGAGATGATCTTTTTAGTTATAGGATACGCTGATTAGATCAGTAGTATAGTTCGAGGAAGGTAGTTTTAAGGGAAAATTTGAAGAGTGGACTTTAGGTAGCCCGAATAGTTTAAACCTGCTTAACCGGCGCTGCCCTAGTGTGCAACAGTGACAACTCCGCGCTAAATCGCGCTAATTTGCGCTAAAACGCGCTAAAATGTGCTTTATAGCAGGGGGCTGGAAAAGACAGGAAATGACCCAAAATGGCCAATAGACTACAAGTTACTGCCTTAAACCACTCCTCTAAGGACAAACAGGCAGCTCAGTACTCACCACTCTCACTGGTGAGTAAAGAAACTTCCCCCTGACCAAACAAGGAAAATGGAGAAACACAGGAACCAAGACAAAGCCCAGGGATCAGCAAAATCTGGTCTCTGGAACACTAGTTAGGAAAGTATGGAAAACAAGGATGTTTTTGTTTTTTCAAGTTTTTTTACAGAAAAGCAGAAAACACAATAAATGCTATGATTTTCGACTAAATGCTATCAAAAGCTAGTACACTTGAGTGTATTAGCCTGTAGTTTAGCTTTTAGGCAAAACTTAAACTAGCAAGTGCAGTAAACAGTTTTAGCTTATAAACACAGTAAAAACAGTGCAAACTTTGATAAAACAAGCAGAAACAGTAGTCGAAAGGCACAAAAAGTCGAAAAAAGCCAAGAAAAATACTTACTCTGAGGTAAAGCAATCCCAGAGTTAGTATATACAGTTATTGAGGGTTATAGTCAGGGTTGCCAGACGTCCCTATTTGGGCGGGACTGTCCCGAGATCAGCAGCCTAATCCCGAGTCCCACCCTGCTGGTTTAAATCCCGGCCAGCCTCCACTTTCTTTGTGTTTTTTTTTTTTTTTTTGATTGTCCCGTATACCTGGCATACGGGCCAGTCAAAAATTGCTAAACACGGAGCTTTTTGTGTTCCGCATTAAACACGAGAAGCTCCGTGTTTAGCGATTTTTGATTGGCCCATATGCCGGTATACGGGACAATCAAAAATCGGTAAACACGGAGCTACTTGTGTTGAATGTGGAACTGCAATGCATTACACACGAGAAGCTCCGTGTTTAGTGCAGAGCCACGACCTTTTTTTTTTTTTTTTGGTCTTCACTTGCAATGCATTAAACACGAGAAGCTGCAGCTGTAGTGCAGAGCTAGTGTTCTTTAATGTGGAACTGGGTTCCGCATTAAAGACCTTTTTTTGGTCTTCACTAGCCGTGAGAGACCTTCTTTTTCTTTTCTGTCCCTACCTGGGGGGCTGGAAATCTGGCAACCCTGGTTATAGTGGAGCAAGGTGCTTCACCCTGCAAATCAATTTAAACAGTTAATAGCAATTTTCATAACTTGCTGCTTTAACACTGAAATCAGTTTATTTTTCGCAGTTATAAGACTAACACTAAAACATCTTCTAAACCGAATGTCTGTCTTCCAATTATACTCTTCAACCATTTTAAAATGTCACATTTTATATTTGCATATTTTTTCTGCATGACATACAGCATTTGTCATCAATGATTCTTTCAGTCTTTTCTAACTCTCAGATTAACTCTAAGATTCACTAAAAAAAAAAAAACTTGAAGTTAACCTTGGTACTGCAACATGGAATTTTAAGGCAACAAATATTATTGCACCACCCACTACTTCTTTCATGGATCCACTATATTTATTTTCATACTGTTAACCTACATGTAATTAATACCCATGAAAAGATCTAACCTTACACAAAATTATATTACCAAGCAGTGACAATGAAAATATTGCCAAACACTCCTAAATGTCCTTTTTTTGCAAGAGGAGAAGCTTCTATGCACCCTACATGTGAAGGTTAGCCTACCCCCATCTCTACATA
>NC_056733.1:40315154-40545154 GCF_019279795.1 Protopterus annectens
CAAGGCAAAAAAACGGATAGCTTGTATGAACAAACACAGATTTACTCTTTTGGATTACAGAACAAATAGAATAAACCATTAATCGGATTTCTCTTGCCTTCACCTAACAATTTCTGACTGTCCCTCTATCCCTTGGGCTGCAAGATAGACTTGCTATCTGCCTTGTTTCATTTAGTATATTTATCACTTTAAATTTATATTCCTTCCTGCACAGCTCATTCATTCCTAAAGCTAGTGCACACTTTTTTTAACATTCACCTTAACTTGATTCCATATTTGAAATGCTACAGCTATTTTCAAAAGATCAAACCTGTTAACTACCTAGGCACAGTAGCTTGATCCTTTTGTAATCAATCACAGCTTGTCTACAAAAGTAAGCTGCATTGTAGATGCACTAAAGACAGAATTAGCAAACAGCACAGACTATTGGTTGCTTTCTCACATGTATTTTCTGCTTTCAATTGTTTCAAAACCACTTTCAATGTGCAAATTACATTTTAGTTTTACCAAACGTCCTTGTATCTATGTATATTAGGTTTACATTCATTTTGCAGAATTGCAATAATTCAGATTTTGACCAAATGCAGTTACTAGACTGACGGAAATGTCGTACCGTGTATTACTGAATTAATCTGAACGAACACAGCCTACCATTCAGGCACGTGAAGTCGACGTTATGAAGTCTGCTGCTGATGCTTCTGAATGGAAATGTCATACCGTGTATTACTGAATTAATCTGAACGAAAACAGCCTACCATTCAAGCACGTGAAGTCGACGTTATGACGTCTGCTGCTGAAGCTTCTGAATGGAAATTTCAATACAGTGAGAATTGGGAAATTTACTTTCTTCCTCACTGTAATGTGATCTCAGAGTTGGTATATAAAATTTGCAGGGAGTGGGGGGTGCAGTGGGGGTTTGTGTTTGTTCAGACCCTTCCAAACTTGGTGGTTTTGTGCTGTCTGCGAATGTTACATGTCCATAATTCAACTATTAGCAACAATGTTTTGTACAAAAATGTTCTGTGATTCAGTTAAATAAATGTAAACCGTATATTACATACATTCACCTGCCTCCCCTGGAAAGAGACCATTGAGCTAGTGGGACTAACCTGATCAGCAAAGTGTAATTAAAATAAAATAATAAAAAATTAAATAAATACATAAATAATCTTTATTCAGTATTTCCAATGCATTGTTTGTTAAAGAACCCTAATTCACTTGCTTGCCTGCAGCCAGGAATTTCAAAAAGAGTTACATTCCAAAGGCACCAGAAACAAAAACATATCAGTCTGCAGCCTGATAGATGAAAATATATCCAGACAGACTAAAATTTTGGATATTTTCTCACTGGTTTTTGCTGACTTCAATTATTTTAAATGAGCTTTCAGTGTGCGCACTTATTACCTTTGCCAAGTATCCTTACCCTTACATATACTGACATACATTTCTGCTACCTTTCCTTAATGTTTTTGGTGCCTTGTTTTTTTTTTTTTTTTAGAGAAAGTCTTCCTAATCCATTTGTTTCATCTGCCTGCAGCTAATAATTTACATGTATTTTCCCTCTTCCTTCCCCAGTGTCCCCGATGTCAGACAATGTTTACTGGAAGTAAAACTGCACAGTTTGCAGTCTGACTACAAACATAACTTTCACCAGACAGCATGCAGTAACACCTCCCCCTCCAGTTATATACATAGAAACTTTCACTTTTAAGAAGAACTTAAGACATAATACTTGTATTAAAATTTACATTAATCAAATAATTATTAATTCTCTGTGTTTTATTGATTTGAATAGTTTTAAAATTTCATTCTGATTGCAATTTAAGCTTTAATTGTATCAAAACTCCGGTCTGTATTATAGCAATAACCCACGCCTGGGTGTGGGTAATGCTGGATTTACCCACGGTTGGCGTGGTTTGGTCCCAAGGGCGAAGCCCGCGGGACCAAACAAAGCCAACCGTGGGTAAATACAGCATTACCCACACCCAGAAGTGGTTATTGCTATTATATATGACATTATTTAAGAAAAGAAACTATTACTTTTCTTAAATAATGGCATAGTATAATGCCTGTTTTCTGCCCTTCCGCAGATGTCTGGCATCCGCGGCAATTCTGATGTACTGCGCTGCGCAGTACAGCAGAGTTGTAAAGCAACGGAGAAAGCAAGATCTCCGTTGCTTTTTATTAGCTATGTTAAATGGGTTTAACATAGCGAGACAGTTTAAAATAAGCAATGGAGATGTCCGTTGTTTATTTTAAACTGTCTCGCCATGTTAAACCCATTTAACATAGCTAAACAGTAAAAAAGAAACGGAGATCTTGCTTTCTCCGTTGCTTTTTAAATCTGTTCGCTATGTTAAATGGGTTTAGCATAGCGAACAGTTTAAAATAAGCAACGGAGATCTCCGCTTATTTTAAAGCTGTCTCGCTATGTTAAACCCATTTAACATAGCGAAACAGTGTTTTAAAAGTAGAGTTATACTAATGGAAAAAAGTCCGGGCGACCAGACCTTTTTCCATTAGTATAACTCGATTTACAATGTGCACGCTGGCCAATCAGTGTGCACGTTTTGCGGGGGGGGGGGGCATGGTATAAAAACAAGTATCCAATTTGCATATTCCTCATATAATGTTCCTAGAACTGTTACACATAGAACATTCCTAGAACATTATGTCTTATGGAATCTCTCACATTTTTAAAGATCTTTCATCTTTTTTGTTTTCTCCATCATTTTCTTTGGAAAACACGAAAAGGGCATAAGTGAAATCACTCCCAGTCTGAAAACAGAAGTTGAGAAAAAAGGATCACAAAAACTGTTGGTTTGGATAACATTTGGTCACTGGCTAGTAATTATACTGCCTAGAAGACAGCAAAAAAATGAACCTGGAGAACCTGAGAGAAAATCAACCAGAAAAGGAGAACACAAAACTCTGGCTAGGAAGAATATTGCAGCTGTTGAGCAAAAAAGCAGTTTAAGCTTCAGTTTTGGTACAGGACATGACTTCCAGTAATTTGGAGGAAAAGGTAATCAAATGCGCTCAGAGGCATTTAAAATAAATGAAACAGACAAAATATATCAATTCAAATAAAAAAAGGATGGAAAACAGAATAAGCTTTAACAAGCTACACAGATGAACTGATAAAACTGCAAATATCAGAGGATGGAATGAAGAAAAGAATGGCTGAGTATGAAGCTTCTCAAGAAGAGCTGTTTCAAAAATAGTAGTTAGAAGACAGAGTGTTCAAGGAAAAACTGATTTAAGGAAAAGACTATATAAATTTTAAGAAAGTACAAATAAGACAACTGGACTGGTGTTCCATAGTAGGATCTGTAACCAAAAAGACGCATTGTGTGAATGCTTCAATCTGGTCATGAAAAAGTAGTCAAGACCAGTGCTACTATGGATGCATTCATACTAGCAAAAAGGGTTGATCCTAACAAAACTGTGTCAGAAAGAAAAAGTATACAAATTGGAGACAACAGAGAGCATTTGTAGAAAATGATTATTCGCTGTACACCAAGCAGACAAGCAGCAAGCTTATTCTAGCATTCAGGCAATGTCAAGACGGAGGTATGAGATTCAAGCTGCTCTATCCGGCTGTGTTCAGGATATTTTTCCAGGCTGATCAAATACATTTTTGATGCAAAATGGTCTAAAGAGGAACAATATTTCTGACAAATAGTGAGCCAGCAAGCAGAAGACAACTCTGTTTCTCATTATTCTGATGACAAAGTCTATATAAAGACATTGCCAGTGAATCCTTTTCCATTCTTCCCACAAAATGCTTGAGAGATGAAAAAAAACAAAGTAACTGACAAGAAGAATGAGGGATACCTTGAACAAAAGCCAGAGACTGTTGGGAGATGAAAATGATCTGGAAGAAGAAAAACAGGAATGAAATTAGGGACTAAATGGGAAGTTATAAAGCATCAGTCCCACTGGATATAGAAATAAACGTGTGAAGTACGCCTTTGTGTGAAGACAAAGTTGAAAGACATGAATTATATTTACTTTGTTAAACTTGTGTAAAATATATACTCCAATTTAAGCCATTAATGTTTAAGAGGACAACAAAGAAATAACCAAGTAAAATCAGTTCTGTTCTTATTAATATCTGTATGCAAAATTTCATGTTGTAAACTGCATGTTACATTGTAAAGCCGTTTTACTATATTATGCAGTCAAGGGTATTTTAAATGTCAGGTGGGGGATCTTATCAGTGAATGCGAAATATGTTACACGTGTTAAAGTAAGAAAGCATTTTTTAAGCTGTAAGATGTGCACGCTTCATAGCTTAACACCATAAAATTTTGATTAGAAACAAGTTAAACTAAGCAAAATGTTGAGACCTTGGGCTGGCGGAGTGGGAGTGAAAAAAATGCATTGAAATGTGTAGATTTAGGGCAAAAATTTCCCCCTGTGTTTTTCAAGGGTGTGTGTCTAGATTAATGTCCTTTGTTTAACCTATAAACAAATGGCAAATAGGCTTGTAAAATGAGACAAAATGATGAAAAGCATAAACAAATGTATTTTTCCATCTGCAAAATTATTAAGATTTTTTTTTTCTGTTAGCAAATGTTCTCAGTGGGAAACAAGACGTCTGCAAGTTCAGGCAAGTTGGCCAGTGGAAATCTGTACATTGTGTTCTAAGTGAGATTTACAAAGATTATTTCATATGGTGGTGCTGCGGTAGCGTTGTCGCCTCACAGTAAGACGTTGTCCTGTTCGATTCTCAGCTAGAGCGTCTTCTGTGTGGAGACATGCATGAATGGGCATTCCTTCGTTGAAGGTTGTGCATCAGGGCTGGCAACTCGGCACGTAAAAATCCACTGCCAATCATTAGTGGACCGGAGTTCCGCTGTGGCGACCCCTAACCGGGAAAAGCCGAAAGATAACCAACCATTTCATGTATCTCCAAAGTTGTTAGCTGTCTTTTTTTCCTTATTGCTGCTGACTTCTTTTACTTGGAGATGAACTGACTGCAGCTGCAAGCGATTTATCTTGAGAGTTCTGAACATTCTTTGCAGAGAGAAATGCAACATTTAAATGTACAGTAGTAATAAATTTAGAGAAAAATAAAATTTGAAACTGTGGAAAATAAATAAGTAGTAGCCTCCCTAGCAATCTTAAAACTTAAATTGTGCCCTACTCTGTTAAAAGCTTTTAATTTATGTATTTATTTAAAGGTAGCCAGTGTACGTATTCTTAGGGACAAACGTTAATGCGTACTGAAAGCAAAGAAGCTGTTTTTCATATCTGAAAGGGGAGTAGAGATTAAAAACAGATAATCAATGAAAGTGGGAGCAAAGGCTGTAACATGCACTTTAGCATGGGTAATCTTAACATTAGATTAGGCAGTGCCTATGGGTGCAGCTGTTGACTTGGGCTACTGCTCTTCTTTAGAGGGGTAAACTTCATTTGCTCAAAATGTATATAGTTTTGTGTGCTTACTTTAAGTTAAAAGGAGATAGGGGGTCTGAAAATATATTTGGGTTTTGTTTGAATGTTTTTCTTGACGCAAAAGACTTGTGAATGTGTTTGAGGTGCAAATGGGGATGACAAGTAGCAACTGCTTTAAAATATCAGCCAGCTAAACAGTGTGTGCTTGTACAACAAAAGCTGGAAAATTAAAGTTGTGTACTCACCATAACTATACATCTGAATTGTCCATTTTCATTCTTCTTCAATGAATGAGGTCGGCTCTGACCCTCAAATCCAACTTGGCCACTTTCTTTAGATTTTAGGATCCAATTCTCAAGCTCCTCCCTTACCCATAATGCCCCTGACTACTGTGTTACCTCAGATCGAGTTTGCTGCTATTATACAATATTACAACCAAGTAACTCAACACAGCTATGACAGATAAGTGACAGCTGACAGATCAGGAGCTCAAACAGGAACTATGGTTCCTAATAATTCCATTACGTCTCTTCCAAAGACATGGTTTGGGGAAGGTGGGAGGAAAGGTGAGGAAGAATGAAAATGGACAATACAGATGCACAATTATGGTGAGTACATAACTTTAAAATCTGCTGTTATTTTCAATCCTTCCTCAGTGAATAGGACAGAGTCCCCAGCTATGTTAATGTTGGGTGGCCCTCATGCAAAGATGTTCCCAGAGAACTGCAGAACCGAATGCTGCTCTGTTTCTGGAGATGATATCCAATGTGTAAGGAGAAATAAAAGTATGAGCAGTAGACCATGTGACAGCAACATAAATATCATCAATGGAGGCTTTATACCAAAAACGCAGCTGTTGTAGACATTGACCGAGTTGAATTAACTTTTGGTTGTCTTGGCAGGCTTAACCTTTCAAAGAATAAACATAGGAAATACAATCCATTACCCATTTGGCTAGAGTAGTTCTTGTGACTGGTCTTCTCATCTTAGCACTAGAAAAGGAGACAAACAATTGATCAGTTTTCCTAAAGTCCTTAGTCCTGTGAAGGTAAAAATTAAGTTGCCTATGTACATCTAAAGATGAATGGTATATTCTCCTTTATGTCAAATTTAGGAAAGAACAGTGGTAAATTGATCACTTGGTTGATATTTGTTTCAGAGGCAACTTTTGGTAGAAAAGAAGGATTCGTATGTAAGCTAACTCTATCTTTGTGAAAAATCAAATATGGTGGTTTCAAAAAGAGTGCTTGGAGTTCAGATACTCATCTCACTGAAGTTATAGACCCTACAAAGACTGTTTTCAAACATGGAAACTTAAGGTCTACTTTAGCTGAAGGTTCAAAAGGTGGAAGCACCAAAGTCAGATCCTAAGGTTTAGAAGGGTCACTAATTGGAGATCTCAGTAAGAAGGTACCTTTAAGAAAGGCCTTGCATAACCTAGATGAAGCCACAGGAGAAGCATCATCTCTGATGTGATAACTAGAGATGGCTGCTAACTGAACTTTAATGGTGGAGAAGCTTGCTCCATCATGAAAGATGGAGGCAAGGAAATCTAAAATAGCTGGGAGTGGAGCAGTGAAAGGATCCAACGCTCTCTGTTGGGCACAAAAAGAAAACCTTTTCCATTTAATCATACAATCTTTCTAGGTGAAGGTTTGTGGAATAAGACAATTTTGCGAACTGGGGAGGAAAGCTTGGAGTTTCTAGACATCAATGGAATTAGAGAAAACATGCGGTCAACTTGAGGCCTGTGATATCCGGATAACTCCTTCCCCATGGGTGTGTCAAAAGGTCTGGACGGGGGGGGGGGGGTCCAGTGTCCAAGAAGGACATACTAGGTGAGACCATAGGAATAGAAACCACATTTGCTGAGTCCACTAGGGGGCAATGAGGATTACTTTGCTCCTCAAACACACCGCTTTCTGAAGAAACTTGGGTATTAGATGCAGGGGTGGGTAAGCATAAAGGCGACTGGAGGGCCAAACATGGACTAGAACATCTGTCTGTGAATGTCCCTGAGGGGGAATTAGAGCAAAGAACCTGCTGCATTTGTTGTTGAGTGGAGAGGCAAATAGATCACAGCACGGATGACCTCATTTATGGAAGATCATATTTTCCACTAATTGATTGAGAGACCATTTGTGTGGCGTCAGTATGGTCCTGCTGAGCTTGTCTGTCAAGATGCTGGATTTCCCCAGTATGTGGGTTGCTAGAAGAAAGCGGCTGGAGGAGATTGCCCACTGCCAAACCCTTATTGCTTCTCAGCACAGGGAATAGGATCTGGTTCCACATGTTTGTAGATGTACCGGACTACTGACAAGTTCTCCATTTGTATAGCAATAGTTCCTAGTGGAAGAGAGTGCTGAAGGGCCTGTAATGCTGCTTTCATCTCAAAGACATTTGTATGCAAATTGGTCTCTTCTGGTGACCATGTTCCTTGAACCGTTCATCACAAGTAATTCCCCTCTACCCCAACTGGGAGGTGTCAGGGTTCAACGTGGCATTCGGGGGAGGAAGACTAAATGGATGCCCTTGACAAATTTCTTTGGAGTGTATCCACCACAATAGGGATTTTCTGCAAACCTGAGATAATTTTATCGGGTGTTGTAAGGGATGTCGATGAAAATACCATTGCACTGCTAAAGTCCATTGAAGAATTTTCATATGAAGATGAGCAGTATGTATTAAAGTTACTGCAGCAGCCATCAACCCTATGGCTTTGGGTTATCATTTTTGCTGGGGGACAGGGGTGAGAAAGAACCTGTCAGACATGTGATTTCAAAGTAAGAACTCTGTTTTGAGGCAGAAGAGCTGAACACTTGACTGTGTCTAGACAAGTCCCTATAAACTCCAAGATTTGAACTGACTGGAACTGTGAAGTGGCCAGACTGATTGTAATTTCCAAAGAATGGAATAACTGAAGTAATTAATCTCTGGCTATTTATAGAAGATGCCTGGTTGGTGGGGATAAGGAGCCAATCATCTAATTAAGGACATGCTCTGAATCTGAGCAGTCTTAGATGAGCTGCTGCCACACTGCCATGCAGTTACTGAATACAGTAGTGTCCGTGGTGAGACCAAAGGGCAGGACTCTGAATTTATAATGACTGGCTCCCAGCCAGAAGTGTAGGTATCTTTGAGAGTGCCTCTTCATTTTGATTTGATGGTATGCATCTTGAAAATTGATACAGCACATCCAGTTATTCTTTTGCAGAAGAGGCAGAATGGATTTTACCATGACCATCCAGATTTTGGAATTCTTTACAAACTGGTTCAAATAGCCAAGATCCAAAATAGGTTTCATGTGCCCCATTTTCTTTGGCACAAAAAAGAACCCTGAGTAAATTCCGGATCCTGTTTGATCTGGGGGTACCTCTTGCATGGCTCTTTTGTCCAGCAGCTTCTGAATCTCTTGAGCTGCAGCTTTAACTGACTAGATGGAAGTTCAGGAAGTTTTCTCCTTTTGGATAAGGAATCTGGAAAAATGATATGAAATAACCTCTGGATATTATTTTTAGTAAAGAATAATCTTTTGTTATAGTAGCCCAGGCATCTAGGTGCAAAGAGAAACATTCCTGACTGCCTCCAGAGGTGAGCAGTTGGGGAGCCTTTCAGTAGTGCTGAAAGTGTCTATCCAGAAAGGAATCTCAGAAACCCTGGTTTTGCAAGCCTCCTCTGCTGTGAGGATGCCATTTCCATTTGAACTCCCCTCCTCTGCCTCTGAAGGAGCCATCTCCATTTGAGTCCTGGAAAGGTCTCTGGGATTTACGGAACCACATTTCATTGCTTCCTCTTTGGTTCCTTGAAAAGGATCACTGAGGAGTGGAAAAGTGAATCCCTATGACAGACAGGGCACTCCCTTCTTTCTCACTGCGGAAAAGCATTTCTTTTCACAGAAGGGACAAACAAAGATGTTCCCTCAAAGGGAGTATTGATGAAAGAATACCTGAAAGGCTCCACAAAATCGCATAACTGCATCTAGATATGTCTCCTTATGGCAATGCCTGAACTGGCCACCCATAAGGTACCCCATTGCTGCATGAGAAATCAACCTCATCGATGTACTGGAAATAGACAATACAGTGGCCAGCCGTGAGGATGACCTTTTATAGTCCCCTGCATACGTGAATTCCGAGAGAGATTTTGAGAGTTTCTTGGTCAAATCCCTCTGCAATCTTGTAAAGTGTGTCAAATAATTCAGGGGCTTCAAGGTAAAGGTCACTGAAGCAAATATCACTTTCCAAATCTCTCCAATGATTGATTCTCTGTTAGGGGGATGGACAAAGGAGCTCTGTTCTAGCTACTTCTTAGTGGCAGCTGTCACAACCACTGCATTAACAGGGTCTCCTTTGCTCCACATTTTATCTGGACAATGTAAGGCTGGTTCAACAGAATTCAGTTTCTTCCACACCCAGTTGGAAACTACGTCAATAAGCTCATCAGCCAGAGGAGTCACCCAAGATGTAGATGGGCCAGGACTAAATACTGACTCCTCAGGGGAAGGATTATCTGAGGACCAACCACCCTTCTGTTTAAGATCTCCAAAATGTCTCCAAATAAAACATTTACAAAAACATTCGATAATAGTTTGAAAAATGCTCTGAGAGAGGATCTGTGTGTGTGAGATGGCAGCAAATTAGATCTGAGGTATTGGGGTGGACTACGGCATTATGGGTAGAGGAAGGAGTTGGATCCAAAGTCTGTGGAATGCGGCAAGTCGGATCCAACAACAGATCAGTAACCCATGCGTTCAGGAAGAATGTAAGGGACAACATCAGACCTTAGGGATATAACTTGTATGGTAAACATGAAAAGTTTGCTTTACTTGCAGATTATACTATTTTGTATGTGATAAATCCAAAAAAAGGACATTTCAGTGTTGTGGAATATTTTATGACAATTTCAAGTCTTTTGGGGGTATAAAATTAATGAAGATAAACAAAGGCTATAACAGTAAACTGTGTACCAACACATGAACTAGTTGAGCAACGCCCATATATTTATGGTACGATGATGGTTTGTTTGTGTCTTTCGGCTTTTCCTGGTTAGGGGTCGCCACAGCGGAACTCCGGTCCGCTAATGATTGGTAGTTGATTTTTACGTGCCGAGTTACCAGCCCTGACGCACAACCTTCAATGAAGTTACACCCATTCATGCATGTCTCCATGCAGAAGACGCTCTAGCTGAGAATCGAACTGGACAGCGTCTTACTTTGAGGCGACAACGCTACCGCAGCATTGGATTAAAAAGGACTCTGGTTACAGGAGCTAAAGAGATGTGGGAAGGGATCAAAGAAAAGATAACACAAAAACTGAGAAAATAGCATCTCTTGACAATGGATATCGATAAGTTGCTAGCAGTGAAAATGTTTTCAGTCCCATTAGTTTTATATGTGGGTCAGCCATACGGGAATCACTTAAGCTTCTTCAGTTGCAATCTGGCTAGAGCTACCATTAGTAAGGTAGAAGCTATGTACCTCAGAATGCTCAAACACTCTCTGGTCATTACCATTAATCTTCATACCAAGTCCTGAAAAGTAGGCAGTAAGGGACTCCACTTTTTTCTGTGTCCAGCAGGGCCATCAAGAACAACACTGTCCTGGCTAGGCATAAAATGGATTTTGGCTTATTCATGAAGAAAATCAGCCTGTTAAGGCATTCTAGGGTACACTCCAGCACCCTCTGTATCTCTCAGTACTTATACTTAACAGCCATCTACATAACACTATATAAGTAGCGAAGATCCTGCAGTGAGCTACCATTGATGCAAAACATTTTGTAAAAACTCTGGGTGAAAAAGCTAAACCAAAGCGCAAGGAGCTCAGCTGGTAATGGAGACTCCTTACCACAACCCTCAAGCACTGCCTATGTCCTTTGAAAATATGAATGTGGAAATAGGAATAATGGAGGGCTAAAATCATCAGAAAAGTCTGCAGGCTTAGGATGTTCAACAGGGCCTGTAAGGTCACCATTCTGACTTTTTTATAAAACTTTTAAGAATCTGTTTAACTGATGCATATAGAATGGGTCTCCAATATCTATCTTTCCTTTCTCTGGAATCACCAATGTACCACCCAGTGTTATTTCAGGGAACATTAGATTTTCCTGAATGTTCTCAAAATGAGGAACCACAAAAAAAAGGAATATTTCTCAGAAGAAAAAAATGATAATTAAATCTTGATATATAAATGTCCTGCACTGATGCACTACAAGTCAGTGAATTACCATGCCTGTAAAGAGGATGCAACATGTACACTTTAATTTACAGTGAATGCACTGCTGAGCCACAGGTTGTTGTTCAAAGGGGCAAGTCTATTTCACTAAAGGGAAAACTGCTGGGACTCAGCCAAGTCCTTTCCAAGTCAGAAAAAAATGACAAGATTAAGTTAGGAAGACAAATGGTGTGGCCGTCTAGCGATCCCCTGGACTGCAGTAAGACAGAAAAAAAGGTGCAATAGAGAAATGACAAAGAACTTTGCTTTGACTGCTATATTCATTACTGGATTCCAAAAAGGAGCAGTGTGTAACTTTGCCTGTCATAAGGCTGAAACCTCAGCTGCAACAGCCTGAAGTTCAAAGAATTCCTTCTGGAAAGCAAGAAAAAGCTACTTCCATAGCTTGTGCCTCCTGAAGTTGTAAACTCCTGCAAAACAAGTAGGGCATTTTCAGATGGCAGCTACAGCAATTTATACCAAAATAGATCAGAGTTAACCCTTGTAAAAGGGTTAGGAACGGCAATTATGAATACTAACAAATGCAGTGAGGAAAAAATGTTGGAAATTGAGAAGGATTTATGTCAGACTTTGAGAACACATTTGAAACTAGTATATGCCCAGAGGACTGCTGTCATTTTGCAGAGGGAGGGGGCAAAGAATGCTGGAAGACAGAAAAGCAAAGGGAGTACTTCATGACAATTGTCTATTTTTTTAGTCAGGGCAGAAAGAAAGGTGATGGGGAGTTAGACTGACACTTCCCAGAAGTATAGTAAGAGAATGCTGATAACATTCATTTGTCTGCACATGTTGGAAGTTCACATTCACAGCATGACACTAAATATTTACTGATTTTCTTCACCTAGTATGTGATTCAGTACTGCTGCTGCCATTATTTTAGTTCTCAACAAATCAGCACATATCATCTATGCTTACTGAATGGAAGGAAGCCACTTGTGCAGTGTTCTACAGTGTGACAAAGGCATCAAGCAAGTTGTGCTGGCAACACTGACATCTAAACATCCATTGCAGTGCCCTCTTTTGCTGGTGCACTGACAATTCCATTATCTTGGCCGTTGCTATGAGGCACACAAAGAAAGCTCTGCCAGGGAGCCATCACTCATTTTCTGTCAGAAAATGCACCTGAGCAGTAGACTGCTTGACCACTGCACATACGTTAAAATGCAGAACCAGAGAAAGTACCACTTAAGAGGAGGAAGGAAAATGGCACACATATTTCCAATGACTGGCAACTGTGCCTGCAAAATAAAAAAAGAGTACGGAGCACAAAACAATAGAGAACATAAAAGTATGAATTTAATTATCTGCATTTGAATCCTACCATCATTCTCAGTAACAGCTCCTTCCATACTTCACAGCTATAGAACCTAGCATATACTGTCTGTTTCTGAATTTATCCTCCAATCGCCCATATTTTACCCACTCCATTCTTAGACACGCTGACCACAATGGCAGTCAGTGCCACTGTGCCATAAAACTAGAGACAAACTCATACAATATTCCATATCTGAACTATGGAACTCTCTCCCTCCCTTCGCAATACTCCAAACCACACCAACTTCAAATCTCTCTCGTTCTCCCACCTATCTTCAAAATGGACATGCACATGCCGCTCTCCAACATAACTTCTCTCTCTAGCTACTCTCATCTCCATCCCCTGCTACACCTACTTCTCATACCATTACTTTGTCTACTACTACATTCCATTAAACCAGTACTGGGCAGCCTTCTGTAGCACCTTTGCTAACCTTGTTAGATTTTCTTATATCAGTAAATGTATCTAACTTTGTGCATACAAAATTTTCAACAATGTCCTAGTTGTATTTCCAACAATGTCCTATTATTTGTATTTCTTTGCATGATTGTATTATACCTCATATGTATTATGCTGTATACTCAGCCTGATTTAGATGAGTGTACTGCTTTGTGTATGCTTGCAATTGTTCATTGGAGCATTTCTCCCCGGGCCTCCACTGAAAATGGGTTCTTCTTGGCCCATGAACTTCCCTGGTCATCAAACTGAAAATTAAATAAATAAATAAATATTAAAATCTGAAACTGTGAAATGCAGGAATAAAGTCCTGATAATGATCCAAATGACATATGATCAAGTAGCTTCTCAGAAGAACTGGGCATGGCAAGATGGGAAACAAGTCATCTCTTCAGCCCAGCCATCCCGGAAGGAGGAAGACAGTGGTCCTGGTCAGCCATCTGCTCCCATGCATGTTGAGGTGTGCACAGATGAAATGGCCTCAGACAACAGTTCACAGGGGAGGCAATCCCAAAGTAGTTCCAGCAGCTCTCATGGGTTATTCATGTGACAGCATATGTGCAGCAGGGGGAAACAGAACACATGATGATCCTGCACTGATGTGGGTGCTCAAGCAAGCCAGTAGAGATCAGGGTTAGGGTCATACTAGAAAAAAACATAGTTTGCATCCAAAATGAAGTGACATTGCTGGGAAGGGGTGCTGTCGCAATTTCTGTACCAGAAAACAAGTTTGAAGAAATGCCACAAGGCCCCAGCCTGGGTGGAAGCCACATTTCTTATTGCATCACACTGGTGATGAAAGCTCTGCTTGTCTTGTCTTCTGTTAGCTGTACCATAAAGTGTGTTAAGGCTGTAATACGTACTTATTAACTTCTGTGGTACAGCACTTCTTCACTGGCTATGACTGCAATCGGAAAAGAAATGTACACACACACACAAACACCTACTACACACTTAACTGTACTCACTATGGGCAGAAATAATGCAACACTCTCTTCTATAGCATTTTTATGCTCAATCCATTTTTTTCTTAAGGATGAATGCTACAATACTGTTTATCCATTTAAAATTCCTTACTACACCCCTCTTTGCAAAATGTATAACTATCTTTAGGTGCCTTCACACTTAATATCAATTTACACCATTTTACGGTAAAACTCAATTATCTTCTTTTGTATGACTCCTGTTCACTATGCTTCCTAATCACTTTCCCAAAAGCCTTCCATCAGCAAACAGGCCACCATGCCTGTAACACTGTCAATGACAATGCTGTGCTGATACATTATCAATACCCAATTCAAGCACTCATGCTTTTGAAACTTAACTTTTCTATTCCTATTTACCTTCTTTATCTAATATTACAGTGTCTAGTCTACTACACCTTTTCTTCCATTACCTACCAAACAGCTTATCTAGAAGTGCACCACCATAACTAATCTACCACATTTTATTCACTCACATCATAAATGGTCTTAAACTGTAGCTGTCTGCATTCTCCAACACTCTATATCATGCCTCTGATTTGGTTATATATCACCACCTAAGTCACCCATCAGGTCAACCAACAGGAGATGAGGAAACTATATCTTTCTTTAGTCATATTTTGCCAAATCGCACTATCATCTTGGTATACTTACTTCAAAGTACTCTCCTTTTTTAATATAATCAAACTCCTTACTTTCACAAAATTCATCCATTCTGCATTCACTGCCTGTCTGTATCATGGTTCCCGCTTAAACCAAGGCGGTCTCTGTGTCACTATAATAATAGGCCCTCTGTTCAAATAACATGCACAAGTCTTTTATGCTGAATTACTTACAGGGGTTATGCATTCAGTAGTTGCTTATGTACATATGAAACACAAACGACTGATTTCCTAGATAAATCTGGATTTTTTAATATATAATTAAACTTAAAAGCATAAGGTTCATTTGCCAAGCTGAAATAAGTCAAATGAACCACCAAAATCTTCATAACTAGGGTACTGCTAAAAACTGTGGAGGTGACCTACCAAAAATGCATTTAGAGCTGCAGACCAAACTCTCTGTCACTTCCTCTCAGCTGGACAGTCCCATTACCTTACATTTGGCACATTTGTGCCCTCATTATTTATGGCTATCCACCACAAGTTCTAAGCTGGCTCTCCAGTCCATACTTTCCTAATACACTGCTTCCTCCCTGGAAGGCTCTCCCTGCTAACTTTACTACTTAATTGTGAAACTCTTGCTTTGTGGATCATCGACCCCAATTTGTTTATCATTTTTTTCTACATGGGGTTATGGTGTCACATCAACTGTTACCACCTTTCTCAATTCAATTCACTCTCCTACCTTCTTCGACAGTCATGTCCGACTGTCACAGGTCTTCTGTCACACAATCCACCCATCCCTTTGCTGGACTTCCTTGTTTCTTCCGCTCTGTCCCAAATCTTTTTCATCAGATTGTCTTCTTTTCTGCACATGTCCAAACCACCATTATCTGTTCTCTTTGACCTTTTATACAACTGAAGCTACTTAGGCTTCTGCTCCGATGTCATCATTTCCTTGTCTGTCCTACAGTGTGCATCCTACCACCTGTCTCAGGCACTTCATCTCCAACTTCCTCAATTGCTCTGTCTTTACTGCACAAGTTTTTGTGCCATTTGGTCAAACCACTGTTTTTGTACCCCTTACTTTTCCGATTCTTTGGCATTCTTCTGTCATACACTACCCCTGGTACTATGTGCCCTTTGGTTGCAACCCCTCTGATTCTAGCTTTAACCTTCTAATTCAGACTTCCCTTCTACAAGACCATCCCTCCCAGGTACTTGAAGCTGTTAACTTCTTCCAATATTTTCTCGTCTATCTCAATTTTCAATTCTTCCCATCTCCCCCATTTGCTGCCATTACAACTATCTTATTTGTATTCATTTCATCTTATGTGCCTTCAGTTCTTGCATTTCACTCACTTATCCTTTGCTGAAGTTATTGCTCAGAGTCTGCATACAGCAACTTGTTTGATCTGTCCCTATAACCTGTTTGCTGATGTAGTTCATCACCTGTATGAACAACAGAGGGCTCAGAGCTAAACCTTGATGCACACCCACTGCAAATGGGGATCCCCCACCTCCCTGTGAGACCAAACACTGATTGTACTTGAGTTAATGGATCCTTGTACATAGCCCTTCATTAATTCTATGAATGTTTCTGGGACTTCAAACAACCACAGAACTGCCCAGATCAGATTTCTTGAGATCTTGTCATATGCTATCCCCAGGTACAGGAATGCCCAGTAGGATTCTTTCCTCATTTCTAGCTTCTTCCCAGCTGTCTCGCTGCAAAAAATCAGGTCTGTTGTGCCACATCCTAATCTGACTCAGAACTGCTCATCTCCCATCTTTACTTTCTACTACTCTGTGTACTTGTTTATCAATCACCCTTTCCAGAACTTTCATGCGACATGATAGGAGTTTGATACCTGTGTATTGCCCACAGTTGTGGATGTCCACTTTGTTCTTGTAAACGGGCACTAGTATGCCTATTCTTCAGTAATCTGGGATACACACCTTTCTCTCCAGACTTCTAAGAGTAGCCTCAGGAGCTATTTCCCTCCTACCTCACCTAACATCGTAATCATATCTGCTGTAACCTCATCTGAGCCTGCTGCTTTTCCTGACTTCATTTTCCTTAGTGCTGTTCTTACTTCTTCTAGGCTTGGCTCCTCCTCTTCTTTCACTGTAAGCTGTGTCTCAGGCAGTTGAGCTTCTGTGGGATTTGCTTCATTCAGAAGCTCCTGAAAGTACTTCTTCCATCTGCCTTTGACTTCCTGTGGTCTGGTGAGCAGGTTGTTACTGGCATCCTTACAACTGGTGTCTGACTGTCATCTTTATCTTTGCCTTGCAAGCTGACAGAGTTTCTTTCTGCCATTTACTGAGTCACTTTTCAGAAGCTGATAGTGTGCCTATGACGCCTTGTTCTTTGCAACTGCATCTCCTCTCTTAGCCTCTTTGTTAACCAACCAGTATACTTTTTTTTTTTGTCTTGTCTGTCTTTTCTATCTCCCACTTTTTCCTGCATTTTTTTCTTTTGATTACTTCTTGGATTTCTGCATTCCACCACGTTTTACCTACGTACCTTATTTCCATCCCTGGCTTGGCCACATACCTGTTCTGCAGCACTCACACATGCTGTTTTGAGATGTTGCCATCCTTCTTCAACTCCACCTAGTTCCTCTTCTTCCTGAGGTGCTAGAATCCTGAGAAATTCCTTGAATTCTTCTGCTTTCTCTCCAGTCAACTTCCAGGTCTTCAGCTTAGTCTTTGTTGACCTTAGAGCATTCTCTAACCACTGCTTGCAGCTGATTATGGCAACCAGTGGTTTATGCTGTGGGTAGACTGCTTCACTGGGGATGACTTCACAATCACTGATTCTACCCTAGTGCCCTTTCCTTACAACAGGAAGTTTACCTGAGTTGCATGTTGACCACTCTTGTATGTGATCTTGTGATGGTCTCTCTTACTAAACCATGTGCTGACCACCATCAAGCCATTTGCCAGACAGAAATCTAGAATGGCCTCTCCTTTATTCCTGCTGCCCCACCTATGTGGACCATGGCAATCCTCATATTTTGTTCTGTCAGTCCTAATACATGTACTCAGGTCACCGATTAACAACACCAATTCATGTTGTCCAGCTTGATCTAGAAGATCCTGCAACTGATCTCTGAATATGCTCTTTTCCTCTCTATCATGACCCTGCTGTGGGGGCAGAGGATGAGATTATAAACAATGCCCTCTCCTTACAATGGAGTCTGACTGCCATGAGTCTACCAATAATTCTGTTGACAATCCTCAATGTCTTTATGCAGCCTCTCCTTCACTTCAATTTCCACACCATTTCTAATTTGTCCTTCTCCTAGTAGACCAGTACCCCAAACCAAGTGGCTTTCCTGCAATGCCCCTCTACCTTGTTGCCTGGATACATAGATGCTCAGCCTCTTCCTCCTTATCATCATTTCGTACCCTTCCAAGCTGTATCCTTGTCAGTGAACCTACACTAAGTGCAGCTATTCTTAGTTCATGTTTGTCAGGTTGATTGGTTTTTACATTAAGCTTTTTACTCAACAGAGCTATCCCAGCTAACAGCAGTTTACTGACCCAGGGTGGCTGTGCTTTGTGGTCGGCACACACTGGCCAATAAGGGCATATACACCCCCTCCCACCTTTACCAAGGGTCCCTCATGTAGGTCGAGTAGGCCAGGTCCCCAACCCACTTATGAACAGGAAATACCCATGACCATTTGGCAACATTAGTTAAAAAGAAGTTATGTCTTACCATAACGTCCCATCTGTGTTGTTGATCTTCGTTCGTTCATTCATTACTGATGAGTTATCAGTTCCATCCTCGGAACCGAGCCGGCCTTATACCAAGCTTGAGTCAGCCAAAAACTCTCGAGCTAAGAACCTACCCACAATGCTCTGCTCCCTGTTATCTCAGATCGAGTCTGCAAGTTGATAGACAAATGTAGAGGTTACCTCTGGTCATGACAGACCTACAAGAAAGGAAGGAGGACCATATGAAATCCATCAGGAACCTCCGGAGGGGGACGGAGGGTGTGGAGTAATAAATGAACGAAGATCAACAACACAGATGGAATGTTATGGTAAGATATAACTTCTTTATCTGACGTTGTTAATCTTCGTTCATTCCTTACTGATGGGACAGAGTCCCCAGCTACCTATATCCCTGGGCTGTCCTCATGGAAGGACATTTCTGAACACCATGGAAACAAAAGAAGCTCTTCCTCTGGAGGCCAAATCCAATTTGTAATGAAGAATAATGGTATGGGGGTTGGCCCAAGTTGCAGCTGAGCAAATGTCATTGAAGGAAGCCCTAGCAAGGAATGAAGTTGTCAATGACCTTGTAGAATGGGCTTTCACTTTGTGAGGCAAGGTGGTGATGTTCTTGTTGCAGATGAAGGTAATGCAATTTCTCAAACATGACGCTAATGTAACTTTAGAAACAGGACGACCTAGTCTTGGTCCAGAAAAAGACAAACAATTGGTCCGATTTACGGGTAGATTTTGTTCTGTCCAAATAAAAATGGGTTTGCCTGTGAACATCTAGGGAGTGCAGGCAATACTCTCCCTTGTTAGAATGATTAGGAAAAAATACTGGGAGGTCAATAGACTGTTTGATAGACCGCTCTTACACCACTTTCGATAAGGAGGAGGAATTAGTTCTCAGTGAGACTCCAGCCTTAAGGAAAATAAGGTAGGGACGCTTGATGCATAAGGCTTGAAGGTCTGGCACACATCTGGCTGATGTGATAGCAACCAGAAACAAGGTTTTCCATGAGAAGTACTTTAAGTCACATGACACAGGTTCAAAGGGGGGGGTGCTGTTAGTGGTTGCAGAACCAAAGCCAGGTCCCAAGGTTGTACTGGTTCTCTAAAGGGAGGTTTTAGGTGAAAAACGCCCTTCAAGACAGTCTTACAGAGTCTGTGTGGCATGAGTGAAGAGTCCTGGAAGCCAATGTGGAAATTAGAAATGGCAGCTAAATGAACACAAACAGTAGAGGCCGATACCCAGATTGAAAGAGATCTGATAAATAATCTAATACCACCAAAACTGGGGCTGAAAAGGGGTCCAATTGTCTGTTCGATGCCCATAAGGTGAATCTTTTCCATTTGCTGAGAGAGGTTAGCCTGGTGGATGACTTATGAGATGCAATAAGAATATTGCGCACTGAGGAAGAGAGGTTATCCTGCCTGGCAATCATTGGAAGTGGAGAAACCAAGTTGTCAGCTTCAGGTTTGTTAGATTGGGGTGTGTCAGACCCTGTAAATGGGAGATCAATGTTGGAGTTGGATTGAGAATCCATGGTCAATCTAGCAGGTGAGGCCAAAGAAAGGGGAACCAAACCTGTCGAGGCCAATATGGTGCAATGAGGATTACTTTGCTCTTCAAAAGCCGTGCTTTCTTCAAAAATTGAGAAATGAGGGGTAGAGGAGGGTAAGCATAAAGCAGAACCGAGGGTCAAGCGTGGACTAGAGTGTCTCTCAGTGACTGTCCCTGAGGGGGGATCAGGGCAAAATAGTTGCTGCACTTGTAGTTGATTGGGGAGCCAAAAAGATCGAAGCAAGGCTGGCCCCACCGGTTGAAAATGTTTGCCGCCTTCACAGGATTGCAGGGCCATTCGTGAGGTTGTAGAATGCACCTGCTCAATTTGTCTGCTATCACATTGGATCTCCCAGGAATGTGCATTGCAATTAGAAAGCGGTTGGAAGCAATCACCCATTGCCATATTCTCAAGGCATCTCGGCATAATGGGTAAGATATGGTGCCCTCTTGCTTGTTGATGTACCAGACTACTGACATGTTGTCTGATTGGACTGCAATAGTCCCTGATGGAAGGATTGAGTGAAATGCATGCAACGCTAGTAGCACCGCCCTCAGTTCCAGGACACTAATATGCAAATGAACCTATGTCTCAGACCAGGTGTCTTGGACCGAGTTTCCCTGACATAAGCCCCCCACCCCATCAGGGAAGCATCCGTGGTCACCGTGGCTTTTGATTGATGGGGGCTGAAGGGTGAGATCATTGTTGGGGATTTTTAGACGTCCACCAGAGCAAATCTTGCTTGCATCTCTGAGTTGCACTTATCTGAAAAGACAAAGGATGTTGTAGAGAGTACCACTAAGTGAGAAGTAGCCAATGAAGAAGTCTCAAGTGGAACCTGATGAGGTCGACTCCTAGAGTTGGAGTACGGACCGAGCAGAAGACTTGTGGTGACAGATTAGTAGCTGAACCTGTTATCTTATACTTTGAAGTCTGTGATCCGGAAGAGATGCTGTGCAATTTCTCATGTCCAACAGAACTCTGATAAATTCTAAAGATTGTGCCAGGGTACTGTTGGACTTCTCCCAGTTTACAGTGATTCCCAGGCACTGAGCTGTGAGAAGAGTGTAATCCAGGTCTTCCTCCAGTAGACACTTAGTGGGGGCGGTAAGGAGCCAGTCGTCTAGGTATGGAAATGCCTGGAATCCTTGAAGTCTAAGGTGAGCGATAACCACTGCCATGCATTTGCTGAACACTCAGGGGGCTGTAGAGAGACTGAAGGGCAGTGCTCGAAATTCGTAGTGACTGGCTCCTATGCGGAAGCGGAGGTATCTTCTTGAGCATTTGTCCACTTTTATATGGTAATACGCATCTTGAAAATCTATAGAGCACATCCAATCATCTTCTTCCAAAAGAGGAAGGATAGACTGAACCATGACCATCTGGAATTTCTCTGTTTTTACAAATTTGTTTACTGTGCTGAGATCCAGAATCGGTAGCCAGTCCCCTGTCTTTTTTGGCACTAAAAAGAATCTTGAGTAAAACACGGATCCCATCTGGTCTGGGGGGACCATTTGGATGACTCATTCAGATTTCATGTACTGCTGCTTCCCTTTGACTGGGTGGGACGTCAGGTAAATTTCTGGGTGAAGTGGGACAGAGATGAAAGGGAATGCGGTAACCTCTGGTTATTATCCATTGTACCCAAGAGTCGGTGGTTATGGTTCACCAGGCAGTAGGGTACAAGGAAAAACTACCCCCGACCACTTCCAGAGGTGAGCAGTCGGGCAACACTTCAGGAGCGCTGGTAGGGTTGCCCATAGAAAGAATCTCTGGAACCCCAGTTTCGCGGACCTCTCCTGCCCCGAAAGGGGCATCTTCCATTACAGTTTCTCCCTCTGCCCTTAGGGGAAAGCTCATCATGTGCATCACGGAAAGAGCCTGTGATTTCTTTATGCCACATCTTCCCGCTCCTCTGATTTCTGGAGTAGAATAGTTGAGGGGTGGAGTGTCGGATACCATTGACAGACAGGGTCTTACCATCTTGTTAGCACCTTGCCAGTGTATCTTTAACCTTTGGGCCAAACAATGAGGCAGCCTCGATGGGGGCAGTCATAAAGGAAGCCTTAAAGGAATCTGCAAAATCGCAAAGGGGCATCCAGGCAGGCTACATTGTTGCGCACCTCATCAGAAACAGCTCTTGCCAAGGTTTAAGTGAGTTGGTTGATAAGGTCCCGCTGGAGCCTCGTAAAGTGCGCCAAGTAGTGCAAGGACCTTACAGCAAAAGTCAATGAAGCAAACACACACTTCCCAAGTCTGTGTATCACTTGCAACTCCTTGTTGGTCTGATGGACAGTCTGGCTCTCTTCTGTCAAGTCTTTTTTGGTTGCAGCCGCCACCACCATGGCATCTACTGGAAGACCTTTGGACCAATGATGATGTTCAGCAGGGGGAGATAAAATTTTGTCAGGCCTCCGAGGTATAGCTTCCAAAGTGTCATGCGCCTTCCATGCACACTGAACGATGGGCTGGACAAGCTCATCGGCCGGTGGGGTAACCCAGGAGGTAGTGGGCTGGGCAGGAAAGGCCTGCAGGAATACAGATTCCTCTGAGGAAGGGTTGAAGGACTTCCAGTCACTCCTTAGGATCTTGAGGATGTCACCAAAGGACACCTCATCAGAGGGTGAATGTGGGGACCCTACCTCATCATCAAAGTCCATATCTTCGGTTAGAGACTCCTCAGTTGGGTCCACGTGCTTCATCTTGCAGGAAGCCTTGCAAGGGACTTCCTAACTGGGGAGTTCTGGGGAAGATTGTGAGGAGGGGATCTCCTGCGAGGGAGAAACCTGAGGCCCTTGTGCCCGGGGTGTGGTAGTTGTGGCTTGCAACAGTTGTGGCACAGAGGGGGTCAAGAACTCTGACAGGGATGTTTTGTCAGCAGAGGCAAGTGCCCTCTCCATGGCCTGGAAGGCCGGACCACCTGAAAAAGGGATGGGAGCCCAGAACTGAGCACGACAACCTCGGGACCGGGGTCACACCCCGCTCCAATGACCTGACCCCCAGACCAGGAGTCTCAAGAAGGCTATGGAGCGTGACGGGAGGAGGATTCCTGGAGGGGGCCATAGAAAATATTGACATTGAACCAAGAGCACCTGCCCAGACGGCACAGCCGCTAGCCTGAGAAGGGCCCGGTGCAACAGTGGACCGAGGGCCACAAGGATGACTCCGGCTCCAAAGTGAGGTCCACTGTTGGTGTCGAAGGAAGGGAAGCAGATGTCAAAGGAAGGAGCTTCGATGCTTCCCTGGAAGTCGAAAGAGGAGTGTAAGATGGAGTCTGTGGAGAAATATGGTCACCTGCCATAGGGAGTGCAGCTTTAGATGGATTAGAGAGTCCCCTGGCCACAAGCAACTGATCGACAAGCCACAACACATCCTGTTCTGATAGGCTCCTGGTCGACCTCATAGAGAGACCTGATGGAGATTCTGGCCTGTCTAAAAAGGGGGCTGTACTGACTACCCACAAAAGGATCTAAGGAGGGAAAGTACTTAGTTCTGCGAGTTCGTGTAATGGAGAGCCCGGAACCGAGGGTTTCTGCACCGAGGAGAATGGTGCCGAGGGTATCTGCGCCGACAAAGGTGGTGCCACAGGTGTCGAGGTTGTCTGCACCATGAAGGGCAGTGTGGCAAATGTCTGCACTGATTAATACGGTGCAGTCGAAGGTGTCTGCACTGGTAACGACGGTGCCAAAAGTGACTGCACCAAACAGGTCAGTGCCGAAGGTGTCTGCACTGTAGAGGGCAGTATCCCAGAAGTTGACTGCATCGGCAAGGACGGTGCTGAAGGAGACTGTACCTGTAGAGACAGTGGCAAAGGAGACTGCACCGTCAGCGGTGTGGAAAAAGGCTGCGATGATACTGTCAGAGCCGTAAGCGTCTGCTCCGGGAACTCCGGTGCTGGTGGAGGTGAAGAAGACATAGCTGGAGTAAGAATAAATTGGGGTGGTGCCAAGGCTGGGCAGAAAGGACCACAGGTGGCAGCACCAGACCCGTAGTTTTCACCTTTTTGTGTGCCAACTCCTTGTGATCTCCAGAGGGAGACGAAGTGAGCGACCTTGAGGAGGAAGAAGAAGAACGCCTCTTACGTGGCTCAGAAGGAGAGGGTGAGCCCTCCAACCCAGAGACAGCCTCACAGAAAGGAGCTTTAAGGAGGCCTTTTAGTATAGGTTTATTCTTCCTTTCATTCAGAGACCTAGTCAAAAAGTTCTACAAATCCCAATGGGGGGGGGGGTCCACTGAAAGGTGGGAAACATTTAGACAAACACACAAATCATGACCATCAGAAAGCGGTAACTTATGGCCGCATTCTCTACATTGTTTGAAACCAACACTGCTGTTCTTATCCCACATTGTAATATCAAGGGAGAAACTACGATACTACTAAAAAGTTATGAAAATACCCAGAAAGGTAAAAAAGGAGAGAAAGAATTACCAACGATGGTAATAGACAATTACCTCAAAGGTAAGAAAAAAGGACAGAATATACTATAGGTAGAGAGTCTCAAAGTTGCGATATGAAGATAGAGATAGTGAAACTGAAAACTTTTTATACACTAATAATAGAAAAACTTCAAAAAAATGAACACTTAGCTGAGAGAGAAGGCTTGACACGGCTGTACAGCAATGTGGCAAACGAGATCTGAGGTAACAGGGAGCAGAGCATTGTGGGTAGGATCTTAGGTCAAGAGTTTTGGGCTGACACGAGCGTGGTATAAGGATGTCCTCGGTTCCGAGGATTTTACCGATAACCTATCAGTAAGGAATGAATGAAGATTAACAACATCAGATCAAAAATTGTGATTACCTGGTGTCGCTCTCCTACTTTGGACACGATAGAAGAGTCTGTGTGGGTTCTGTTCTAACAGCTTTATTATATACATACACATCACAATATCTAACTTAAGTAACTTGTATACAAACTAACTACTGCAATCATACATGCTCACTCTCTGGCTGCACTCTCAAAATGGCACTGGGAATAGCACATGCCCAGTGCACGTTCAGTCCTTGATATGCTTCTTAAAGACACAGCATATACACTCTGATCTACATCCTCCCTCTTTGAGAAATAGATCATGCAAAGTTATGAATCTATTTGGCATGCAGATATTACAAGTAGCTCTTTGTCATGCAATTATACAAGACTAGGTTTACATATTTTATATATACATACATATATATATATTTATATATATATATATATATATACATATATATATATTTATATATATATACATATACACACACACACACACACACACACACACACACACACACACACACACACACACACACACACACACACACACACAGTTAATGTCCATGTTGCTGCACATTTCACACTGGGCTTGGATATTCGACCATATCATGTGACATAAAACTGGGAATTAGGTTTATCAACTGGAGCTGTCTCTACAGAATGTTCAACTTTGGAAGTATTTTGAACATCTTCAGGAATGAAGGTACAGGCTGAAAAACACTCTGGAATGGGAAAATGTCTGGTTCACTCTGAGATCTAGAGTTTGTATCACAGGAACAATGCTACAATGATGACTCTGGTACAGGAAGAAGATGCCTGCGATCTCTCCTGTACTCCACACCCTCAGATTCTACAAGGTAGGATCTTGGCTCGGCATATATGCCTGTAACTTGACCAATCCGGTCAAAACCTTTCGCCATTTGTATTCTGTCTTGCCTTCCCTCAACGGATGAAGAAATCTGCTCGATTTATCATAACTGGATTTCTGGAGAGAATGCTTCTTGAATAACTGAGCCTTGACTGTTTTGTTGTTTTTAGCCTTAGGCCTCAATAAACTGGAACTAATAGGTAGCGTAGTTCTTGTTTGCCTGGATAGAAGTCTTTGAGCAGGTGAGCCAAGAATATTGTCACGGGGTATGTTTCTGAGATTAAGAAAATTCAAAAAGACATCTGTATTGTCATGCTTTGACCCTTCAAGTTATTGCTTTGCACTCTGCACTGCACATACAGCTAGTCCATTTGACTGTGGATATTGTGGACTAGTAACAGGTACAAAGTCCCATTCTCTTGCAAATTTCTGAAACAACTGACTAGTAACTTGAGTACCATTGTCAGAAACAACTTTGTGTGGACTACCATGGACTGAGAAATGATGTTTCAACTTAGTAATAACAGTAGTGGATGTTAGATTAGGTAGTAAGTCAGTCTCAAACCAATTCGAATAAGAGTCCACCAATACTAAGTAGTGTTGATTGTTCCTTTCATAGATATCAGTGGCTATTATTGACCAAGGTAGTTCAGAAACTGGACTTAGCTGAAGTGGTTCTTTTTGCAAATGCAGTCTAGTACTATCGCATACTGAACAAGAAGTAAGTTATCAATGTCTTTCAGTAATGAAGGCCAAAAATACTAATTCTCTTGCTCGCCTCAGTGGATGCGGAACCTGGGTGGCCACAATGCAAAATCTGGATGTACTCATATTGTAAGGAAGTAGGAACAACAATTTTAGGACCTCTGAAAATAATGCCAAGTTACATCAACATTTCATCTCTGTAGGAAAATAGGTTTGCACTTCGGGTGGTACACTAGATTGCTTTGACGGTCATTCAACATTAATGTAGTGACTGAGCTTTTGCAAAATTGGATCAGTCATTGTGTGATCTCTCAACTCATCAAGCCTAGTGGTAGAATTATATTATGCACTGCCATCATTACAAAGTCAAAATTATCTATGTCAAGCTGTTTGGTTGTATTTCTGGGTGATCTGGATAAGGCATCAGCTAGATAGAGTAGTTTGCCTTTTGCGTAGACCATTTTGAAGTTATACTTTTGCAATTTGAGCATCATTCTTTGTAATCTTGTTGGAGCCAAATGCATAGGCTTCTTTAGAATAGTAACTAGAGGTTGGGGGTCAGTTTTAATCTGAATAGCTTGTCCATAAATATAATCATGAAACTTGGAACATACAAATACTATTGCCAAAAGTTCTTTCTCAATTTAAGCATACTGCATCTCAGTTTGGGTAAGTGTTCGAGATGCATAGGCTACTGTGCATCTTAATATAGTCGGGGTGGCAATTTTCTGCTTGAGGTCTTCAAATGCCTTCTGGTGTTGTTCTAACCATGACCATGCAACATTTTTGCACATTAGCTCTCTTAAAGGTGCTGTCAACTCACTGAAGTCTAGTATAAACTTGCCTAAATAGTTAACCATGCCTAAGAAACGTTGTAGAGCTTGAACATTGTCTGGTGCTGACATCTCAAGAATAGCTGGTTGCTTGGTCGGGTCTGGTCTAAAGCCTGTACTTGTAAACAAATGACCTACATATGTTAACTTCTAGTAGTCTGAATTTGCACTTCAGAGAATTGAGCTTCAAGTTTACTTCACATGCTCTGTCTAGAACTTTCTTTAGGTTTCTGTCATGCTCTGCTTCACCATGAAGTCCAACCAATAAATCATCTACTATTATGGTAAAAGGATAACCCGAAAGAATCTGCTCCACGGCACACTGGAAGACTTCACTTGCCGAATTTATTCCAAATGGCATCCTTATAGGAATCGACATCTGCCAAACGGGGTACCAAAAGTGGTTAGTAATGAGGATTTGCAATTAAGTATCACTTGCCAAAATGAACTTTTTGCATCCAAAACAGACAAAACAGTGGCATTCGGTATTACAGCTGCAACCTCTTCTACTGTGCGTATTGGATGATGTGGTCTCTTCAATGCCTTGTTGAAATCTCCTGGGTCAATGCATATTTTGATTTCGTCTGAGCCATTTTATAAGCTGCTACCATAGATGACACCCATTCAGTTAGTTCTGTAACTGGACAAATTACACCTTGCTGCACCATTTTATCCAACTGAGCCTTAACTTTATCCTGCATAGCTATCAGAACTATTCTTGCTGGTCTGACTACTGGAGTTACCTCTCAGTCTAACTTCATGGAGTACACAACTGGAAGTTTGCCCAACCTATCATCAAAACATCAGCATACTCTGAGAAAATGGCTTCACAAAAATTGGAACTAGGATATGCACATACGTGATGAACTTCTTTTTTAAAAGAAAGCAGATTCACTTTCAAATTGTCTTTGAGACCCACTAATGACTGCACTGGTCTTCGAACTACATAGAATAAAACCTTGTAACAGTTCCTAGCCAAATAGCATGAAAGCATCACTGAGCCTTCGGTTTGAATTTCTTCACTTCCACAAGCAACAAGTTTCACACTACTGGCCACATTGAGTTGCTCATTAGTTCTCTCTTTAGCAAATGTGTCAGCTGATCTACCATTACACCTTGAACCAGTGTCTACTTTAAGATCTGTGAATTTACCATTGATCTGGACTGTACAAAACACATCGTTTTTTGCCAATAAATTCACTGGATCAACTCTCTCACCAATTACTGATACACCATCTACATAGAAAGGTTGACTGCTGCGTCTCCACTTGATCAACCTGCTTTTTTGTGTGACCTTTCTCTACAACTACATGAGGTTTACTTGATTTGCTAACTTTTTGAAAACGGTTCCATTTTTTTTACACTTGTGACACTGCTGACCAAACGCCAAGCATTTCTCTTTTAAATTCATGATTTGCACCACAAATGTGATAGTTAACAATAAAACTAGACTTGGTTTTGCTGATTCATGCTTGTATTGTGCTGAGGAACATGCTCCTTTAACTGAACTGGTCTTAGAACTTGCTGGAAACTGCATGGTTTCCCTGGTGAGCCAGCAGGGGTTATGGCTGCCATGTGCTTAGGCTTACTTGTTTGCCACGTGTTGCATGCTATCTACATTTGCTCTGAAGCCTGGTGAAGCCATAATCTTTGTCACTTGCAAGCATACTTGTGTGTTTTTCTGTCACTTCATGGATCTGACAAATCTCAATGTCTTTACTCAGTGTTAAATCACTGTCACGAAGCAAAATCTTTCTCACAACAGTACTTTTAATACCACACACAAGCCTGTCCTTTGTTAACTCATCCTTTAAGTCACCAAACTGACACATTTTGGCCTTGTTTCTCAGATCAGTTACATAAGCTGAAAAAGTTTTCCCTGGTTTTTGGTCTCTTATGTAAAACAAATGCCAATTTAGTGTGATATTTGTCTGGGGGTTACACATTTCTCTGAACTTGCTCTTCAAACACTCGGGGTCTTCCCTTGATTCAGCTTGTACAACAATATAACGTTTTTCACCTTCTCCCTCATACTGCCGGTGCATACATAAATGAACGCTCTCTTTCTATGGCCTCTGACCCAGCTAAGTTTAGCAAAATGAATGCCTTGATGCGTGCTTCTTTATCTAAATAAGCTGCCTGTATAAAAATATCGTATTCTTGCTCAAATATTCTCCAAATCTCTACAATATTTTGATCAAATACAAGTGGCAAGGGCTTTTGAAATCTGTCTGCCATATTAACACATACCAGTGAAGGGTATTGCAAATAAGCATGAACACATACATATATGCCGGGTATTTATGCCAGCATTTGTAACTTTGCCTACAAGCCTCAGTATATCCGAACTTTGCAAAATGAGTCTCTCAGGCACTGTAATACTCTTGAAATTACTGTATTGCAAGAAATCATATCTCATCAATATAAAAAATCATATCAAATATATGCACAATGCAAATGAACTGGGCAAGAGAAGCTCAGAGTCAATAACATTTCGAAGTAATGGCACTTTGCAAATAAACTGTACACAGCACATTGAAATTTCCCCAAAATGCCAGTACCTTTCTAGGCAATTCTTTACAGTGCAGAAAACACTCTGTAATGGCGGCACTTTGCGAACAGACACACCCAGCACAAGAAGCTTTTCGAAATGGCTATACTTTGACTTTACTTCACAAAACAGTTGCAATTTGAACACAAATAAACTTTTCAGAATACATGCACAGTAATAAGCACACACTGTAAGCACTTTTACACACTTTGAGATACTTCAATTAACTTTAGTTATGCCCTTGATACAATACAAAGCCGTAGTTATGCCAAAACACAACACTTTGCCAAAAAACATGCAGTTGCCTTGCTTTATTTACACTTAATGTGCTCTTTTTGCCCTTATTATATTCATTTTGCTTGTTTAATCTCTTTTCATGCCCATTGTACTTTTCTTGAGCTCGTTTTACTCTAATCATGCCCGTTTTGCCTTAAACATACTCGTTTTGCCTTTAAACATGCTCGTTTTACTTTTCTAATAATTGTTTCATCAAACACCTCTCCTTTAGTTAATAAAGCTTTTGTGCCTCCCGCTTGTTTAATAATGCGTTTTGTGCCCTTGTAATGCCCCATTTTGTCGTTTTTATGAAATAAGTAGTTTGTGCATATTCTCATTACCTTTGCTTCTTTTTTGGCTCTTTGTGCTTTTTTCTCTTTCCCTTTACCGTCATCTCTGCACCTCATGGCTCCGAATCTTATTCTCTGCGACATTGGTTCTGACACTATGTCACTCTCCTACTTTGTACACAATAAAAGAGTCTGCGTGGGTTCTGTTATAACATCTTTATTATATAGAAACACATCACGATAGAAGTTTACTAACTTAATTAACTTGTATACAAAATAACTACTGCAATCATACATGCTCACTCTCTGGCTGCACTCTCAAAATGCACAGGGAACAGCACATACCCAGTATTTATATGTGCACGTTCAGTCCCTGATATGCTTCTTAAAGACACTGATCTACACCCAAGAATGTGGAAAACACTCCCCACTTGTGCAGAGGGGATAACCCCTGCAATCTCCTTTCATCTGGTATGAAGCCTGACTGGAGGAACTGATAGGTCATGTTTCATGCTATTCAGGAGGCATCACGGGACACTTTCAGGGCCCATCAAGGCACTGTTCTTGACCATAGAGAGCGCAGTCAGGACCTGCTCCCTAATGATTATTAGTGGAGAAATGCTAGGGGGTATTTCCTGAAACACAGGTATGTAGGTATTTCATGCATCTTATTTCTATAACTGTCTCAGCCAAAAATCTGTTCTATAGCCTTCACACATGCTATTTTCTGACACTGTCATTCTTCTTCAACTCCATTTATTTCCTCTTCTTCCTGAAGTGCTACAGCCCTGAATATTTCCTAGAGTTTTGGTCCTTTTAATTTAGTCAATTTCCAGGTGATCAACCCAGCCTCTGTTGACCTTAGAGCCGTCTCCGACCACTACCTGCAGCTGACTGTAGCCACCAGTGGCTTATGCTGTGGGACAACTGTTTCAATGGGAATGACTCTGTACTCTCTGATTCTACCTCAATGCCCTTTCCTTACTAGAGCAAAATCTACTTAAATTGCATGTTAATCATTCCTGTGTGTGACCCTGTGACTCTCTCTTGTTGAACCATGTGCTGGTCACATTCAAGCCATTTGTCTGACAGAAGTCTAGAATGGCTTCTCCTCCTCCAATTCCTGTTGCCCCAATCATGTGGACCCAGGCAGCCCTCATAGCCTGTTCTTTGTCTGTTCCATATCAGCATTCATGTTGTCCTAATTTATCTAGTAAGTCCCGCAACCACTGTTTGAAAGCACTCTTTCTCACCATCACAACCGTGCTGTGGGTCATAGGCTAAGATCTTTATCTATCATTACCCTGGAATCGGATACATGTACACAGACACAGACACAAACACACACACTCGTGCATGAGCACCTTTTGCAGACAGATTTTATTTTTTGCCTAAACTTCTACCTAACTGGACTGTCACTCAGCCTTCTCGTAGTCTTTGTTCTTACAATACTATTTGGTTATTCTACCTATAAACCCAAAGGGATCTCTTACTCATCTTTAAAAAGTCCTTGTTTGGCCCATTTGGTATGACCTCAGCTGTACTCTGTGTTATAGCACACAACATGATCTGTTTTCTTCTGACAGGAGAAAGCATGAGTGAATATGCATGTTCTGATCTCTTTTGCCACTACATATGAATTAAACAAATGTGAGGCTGACAAACAGCAGTAGCAGCAAGATTTCCAGTTATTACCTCTTCTGTTGGATGTCTTGATACTGTTTCTTCTTCATCATTCTCAAGTTTTCTCTATCCTCAGAAGTGGAGTCCCAGCTGTAGTAGTGGAGTAAGAAAGGCCACACTTCTCCTCGGATTGAAACATCTATCCCTCCAAAAAAGATAGCCTGAAGGAGGTCAGTGGAAAAAAAATTATCAGGTGTAAAATATACTACTGTGCATACCACAACCACAAACATATACTTATAATACAGATATACCCACACAAACAATTTGCACTTTGCTTAAAACATGCTGAATTTGGACTATGAACATATACTTAAAGTGCAGTTAGAAGAGACAGAGAAAGTAAGCACCGTTTTAAAAGCTGAAAGACAGACCAATTTAAAATGGAATGTTGTTTCAGCTATGGCCTACAGTTTTCAGCCACTACCTCAAAACACACACGAGCTTTAACCACTGATCTATATCTCATTAACAATGTAAGAAAAATAAGTTATGTGCTCACCATAATGTTCCATCTGAGTAGTTGGGACTTCACTTGTCATCAACCTGTGGAAAGTTGGATCAGAGACAGCAGCTTCACCAGCATCTGATCCGAGCTCCAAGCTCCTCCCCTTACCCATAATACCCCTCCATCTCCTTCCTTCCCTCAGATCGGGTTTACTATACCACACACATGAACCCACTCCAATAACCCTCACTAACAATGAGAAACAGGAGAGCCGCAAAGGCGCTCTCTCCTGCCTGCCAGAGAAGGTCAGTGGGAAGGTGTGAGGGACAGCGGATGACAAATGAAGTCCAACTACTCAGATGGAATGTTAAGGCGAGTACATAACTTCTTTATCTGAAGTAGATGACTTCATTTGATCATCAACCATGTGGGACAGAGTCCCCAGCTACCAAAACCTTAGGTGGCCCTCAATGAAGTATATTTCGGAGCACCGTGGAGCCAAAGGATGCTCTCTCCCTAGATACCATGTCCAATTTATAATTAGAAATGAAGGTGTGAGATGAGGACCAAGTAGCCACCGAACAAATATCATCCAAAGACACTCTAGAACAAAACGCAGGTGATGTAGCCATGGACCTGGTAGAATGGGCATGTATCCTACCTGGAAGAGACATACCTTTGTCTTTGTAAACCTGAAGGATGCAAAGGGAAATCCATCTGGCAATGGTTACTTTAAAACCAGTTTACCCAGAAAAAGTGTAGCAAAAGAAACAAACAACTAATAATACTTACGAAAGGTTTTGGTCCTGTGTAAGTAGAAACGTAGCTGTGTCTGTCTAATAAGTGTAATTTATATTCACCCCTGTTCTGAAAAATTGTAAAGAAAACAGGTAAACTGATTGATTGATATTTGTTTCAGAAGCCACTTTAGGCAGAAAAGAGGGATTAGTACGAAGTGAAACCCTGTCTTTATGGAAAATCATATATGGAGGTTTGACAGACAATGCCTGGAGTTTTGACACTCTCTTAGATGAGGTAATAGCCACTAGAAAAGCTGTCTTCCAAGATAAAAATTTCAAATCCACAGAAGCAGCAGGTTCAAAAGGTGGAACAACCAAAGCATGTAAAACTAGGGTAAGATCCCAAAGAGGGGTAGGATCTTTAACCGGGGGTCTTAAAAGAAAGGTACCTTTAATAAAGGTTTTGCAAAGTCTGGAGGAAGCTAAAGAAGCCATGTTTCTCACCTACATGGAAATTGGAAATGGCAGCCAGTTGAAATTTTACTGTAGATGAGCTGGCACCCTGCTAGAAAATGTATGCCAAGAACTCAAGGACCGCCGGAACAGGAGGTGTAAAAAGGGTCCAAATCTCTTTTGAGAAGCCCAGATAGAGAAATGCTTCCATTTGCTACAGTATAGCTTTCTGGTAGACGATTTATGAGCTGCCACCAGAATAGTCTTGATTGGGGAAGACAAGACCAGGAGTCCTAGCAATCAATGGAACTGGAGTAGCCAAGCAGTGAGCTTCAGACTGCCCAGGTCTAGATGATGGACCCTCGAGGGGTGCAAAATAAGATCTGGTATCGGATTCAAGCTCCAAGGAGGAACTATCAGATGAGACCAAAGGAAGGGAAACCAAACTTGGCGAGGCCAGAATGGGGCAATGAGGATGACTTTGCTCCCCAACCGGTGAGCCTTCTGGAGAAATTTTTTTCATGAGAGGTAAAGAGGGATAAGAATAAAGAAGACCGGGAGGCCAAGCATGGACCAAAGCGTCCCTGGGGTTTCCCTTTGTGGGGGGATCAGAGCGAAGAGCTCGCTGCAATTTGCATTGGAATGAGATGCGAAGAGATCGTAGCAAGGCTGACCCCACTCAAGGAAGATCTGCTCCACTACAGAAGGATTCAGAAACCACTCATAAGGCATCAGAATAGTTCTGCTCAGTGTGTCCGCCAGTATGCTGGCTCGACCCGAAATGTGCGTTGCTACCAGAAAACGGTTGTTCGCGATCTCCCATTCCCACACTCTCATGGCCTTGCGACAAAGGGGATAAGATCTGGTTCCTCCCTGTTTGTTGATGTAGCAGACCATTGACATGTTGTCTGTCTGAACTGCAATAGTTCCCAGAGGAAGGAAGGGCCTGCAACGCTAACAAGACCGCCCTCATCTTTAGAATGTTGATATGCAATTTGGTCTTGATCAGGGACGACGTGCCTTGGACTGTCCTGCCCGAGCAATGCCCCCCCCCCCCAGTTGGGAGACGTCCATGGTCACCGTGGCTTGGGGAGGGGCTCCAATAAAACTTTATTCCTCGATAAGATCTTTGGAGTGTATCCACCACAGGAAGGACTTCCTGCAAGTGTTGCTTATATGAATAGGATGCGTCAACGGTAGATCTAGTAATGACCATTGAACCACTGGTGTCCACTGTAGTACCCACATATGCAGACAAGCACAGGGGAGAAGAGTAATAGTGGCTGCCATGGTACCTAGGGCTCATAATACCTACTCGGCTGGAGGAAAATGCGACTGAAGGATCACGGACACATGAAGTCGTAAGTTTCAAACTCACTCTGGGGTTAGAAAGACCTTGGTTTGTAATGTATCTATTCTCGCTCCTATGTAGCCTAAGTCCTGGAAAAGGTCTAGAGAAGACTTGGATATGTTAATTGTAATTCTCAGCAAGTCTGACAGTTTCAGGAAATAGTCTCTGGCCTGACAAAGTAGATGTCTGGTGGGAGCGGCAAGGAGCCAATCGTGCAGGTACGGGTAGACCTGTATCCCCTAAAGCCCCAGCTGAGCTGCTACTACTGCCATGACCTTGGTAAACACCCGAGAGCTGTGGTGAGACTGAAGGGTAGGGCTCAGAATTAAAAGTGATTGGCCCCTAGCCGAAAGTGGAGGAACCTCCTGGAGCATCTGTACATCTTTACATGGTAGTACGTGTCCTGGAGATCTATTAAGCACATCCAGTCATTCTCCTGCAGGTAAGACAGGATGGATTGTAGAGTGATCATCAGGAACTTCTCTTTGGCAACTGACAGGTTTAGTGTCGAAAGCTCCAGAATGGGCCTTAGGTCTCCCGCCTTTTTTGGCATTAAAAAGAACCTGGAAGAGATGCCTGATCCAGACTGATCTTGGGGGACGGGCTGGATGACTTGTTTCCTTAGCAGCTTTTCTATTTTGCGTGCTGCTACCTCCCTTTGTGCGGGTGGAATGTCCAGGAGGTGTTTTGGGGGGATGGGAGGAGCCACAAAGGGGATGGTAAAACCTCTGGATATTATTTGAAGCACCCAACGGTCTGATAACATGGACTCCCATGCCGTCAGGTGCATCAAAGGTGACCCCCGACTGCCTCCAGAGCAGAGCAGTCGGGCAAAACCTCAGGGCTGCTGTGCAAGTCTGTCTGAGAACGGATCTCGAGACCCAAAATTTCTCGGACCCCCGCCTTTGGGCCGGCGTCTGCCTTGTCCCACTCTGTCTCTAGGAGAAGATGAGTCCTGAGTGTCCCAGGAATACTGACACTTCCGGAACTACATTTTCTTTTGCCCCCGTTGATTCCTGGAAAAGGATCTTTGGGGGTTACAGAAACGGATCCTGACAGCAGTGTCTTCCTGTTCCTTTTCACTCTGGACCAACTTCTCACAAACAGTCTTCCCAAACAAGGGAGAACCAGTGTAAGGGGCATTCGTGAAAGATGTCTTTAAGGGTTCCGTGAACTGACATAGCCTGAGCCAGGTGTGTCGCCCCATGGTAATGCCGGACCGTGCCACCCTTGCCGCTCCTTCAGTGGCATGCGAAAGGAGGTGCATGGACGTATTAAAAACCACTTTGAGAGTGGCCATTCGCACAGAGAATATGCATTTATCCTCCGGTGATATGGACTCCGGGGGTGACACAAACTCCTTAACCAGGTCTCGCTGCAGTTGAGTTACGTGGGCCAAATAATTCAGCGCCCTTATAGAAAAGGTGACTTAAGCATATGTCCGCTTTCCCAGATGATCCATTGTCCTGCACACTCTCGGTTGGAGGGATGGACCGTAGAACTTTCCTGGGCTAGTTCTTTCTTAGTGACAGCCACTACCACCATGGCGTCCACTGGGGACCCCTTGTTCCAACTAGGTCTATCTACAGGAGGGCTCAGGATTTTGTTGGGATGCTTGGGGTTTGGCTCCATGGTGTCTGGCTCCTTCCACGCCCTGGTGGTAAATAAGGTCCTTCAAGGGATCTGTGGGGGGGGGGGGCACCGAGGAGGTACACGGGCCCATGCCGATGACCTCCAGAAACATGGACTCGTCCGAGGAAGGCTTGGGGGTGGACCAATCACCCCCCCCTGCTGGTGCAGGATTTCCATGAGGTCTCCAAAGGAGCCATCATCAAAGGGTGATATGGGGGAACCTTCCCCTTCCTCCAAATCAGAATCCCCAGTGAGGGACTCTGGAGAGGAGTCCAGGTGCCTTCTTTTGCATGTTCGTTTGTAAGGAATCTCTTTGGTGGGACTCTCCTGAGAGGGTTCACAAACTACCTGTGGTTCCTTGAGGGAAACGGTCTCGGGCACACTGAGCACGGGCTCTCTCTGCATGGGTAAAATGGCTGAAGATGCTCCCAGAGGTAAAGGAGTCGGGGTGAAATCTGAGGAGATGGTCAGGGGCCTCGATCCACTGGAGAGAACCCTTTCCACCACATCGAAAGCAGAGGGGGAGTGAGCCTCCCGGGAAACTAATAAGGAAGCTGCTTCCCCCGATCCGAAGTGGGGATCGGAGCAGAGATACCAAGGGGAGGGCCCTGACCCGACAACGTCGGTGCCAAAGGAGAAAGACCCAACCCCTTGGATCCGATGCCCAGGCTTCAGCTCCGAGAGCCGATTGGGTCCGAACTAGTTGGATCGGACGTGCTCAAGGTAATGGCTGGTGTTGAGGTACTCAGTACTATCGGCGCCGACCCTCTGACTCCGGGACCTCTCGGATCCAAAAACTTTGATAGAGGGGGTCGGATTGGAGAAGTAGATATTGGTGCAAAAAAGGGAAGTGAGCTCCCGCCTCAAGAGGGAGGGGGTTGGCAAGACGCCAATCTGATTCTGGGTGTGAATAAATCTTCGCATCATTTTGTCCATGTCTGCCTCACTCAAACTTCTGGTAGAACGTGATGAGACCACCAACTCCGACTGAGAGGGTCAATGTGCGGAAGCCCTGGGAGAAGGTCTAATCTCCTCCAGCAAGAATCTGGGCGAGCGGAACCGATGATAAACTGGCCTGGAAACTACTTGTTTCAGAGGAGGACCCACTAGATCGGTCTGGTTCGAGGATCTCTTCTTCCCTTTGTCTCTCCTCTCTCTGTCTTTATCTTTGCTCTTCTCTTTCCTAGGCTCCCTGTCCACAAGCCTATATACTGGAGGTTGAGTCCCACCCTGGGAGGGAGGGGAAAAGACAGTGGCTGAAGAGGAAAAAGTGGTCATGGCCATGACCGTAAGAGAAGTGGAGGCAGCTGCCTCCATAGTAGGAAGAAGTCTCTTAAGGATCAGTTTTGCCCTGCGATCCTTTAGGACCCTGGGCTTGAACCCCGAACAAATAGGGCAGTCTGTGGAAAGATGGACTGCCCCCAAACACACCACACACACAGACTGTGGCCATCAGCCGTGGACAACTTATGGCCACACTCTGTGCACTTTCTGAAGATCAGTTTTGATTGCTGATCTGCCATACCAACAAAATAAAGGCACGAGGCAGAAAGCCTTAACCTGCCCGACCACACCACTCACACACTACTCATTAGCAAGGAGGGGGAAGGGAGAGAAGCCCTACTCTAACTGCTGCAGAAAAAACTTTTTTAAAACAGTAAACGTGACACAAAATGAAGGGGAAGTTAAGCAAAGGGAAAGGGAACCTGCCTGAAACAACAGCAAAACTAACACCCAAAAACAGCTGAAAAAAGCACCTACCATGCCTGGAGCTCTGAGACCACACTGCTTGGAAAAGCCGCTGCAAATGCGATCTGAGGGAATGAAGGAGATGAAGGGTATTATGGGTAAGGGGAGGAGCTTGGAGCTCAGATCAGATGCTGGTGAAGCTGCCGGATCCGACATACCACATGTTGATGATCAAATGAAGTCAACTACTTCAGATCTGATAATAACAGAACCATATAACTGTGCAAGTAATTAACACATTACTAGGAATACCCATTAAAGGTAGACACCTAAAGTGAGCTTACAGTAAGTGACTGTGCTGACACTTAACATTGTCAGTCTCTCTGTGCTGTGTCTGATCTAGGCAAAGGTAAAGGCAGCTACTTACCTTTTCAGTCTGACTACGGTACATAATGCTGCTACCCTCCCTACTCTACTCAAATCCATTGCAGACACTGGAACTGACTCAAGGGTTTTCAGTTATCTGGTTACCTGCGCTGAGATAACTGAATGGAGATTCCTCTTACCTTACTTCAAGGAACCACAAAATGGGAACGCCAAGAATCAGGCACATGTCCTATAATAATCTCAATATACTTTAACTGAGCTATGATGGCACAGTGGAGACGCTGTTTCCATTCAGTATGCAGAAGATGCTATACTTTATTACTCATGCTGGTACAACATCAGCAGCAAAGGAATACTATGTGGTGGTAAAAAAAACTGAATTCTGGCTAAATGTTTTACTTCATTTACAACCCAGAAAGTCCAAATCCATGCTACTTGTCCTATGTCCTTCCATAAATATATAATTTCACACACCCACACCCACACATATATGTAGACAGACACGCACACACACACACACACACACACACACACACACACACACACACACACACACACACACACACACACACATACACACACACACACACACACACACACACACACACTGTAAGAAGCACTATTTATTTCTGTCTTTGATCCATACTGCACCTGGGTAGCAAACAATTAAGAAAGGGAAGAGCTGGCATAATATAACCTCATAGATACATAGTACATGGTTTGATTCTGACATTTGGTTATTGGATAGACTTGTAATAGTTTGTAGACTGGTAGCCTAGTATTTATCTATGAACCAATGATTCACCTTTAAAGATCACATTAAATCAACCACAGCTATGGCACATAGGCAATTAAAAGTTCTTTACATTTAAAGAACTACCTCACTGATGTGATCACAGAAATGCACAGTGGTGGCAGTTTTGATATAAAAGGTAAGGTACAGTAGTCACATATTTACAGAACTGTAAGCAAAAAATTATCCAGGATTTACAACTTATTAACTTTGCAGCAGGAGCTTCTGAGTCTGCTAAACAACATGAAAGCAATAAAGTAATTGAGATAACTAAAAAAATTTCAAATGATACAATTTCTCAAGACAAGGTTATCTTCAATATAGAGGCACATCCTCTCGAGATCTTTTATCAGTTGAAAGTTACAAATCTGGGGTTGACTCCATAGAGAAGAAAAATGATGAAATAGTGTACATAAAACACCTTCCTATAAGGAGGAACTCCTTACCACCTACTCTTTCTTTAGTGGCATAACTTACTGATCCTTATCTCTTCACAGCTAATTGGCTAAATCCTAAACCAGTCACAAAATTATATAACCCAATGCTGTACGTTCTCTCTCATAAATGCTGCTTTTAATGTCCTTTGTATATAATATAAAAACTGTCAACACAACTTGTTTAAAATTATAAAGCTCTTGGCTGTTTGTCCTGTGCTGCTCCCTAACTTAGTAATTTTTATTTGCCTCAAAATTTTGACAGTAACAATGGCTCTACAGCACATGCAATGTCTACTTCTGACTGTATGTTAAGCTGCCACTGGAGCATTTCCTCCCAAGCACACCACGCGGCTGCCCAGATTTTTGAAGAATGCTCATATTTTTGCCTCATATTTTTGTTTGTTCCTAATAAAATGTGTGGTTTTTGAAAGCAGAGATCTCAAATGAGTATACTGCAAAAACGATGTTTGAAGGGAATGCGAGTGATTGTACCAAACAATTTGATGTTTCAGTATTTGTGTAGGGTCTTTTCGGACTTGTTGGCTGTTGGTGAAGCACCCACCAAGAGGAGAAAACGCTGAGAGAAGAAAGGAGCCACTTTTGAGATTTTAAGTATTTTGCTTCAGATTATTTGTTAAGTTTTTCTGCATTGCTGCCTACTTTTGAGCATGTTCTGGCTTGTTAAACTTGATTTCTGTGTTGGTAACTGTATTTAGAACACAACCTAGAGCTGATTACTGAATTTCCTGCGTGCACTTATTTTTAAAATCATTTTTTTCTTAAAACTTGCATTTTATCTGTCTCTGGCCTAGCACTCAAGTGTGGGGTCATTTACTGCACTGTTCTAACTTGCTGATACTTGTGAACCTCTGCTTTCCTTAAAAAAAAACAAAAAATCTTGCTTTTTTCCCACTTTTCTGAGATTTAAAAAAGTTCAGTTACAGATTTGCTGTTCTGAACTGTTTGTAAGTTTCTTGGAGGCCATTGTTTGCTTGGGCTAAAGGGAAATCTCTGTATTCATCAGTGGCAGTGATAAACACTGAGCAGCCTGCCTGCCCCTGTGGGAGTGGTTACTGCCTTGAAACTGTAGTTTTATTGGCCATTTTGGGTCAATTCCAAACTACTTGATCTGCCTCTCTTAAAACCTTATTTTGCGCATTTTTGCGCGTAGTGCAACATCGGGCAGCGCTGCCTAATTGGGTTTAAACTATTCTTGGCTCCACAAAGTCTGCTCTTCACTTTTTCCCTTAGAACTGCTCCATCTCTCAAATTAAACACCATATTCTCATTCTAAGGCCCCTCACTGGTCCAAATAAGTAATCTTACAAGTTAGCACTAATAAACCATAAGCACTACTTACTCTTATACTCTCTATTACCTTGTCCCCTATTGGTCCGTTTTAATTCAGTTCCCTATATTACTCTAGCATGTCCAAAGGTCAGTCAATGGTTTCCTCTCCAGTCCAGCTGGTGAATCTGGGAATTTTGAGGCAATGTTACAACTGTCTCATGTACACGGACAACCCTCTCCTCCTCCAAACAGGTTCAAATACATGTGAGAGATGCAACCATATAGCCAAACTGGAGGCTGAGCTCTCTCATCTCAAAACTGGTGTAACCAGTAAGGAGAAGGTAACCTCACACAACACAATTCCAGTATCACATAGTCCCACCAAAACAGAGAACCAAACACATAAAAACACAAAAACATACTCTGAGGCTCTAAATAAAAATCTACCTAAGCAACAGAGACCTCCAAAGCAGACATCTAAGCAAACGCTACCCCAAAACAAAACACGTACAACACATAGCACACAAAGTCAGTGTGCCAAGCAGTCACAGCCCTTAAGGCTGAATAACACACCTGATACTCTTGTAACAGGTGACTCTATTGTCAGACACACTGACGTCCCGCTCACCAGGCTGAATAAAGGGAAGGTCACAGTGAGCTGCCGGTCGGGCGCTAGGATCCGCCACACAATGCAAGCACTCAGGTCACTCCAAAGCAAATACAAATATGACTCAGTCATTGTACATGCTGGCGTGAATGACTTGAGACGTACCTCCCTCGACTACATGAAAAGAGACATAGAGGAGCTCTCTGATCATGTAGCCCAGGCCGGTATGACCCTGAGCTTGAGCAGCTTCTTACCCTCACCTAGAATGATGCCACAGTATAAAGACAAAATTATCGATTTTAAGAATTGGCTAAAATTTTGGTGTCATTCAAAGGGGATCTAGTGTCTGTCAGCCTGGGATGACATGCTCGACAAGCCACGTTGCTTTGCTAGGGACGGCTTGCACCTGTCACCCCTGGGCTTTCGGATATTGGCAAAGGCTCTTGCCACCCCCATAGTGCCTTTTTTAGGCAAGGCTCAAAAGTCAAACCCACCTCCATAGACAGCACAAGGAACAAGAAACTAAGGGTAATGCTGCTAAACTCCAGAAGTCTTAACCTCAAGATGCACGCACTCAAAGCTCTCCTCGGTATGGAGAACATCTATATCTGTGCAATGACAGAAACCTGGTTCAAGGCTCCAGAGAGCACCCCAGCACTACCAGGTTATACCTCATATCATGCTTTTCGGCCCCAAAACCTGGACCGAACCACAAAAGGAGGGGGAGTTTCCATACTTATCAAGGATATCCACACCTCCAGGTTAGTGGCATTGCACTTAGTATCGGAGACCATCCATGTGCAACTGACAGTGGGCAAGACTGCTTTTCAGTTTATAGCATCCTACAGACCACCCTCTCAAAGTCAGGAATCCCACTCGGCTTTCCTGAAAACATTGGAGAACATGAAGATCTCTCCAAACACCATTATATTGGACGACTTCAACTACCCAAACATAGACTGGGAGCATTACTCAAGCCCCGCACCTTAGCCCAAAGGTTCCTGGAATTTATAAACTCAAATGCTATGGAACAACTAGTCACCACTCCCACAAGAGGGGAAAACATACTAGATCTGATCATTACCAACATGGGGACACTATGCTCCATACCAGAAGTATATCCCTCATTGGTAAGATCAGACCATAAATTAATTTCACTGGATATCCACATCCCGATCCCACCCCCAGCCCAGAAAACCACAGTGAAAAACTTCTCAAAAGCGAACTTCACACTTCTCAAAACAGAAGTGGAATCCTTCAAGGCCCCAGGGCCAGTGGAAACTACGGCCCAAACTGCAGAATCCTATATAAATGCATTCTACTGGCATCTCCAGGAATGCATGGATCATGCTATCCCAAACAAAATCAAGACCCAATCATCCAAAGGCAGGCGTACAGTCTGGTGGACCCCAGCCATAAATAAACTGTACAACAGATGGAGGAAGCTATTACATGATAGAGCAAAATCCCTAAAAGGGAAGGCATCTCTGATCAGTACTAGCAAAAAATTACGATCCCTCATAAAATCCTCCAAGGCCAGCTTCGAGAGAAAAATTGCACAGGACACTAAAGACAATCATAAGGCTTTTTTCAGTTATGTTAGGAACCTGGGATGCAACTCCCAGACTTGTTCTGAGTTGATTCTAAACGACAAAAAATACAATGAACCCACAGACATCGCCAATATCCTGGCAGACAGGTTCAATGCAAACTTCTCCACCCCTCCCCCCCAAAAGAGCAAGTATCTATCCCGGCAGAGTGCAGCCTCCCAAACATCTCTGATGCTCAGGTGAAGGCCGCCCTCTCCAAAGCAAAAAACACTGCTTCCATGGGACCAGATGGCGTCCCGGGTTGCGTCCTACATGAACTCCAAGAAGAACTAATCCCTCAAGTAAAACTGCTGTACAATCTCAGCCTCACTACAGGATATGTGCCCAAAGAATGGCGTACAGCAACAGTAGTCCCACTCCACAAAGGTGGTGCCTCTACGGACCCTGGAAACTATCGCCCCATAAGCCTGACTATCCTAGTCTGCAAGGCTATGGAGAGGATCATCATGGAACTCATAAACAAAGACATCGGGGACCTACAGACACTAGATCCTACCCAATTTGGCTTCGTTAAGGGCAGATCCTGCCTTTTGAACCTGGTCGACTTCTTCGAAACAGTCACCAAGGCCATAGATGAAGGGAAGGTTGTCCACACAGCCTATCTGGACCTCGCAAAGGCATTTGACACAATACCCCACTCGGGCATCATAGATAAGCTATCCAGCCTAAATATAAACCCCTATGTCTCAAGATGGGTCTCAAACTGGCTCAAAGACAGAACCCACAGAATCAGAGTTGCTGGAGCCATGTCAGACTCGAAACCGGTCACAAGTGGCATCCCACAAGGTTCTGTCCTGGGACCTCTCTTGTTCGGTATTTACTTTTCTGAGATACAGGCCAATGTGGGAGGACTATGGCTCACCAAGTTCGCAGATGACTACAAACTGGGCGCCATAATCAACTCTCCAGCTGACACAAACATCCTTCAAAAAGGTCTCGCAGAGACGTTTAACTGGTCCCAGAGCCATGGTCTAAAGCTAAATGCCAAAAAGTGTATAATCATACCCTTTGGCAAAAACAATGTGCCCACAACTTACCACATAGGTAGTAACCCATTAAGTACAGAGAAAGTAATTAGGGATCTGGGGACCCAAGTTGATAGCAATCTCTCCTTTGACAACCACATTGCCAAAGTGGTTAGAAAGACCTTCTACATAGCCCACCTCATCATGAAAGGATTCACATCTAGATCAAGAGAGGTAATCGTGCCCCTTTATTCATCCCTCATCAGGCCCATCATAGAATACAATGCCCCCTTTGGGATGTACCTTACCCGACCCCTGCAGCAATTAGAAAGACCCCAAAAGTACCTCACCAAGAGGATCAAGGGACTCAAACAGATGCCATATGCTGCTCGGTTAAAAAAACTCCAGCTCTACTCAGTTGCATACCGCCTACTTCGAGGCGATTTATGCCTGACATATAAAGCTATGTCCAACCCAGAATTAATGGACATGCTCCACCTCAGAAAATCTAAATCCCTTAGAGCCACGCGCTTGAGGGACTTGAACCTCAGCACAGAAATAAATAGAACATGCTGGAGGGACAGATTCATAACCCAGAGGCTCCCTTCGCTCTGGAATAGAATTCCAATTCATGTTAGGCAGAGCACCTCACTGACTGTCTTCAAGAAGAATCTTGATGAGTGGATGGGGGATCGTAGGTTTGTCCCGGGGATTACTTCTGTGTCACTATTAGACAGAGGCACAGTAAACTAAACTTTAAAAAGGGCACAGTATACTCAAATCAAAGGGTGGCGTAAGCTAAACACAATCTGGCTAGGCTTATAAATGCACCAGGGCAGATAGCCTAGTATGAACCCTATGAACCTATATCGAGAATTGTAGTTACTTTAGTGCAGCTGCTACTGTTGTTAGCTGCATGAATGATGCATGCGTTCACTAAGGAGTGAATGTTATATTTGTGCAGAGCCTTATCTTACCTGGTCAAGAGCAAGAACAAGGAAAAGGAAGTAAAGCAATCTCAGAGTTGGTATATATAAGTAGAAGAGTTGTGTGGGTAAACCCTCTTGCAGCCAAACATTGCTTGTTTGCATGCATGCTTTGGTAGGAACAAATGCAGAAAACAAAATAAAAGAATAAAAATAAAATGCCAGCGTACTCAGCATTATTTATATTTTCAAAAGTTTGGTGTTTCAGTCTTTTTCATTCAGAAACCAAAAAATCAGAATTGAGTTCAATAGATTGTCAGACATTTTTACAATTAACTTTATTTACATGACTTTGGCACATCACAGTGCAAGAAAGGTCACAAAGTGACATGCACATTCTCTCTCTCTCCCTACACACAAACACACATAAAATGTGTGTGTGTGTGTGTGTATATATATATATATATATATATATATATATATATATATATATATATATGCATACATATACAAAATGACCCATAAAAGTACTGACTTTGGTAGGTTGACAATTACTTATGTCAAGAAAGAAAGATCTGTTCTAATGGCTACCTCCATCCCTATGCAAGGATAAGACTAGCAGAAAGGGCCTGATGCTCACAAATGCATCTCTCAGAAATGAAGAACACACTTCCTAAGTTACAATCTTGAACTCAATCCTACCTTTGTAGGAGTTTTTACAGTGTTTTGGGATCCAAATAATGGGGTGCCACGATTCCCGAGTGGCACCCCTTCATTTCCGATTTTTTAAAATTTCTTTTCTTTCGCACTTTTGGAAATCACATCATCACGTGTGCAATGATGTCAGCTCCATCAGCTGCCAGAATTGAGCTCAAGGGCTGCGGAAACGTAAGCTCAAAGGCACGCATGGAAACAACTGCTTTTGCTACATCTTTGGAGCTGTAGCCATTAATTCTTTGTTTGCTTAAGTCTTTGGAGCCGAAGGGCACGCATAGAAATGACTGCTTTTAAGGATGCTTGTGAAATGAAGCCGCTCAGGTATTTTCCTTTTGAACTGAAGTTTGCTTAAGTCTTTGGAGCCAACGAACTGAGTTAGATGTTTCTGCTCTGGTACTCTGTTTTTGTGAACTGAAGTTTGCTTGCTGAACTGAATCTGAGTTAGAAATGAAGTATGCTTAAGTCTTGGAGCCAACAAACTGAACGAATATGAGTTAGGACAAGGAAGGTGCTTGAGTGTGTGTGTAAATGCCCCCAACTGAATACAACTGGTGGCTAGATGTACTCAGGCTCGAACCCTGTACCTTCGCTACAGGTAAAAAGAGCCTAAAGTCCCTAGCCACCACCACTTGTGAATTTGTGCCTCATATTTGTGTTCTATTCCTCATTAAATCTGTGATTTTCAGGATTTTTGTGGCAAATCACTAAATAATGACAGGCATTTGAATTTCAGACTTCATATTATTTTTGGTAACACAAAACATTTTATGCTAGCAATTTTCTAAGTTTATAAGATCAGTATTTGAAATTTGTCCCTATTTTGGGGGTGTATTCCCCCATTATTGGCTTTATCCGGGTTTTTTGTGCTAAGACGTTGAGAGCTATGGTGAAAAGTGAGAATTGAGTTCACTAAATTATGGGCCATTTAAGTTTCAGTCTCCTGTCTTTCCAGAAACTGTTGATTTGGCATAGTGGTATGTTGCTCTGACAGTAGTGCAGAGGGTCCTGAATTCAAGACTTGGCAGTGAAATGCATGGTGGTAACACACTTTATTCTAGCAACTTTCCAAAATTATAATAGAAGCAATGTTTAAAATGTGTCCCTGGTTTTTAGCCATTTGCCCCCCCACCCCCCAAAAAAACTGAAAATAAGTGTGAGAAGCTGTGCAAGATGCCTATGACTTACACTACTATCATTTTATTTATATATCAAAAAATAAGAGTTATTGCCATAAGGAGAAAGACTGCCACAATGTTAACCAATAGGTCCAGTGAATCAATAAGTCTATATGGCAAAACACAGCATAAAAGAGCAGGCAACACATTCTAAAAGTCACAAACACTTTTAATAAAATAATAAAAGGTGAGCACTTTCACAAATAAAATTGCTTCATCAGACCTTACAGAAAATACACATCACTTCCTTTTATAGTGATAACATTTAAAAAGACCAATCAGAATACATTACAATATTTAAAGAAACAGAATCATTCAGTTTGATCATGAAACATACAATAGATAATAAAAATATACTATCTTATTGTTTCCTAAGCTTCCTATCCCTCAATCTGGCAGTGATAGCTATATAGTCATTAAGCCCCTTGCCTAGATGGGATCTAAGTTTAATAATCCATCTTAATTCCCTGTTTTCGGTGACATTAGAAATTTCACCTAGTCTGTCACTCTTGGGTACTAACTCCAACACATTAAATTTAAACTGATGTGTATTCCCTAACTCTAAGGTATGTTTCGCTATGGCACTGTATGTATGCCCTTTTTTAAAACAATATACATGGTCCCTAATATGCTCTTCAGACATCTGTTGGTTTTCCCAACACAGAATGAATTACAGTGCATGCATCGGCCTAAATATATAAGGTTCTTACTATTACAATTTGCATTACTATGAAAATTAAATTCCATGCCTGTATCAGGGTGCTTAAAATCTGTCCCCTCACATATATGATCACAAAAGTTACACTGACCACATCTAGTATTGGTAGTATTTTGTTTTCATACAGATAGATACACCAAGGGTTGTCATCGTGCATCGTACCTTCACACGACTAGTATGCACCCTAGTCATGTATTTAATAATACCTTGAAAGGTCAAGCCATGCATTGTTCTAGATTAACTGATAGGGAAGCTACATGGAATGAAGAATTTGCTAGAATGAGCAATGACTTTATCAGCACAGAGTATCATGAACATGATATCCATAAGACAGCAGTTAATGTAAAAGCCATGAGATGTGATAGAGCTAGACCATATTTTTCTAAACCCAAGATGCAAAATAATTTCTATAGAAAGCCAGAGAATGTTTCATTTACCTTTGCTTATACTACAGATAATGAAGCAATAAGAGGTATCACACAAAGGAAATGGAAGATACTCCAAACTGATACTCAGACAGCTCAGATTACTGGAGAAAAAACATATGTAGTTTACAAAAATACTAAACATCTTAAACTTAGGCTATGTTATCCAAAGGCATTGTTACATCCTGAGGTTCAACTTTTAGGACAAGGGACCACTAGATGTGGTCAATATAACTTTTGTGATCATATATATGAGGTTACAGATTTTAAGCACCCTGATACAAGCATGGAATTTAATTTTCATAGTAATGCAAATTGCAATAGTAAGAACCTTATATATTTAGCCCGATGCATGCAATTTAATTCATTTTATGTTGGGAAAACTAACAGACGTCTACAAGAGCGTATTAGGGACCATCTATATTGTGTTAAAAAAGGGCATACATACAGTGCCATAGCGAAACATACCTTAGAATTAGGGAATACACATCAGGTTAAATTTAGTACCAGAGAGTGACAGACTAGGTAACATTTCTAATGTCACCGAAAACAGGGAATTAAGATGGATTATTAAACTTAGATCCCATCTAGGCAAGGGGCTTAATGACCATATAGCTATCACTGCCAGACTGAGGGATAGGAAGTTTAGGAAACAATAAGATAGTATATTTTTATTATCTATTGTATGTTTCATGATCAAACTGAATGATTCTGTTTCTTTAAATATTGCAATGTATTCTGACTGGTCTTTTTGAATGTTATCACTATAAAAGGAAGTGATGTGTATTTTCTGTAAGGTCTGATGAAGCAATTTTATTTGTGAAAGCGCTCATCTTTTATTATTTTATTAAAACTGTTTGTGATTTTTTAGAACGTGTTGCCTGCTCTGTTCTGCTGTGTTTTGCCACATAGACTTATTCACTGTGTGTGTGTGTGTGTGTATATATATATATATATATAAGTGTGTGTGTGTGTGTGTGTGTGTGTGTGTGTAAGTAGACTTTTATGATGGAAATGTTCTGAATTGGGCAGTTTTGTCATTATTGGTTCACACATTTTGTTTCATTGCCTACTAGAAAAATGTAGAAACAATACATTTTAAAATACATTCTAACTTAAGTCTAACAAGTGTGCTGTATTATACAAGGAATATAATTTAATAAAGTCAGGAAGGTGTATCAAAGAATACATGTATGTGTCTTGTTTCGTGTGCAAGGGGCCAATGATTTGAAAACAGCCCAAAGGTCATCTTTATCCACCAATGGCCAGATGCATTTTCTTTGGATATGGTGTGGGTTTCAATGCTGTTTCTATGAATGAGAGTTTCAAGGGCAGAGAAGTTTTAATGCCAAGTCTATTTTCATTGTAAGATGGTATTGCTTTGTTTAGTAGATATCTATTAGGGTTTGTGCACTGTGCTATAAAATGTAAAAATAAAATCCAAATAATCACTGTAGAAGTAAAGCAGTATGCACACATTAGTGTTTATGGTAAATTGGGCAAAATAGCCAGGTAATGGGACATTGGAATGGCTGCAGGGGGACTCTGGTGTCACATTTTAGTTGTCCTTCAGTTTGCATTTAAAAGTTGGTATCCCACAAATCCATCGGAGTGGGCAGGATTAATTAATTATGTATGCAGATTATACATTAATCAGCGTACAGATTTGTACCTATTTTTCATGGGCTTTTGTCCAGATTTTTGATGTTTCCATGTTGAGAGGTACGCAGGCAACCGATGTTTGAGTAGTGAGTCAAATATTAGAAGAGTGTGGTAAGGGTAGGATACTGTCTCACTCATCTGGGGAGTGCAATCACTCCAGTCAGCCACAGCTGTCACAACGAAGCTGAGGTTTGAAGGCACTAGAAGACAGCTTTTAAGTAAGGACGTGGGTTTGGTACCACCAAGTTAATGGCTGTAGTTGTGTGTGTGTGTGTGTGTGTGTGTGTGTGTGTGTGTGTGTGTGTGTGAATATACATGTAGCGAGAGAGCATAGTACACCCTCAAACAGACTAAGTGTGTGAGTTAATCACCAGGGTGAGGTTAGGGGCAACAGAAATGTCCTGCTGTCTTGTGTATGTGAAACAGCTTCTCTAGAGGCCCTTGAACTGGTTGGAGGGTTGGCACTGGTGGGGAGTGATGAGGTGGGGACTTTAAGGCTGCAGGGGAGGGGTTGGCACTGGTGGGGAGTGATGAGGTGGGGACTTTAAGGCTGCAGGGGAGGATGGATGGAGTTACTAGCTCTCTTTTGTCTTTCTCCTTAGGGCCCTTGGGCTGTCAGGCCATTTGGAAGGGATTTGTGAGTCATTTGGTGGGCAAAAGGCTGCATGGAAGAGAGGGATAAAGCAATCTTCATATCTGTCTAGATGACAACTCCCTCTGGTTAGCTCTTATCTGGGACAGTGAGGAAAATGTGAAAACCAAATGAAAGGAAGTTGTGGTGGTCAGCAGGTAGGAAGGCAAAAAGCATAGAGGAAAACAAATCTTGAACACTGACAAAGCTAATGGTTTATTTGAAGTCCCTATTAGCACAAACATTTAAGTGACAGACAGACAAGGATTCACTCCTGGGAGACCGAAGAATTAACAAAGTCTTATGGAATCATTAGCCTTCTAGCACAAAACAAATGTGAATCTAACTGCAGGCTGCCAAATAGGCAGAACTACAAAAATATGCACTTAAGCTGTGGAAAAAAAATGTGCCACTTAGATCTAGTTGATAACCCAACAAAAAAGCCTAAATAACTGAAGACTAAACTGCATCACCCTCTTTAGCAATACATAATTTCAAAATTTGCAAGATAAACCTTTCTAACAGATGCCTCATAATGTACTGGAGGATATCAGATTGCTGGAAAAAATGCAGAACAGTAGCTTTTATAGTTTTGGCTTCTACACATATAGCCTGAAGGCTGACAGGTAATCTGAGGCACAGATCCTTGTTCAACCATGTGAGTGAGGGTTGACACTGGGTAACTGAAAGATTGCAGGAACCAAAACTATTAGTTCTCAGCAACAAAGCTGAAATGTACAGAAGAGTTGGCAGAAGTTTTAACTGAATGAAAAACTACTACATTGTTAGATGTAGTCTAGAGGTAGCTATTCTCTTCTGACCTTGCCCATTGATGAGAGGCCAGTGGAGAGAAACCATTTTAGGAAGCACTGGCATTAGAAAAAATATATATGACTATCCTACTAGTAAGGGCTGGGTCACATGCTGAGAGATGAAGGAAAGTGGTAGACTTTGAAATATTACTTTAAAAAGAGTGGCTTTTCTTTTTCTCTGTCACCTCTATATATGTTAAGATATTTCATTAAATTAAATAAGTTCTCATACAGGTGTCATTTACTCTGTTAATGTTTGACTGAAGGCACATTCAATTGAACTCCGAATATCAAAATGTCACTTTACAACAAATACTGCATAACTTATGGTCCAGTGATCTTAAAGTTTATTACATTAGTTTCAGGATGCAGAAGGCATATTCCATACCTTCACCACATAATAAGTAGAATGCCTTGTTGGGCTTCCAGGTTCAACCAAATGGTTTCAGCAGGCTGGATATCAGTGTAATAAATGGTGCCAGAATTAACAGACGTTATAATTTTAACCAGGCAAATGTATGTATAGTTACAACAAACATCATCTGAGCATCTACATAATCTATCTCATCACACATGATAATAATACTGTGTTGCCTCTACACCATCATTATGGAACTCTGCCTTCTCCTGTTCTGCCTCAAGGATATGTTGAGGTGAAATGGAGGCAATGAATTCTGTAAGACTCGGATCGTAGACAGCATATGCCTGAAAAGAGGGGATAACCTCAACAAAGAAGGTGCAAAAAGTACAGTTGTGTAACACGTTACCATAACAGTAAATGTTCTTCTCTTCACTGTTGCAGTATTCATAACTGAAGGGATCTCTTGCCAAGGACAAAGCGTAGGGTTTAACGGTGATGTATGGACATACACACTCAGAACTGAAAAAGCCCCAGGAGGAACAGAATGTTTCTAGAGAAAAGGAAGGAAATGTGCATCCAGAAGGAGAAAAGAATGAAAAACTCTTTGGTCAGGAGGGCAAGAAAGAACAGACTAGAGCAGAGGGGGCAGGAGGGAGGGTGCAAATACTGCAACAGTGAACAGAAGGAAATCTATTTTTATGGTAGGAATTTATACAACTGCACTATGTCCTTCCATATCACTGTTACAGTATTCATAACTGAAGAGAGAGTGCAAAAGCTTAAGAGGAACCCTGGAAGGAGAATGGCACAAAAGAGTCCTCAAAAAAACATGCAGGAAAGCCCTGGCAAAGCCAGCTCTAGCCCTGGAAATAACATCCAATTTGTAATGCTTAGTAAAGGAATGAAAAGAAGCCATAGTAGCAACCTCTAGGATGGAATTGGTATCCGTCCCCTTGAAAAAAGCACCAGAGGAGACAACAACCCTGGTAGAATTAGTCTTTATTGTCACTGATGAGGAAAGACATTTACCATGAAAAAATAACAAAAAGAAATGGCTTCAGAAATCCAGGAAGAGAAGGTTTGATTAGAAGTCACTAAATCCAAAGACCTTGGATGAAAGAAAACAAAAAGCTGCTCAGATTTGTGAATAACTTTAGTTTTATCCAAACAAAAGCTAAGCCGTCTATGCAAATCCAAGGTGCAAAGAATCTTCTCACTGGCAGATTGCAGAGGAGGAAAAAAGGAAGACAAATGAATAAACTGATTAAGGGACAACTCATTGACCACCTTGGGCATAAACTAAGGGTTAGTACAAAGAGACACCCTGTCTCTGTGGGAAGCTAAGAAAGAAGGAACAGCTATGACAGCAGTACAATATTATAGGGAAGCTAAAGCAGCAGGCTCAAAAAGAGCCTGAGTCAAATTTTCAAGAACAAAACTGAGGTCCCGGGAGGATGAAAAGTACAGTTGTGTACACTTACCATAAATGTAGATGTTTGAGTGTATTCACTGTTGCAGTCATTACATTTGGATAATTTGATTGCAAGTTGCCCTCAGTCAGCCTGATTAACAAAGTCTTGGGTCCTGCGTCAGTTGCTGTCCCTTCTTCCATGACGTCAGGTCGTCAGGGGTATAAAACATGCAGCTGACACCATTACATCGGTTTTTCTTGCCCCAGATGTCAGGTGCCCCCCCCCCCCCCCAATGGGGAGCAATTAAACATAAAAACACAAAGGTATACCTCCAACAAAAAAGCAAATACACCAAAAAAGCTTTTAAGCATAGTAAAGGAAAGTAGAGGTATAGCCAAAAGAAGTTAGGGGGAAAGAGGGAGGGTAACCAGGACTGCAACAGTGAATACACTCAAATATCTACATTTACGGTAAGTATACACAACTGTACTATGTTCTTCGTGTTTCACTGTTGCAGTCATTACATTTGGGTAAATTCTCAAAGCTATGGTTGGGAGGAGGAGTTTAGATAGCATTAGGAGCAGCTATAAGGCCCTGCAAGATTGCAGTGGCAAAGCCAGCTCTGGATTTAGAGAAAATTGGCAAATGGTAATGCTTGGTGAAAGTATGTACAGAACTCCAGGTAGCAGCTTCTAGGATGTCCCTGGTAGGAACACCTCTGAGAAAGGCTGTAGAAGTAGATGCAGCCCTGGTGGAGTGAGGTCTGATCCCCTGGGGGATAGGATTTCCATGGTGCTTGTAGCAGAAATGAATGCAATGGCTTATCCATTTAGAAATGGGTTGTTTTGAAATAGCCTTCCCCTCTGCCCCTGCAGCAAATGCTACCAGCAGTTGTTCAGATTTTCTTTGAGGTTTAGTCCTGTACAAGTAGAATCTAAGTTATCTGTGCACATCCAAGGAATGCAGAATCTGTTCCCCTTTGTTCTGTGGATTGGGAAAGAAGGTTGGCAAATGAATGGACTGATTTAGAGCCACACTGGATACCACCTTGGGCATGAAGGATAGATTGGTCCTGAGTAATACCCTGTCCACATGAAAAATGATGAAAGGCTCCACCGCCATAAGGGCCGATAATTCAGATACCCTTCTAGCTGAAGTGATTGCTAAAAGGAAAGCTGTTTTCCAAGAAAGATAATTTAAGTCTGCAGTAGCAGCTGGCTCAAAAGGAGGGAGAGTGAGTTTCTCCAATACAAAGTTAAGGTCCCAGGCTGGGGTTGGAGCTCTCCTGGGTGGTCTCAAATTTTTGGCCCCACTGAGGTATTGCTTGAGCAGTGGATGAGAGAAGAGGGGAGGTTCTGTGTTATAATGAGCTGAAATGGCTGAGGCGTGGATTTTAATGGAGGAAAAAGACAGGCCCTTGTGAAGCATCTCAGTTAAGTATTGTAAAATCTGAGGTAAATTGGGCTCTGCTGTGCTCATGTTTGCTGAGGGATGGTAAGGGAGAATTTAAGTAATTAGCCAGGCTGCAAGGTTCAGTGTTGGAAGATGAGGGTGCAGAATCTGGTTCTCCTGCTGAGACAACAGGGAAGGAGTCTGAGACAGGTGCCAAGGAGATAACTGTGACACACTGCGCAGGAGGGGGTACCAGTGTTGGCACGACCAGTCTGGAGCAATCAAAATCATCCTTGGTTTCTCCTGTTTGACTTTTAGTAGTACTTTGGAGAGCAGAGGCAGCGGGGAGAAGGCACAGACTGATAGGTTTTTCCAGCTGAAGGACAGAGCATCCACTTTCCAGGCTTGTTTGTGGGGAGTCCTTGTTCAAAACTTGTCCAATTGGTAGTTCTGGGGGGAGGCAAACAGGTCTATATTCATTCGCTTTCAACCTGTTGAAAATCCTTGGTTCCAGTTTCCACTCGTATGGGTCCATAAGGTTTCTGCTTAGTCCGTCTGCCAGTATATTTAACATTCCTGGCAGGAATTGAGCTTGTAAGTGCACTTGGTAGCTCAAGGCTGTGTTCCACAATGCCATGGCTAGTCTGCAGAGGGGGTAAGAGTGTGTACCCCCCTGCTTGTTTATGTACCACAAAACCGTGGTGTTGTCCGTCTTTACCATTAGTTGACCTGGAAGAATGTAGTCCTTGAAGGCTGTCAGAGCATTCTGTGCAGCTAACATTTCTTTTTGATTGATATGCAGGCGCATTTGACTTGGGTTCCATTTGCACTGAATGCACTTCCCTGCCAGGTGAGCCCCCATGCATAGTCTGATGCATCTGTTGTTAGGGATTGGGTGGCAGGGGGTGGTGTGAAAGGTAGTCCCTTGTTTTGGTGGCAGGCCTCTGTCCAGCAAAGGAACTCTAGGCGTAGGAAAGGTATGATAGGAATCATTGTTTCTAGGCTGTGAGAATGTTGACTCCTCAGGCTTTTTAGATACCACTGTAGTCTCCTCATATGCAGTCTTGCATATGGAATTAGAAGAATGCAGGAGGCCATGAACCCCAAGGCTTGCAGTATTTGTCTTGCAGATAGCAGGGTTTTTGTGGCCACTTGTTTGAAGTAGGGTGTTAAATGAGTTTGCTTTTCTGGCGTGAGGTAAGCCATCTGGGAAGTTGTATTCAAGCTTGCTCCCAGGAATGTAATTTGTTGACAGGGTACCAGTTACGATTTCTTTTTGTTTATGGTGTACCCCAGACAAGTTAGAACCCTTTTTACAAACACCAAATGATTCAAAAGTATGTCCTGGCTTTCTGCCTGAATTAGACAATCGTCCAGATATGGGTATATTTGAAAACTTCTTTGCCTGCAAAATGCAATCACTGGAGCTAGGCACTTTGTGAATACCCTGGGCGCAGTAGATAAGCCAAAGGGCAGTGCAGGGAACTGATAGTGCGTGTAGTCTGCTTTGAAGCATAGGTATTTTCTGCAAGATTCCCCGATTGGGATGTGCAGGTATGCTTCTTTTAGATCTAGTGTTGCCAACCAGGCGTCTTTGCCTAGCATAGGAAGTAATTGGTGAAGAGTCAGCATCTTGAATTTTGGAATCGACAGAAAGGTGTTTAGAGTAGACAGGTCCAGGATAGGACGCCATGAATTGTCTTTTCTGGGTACCAGGAAAAGTCTCAAGTAGAAACCTTGTCCCTTTTCCTCTTCTGGTACCAGCTGAATAGCCCCCATGCTTAAGAGAGAAAGTACTTGTTTTTGGGCCTCTGTCCACTGATTTGGGGGTAGGTCCGGCCACCCGCTTGGTGTTGGCAACGTGTGGAAGTGAAATATGTATCCCTGGGACACTACATTTAAAACGCATTTGTCCTGGGTGATGAGTTACCAATTCTTTGCATGAAGAGCAATCTTTCCCCCCAAAGGGGCAGTCAGTTGATAAGTGCTTGGAAATTTTAAAAGGAAGTCATTCAGACAGTTTGCCATAGGGGGGAGTCTTATTATTCCCAGATTTGGAAGTGAAGGCCCCCCACTGGTTAGTTGTGTGTGTCCCCTAGGTATCAACATCATTTTATGTTTAAGTAGTCCAATAACATGTTGCTGATACTCTAACATATGAAATTGGCAGCTTAAAGCTCTAATTACCAATGTTGCTGAAGTATAAACCTTTTTACCCAATCTATCCAGCGCCCTGGAGTCTCTATCAGAAGGGGTAGGATTTTTAGCAGTAGAAGCCTTAACGCCCTTGGGCCCCTGTGAAATAGTCTCTGGATCTGCAATGGGATTTTTGAAAAGGAACTTTTTTTTTTTAAATTCTCTTTACTGAGTAATTTTTTTTTTAGTAACAACTATACAGACAACATATAACACATCTGATACACTATATCTATTAAACAGGACAAGGACACACAAAAAAAAAAACACTAAAAACTATATACAATTATACCGTGCCCAACTAAGCATAAAAAAAACAGATACAGCAAAGTAATATGTATTAGTACATCAGGTGACATGTAGTCATTTTAAAATATGATCAAATAAAATTCTCCACAATTCTTTAATTAATGGTTTGTGGTGGATGTTGTGGAACAATTATTTATGTGCTTTGAGATGCTTAATAGCAAGAGATTTAAAACCTCCCCATGATAGAGAATGCCTGTTTTTTCAATTCAGAGAAATATAATATTTAATTAACATAAAAATAAGGATCAGAACTTTATAATTCTGCTCGGAGAGACCAGGGGGAGGAATGTGAAGAATGGTAAATTCCCACAAAAGGGTGGATTTTTCATACCCAATTTTCTCAAGTATAACTCTCAAAGCACACCATAACTTGTATGAACATTTGCAACTCCAAAAGACGTGTAAAATGTCATCAGTTTGATTAGAGCAAAATTGACATTTCAGGGAGTATTTGGGAGAGATTTTATTAAGTACGTCAGAAGTAAAGTACGCATTATTCATTATCATGAGCAGTGTATATTTCAATTTTTTTAAAGGTATATGTTTGGAATTAATTCTTATAGCCTTAGATATCTGATTGTGATTAATGGAGGGGTTAATTTTTAGCCAAAAGTTGGAGAAAATAAGCTCATTATGGGATTTAAGTGTCATAATGGCCTTGTAAGTAGTTGAGATAATTTTTTTTTCATAAGAAACAGGTTCCGCAATGTTTTGCAGGTTAAGATATCCTTCTCAGAAACCATGGGGTGCTCCAAATATAAACGTACAAGTTCTATGATTTGTTTTAATATGATCGTATATTTTTTAGGTAAATTCAGACTAGATCTTAGACTAGAAAGTGACTGATGTTTAAAAGGAAATAGATCGGAAATAGAGGTGTTCTTAAGGGGGTATTGTTCCAGATTTAGCATGTGTCTGTTCAGTCTTAGATTAGGGTTAAGGTGGAGTGGTTGAAGAGTGTTATAAGAATGAATCAAATTTAAAGAATTGAAGAGGTTCTGAAGAGATCTTATACTAAATTTTATATTTTTTATTAGCTTAAGATTGCCTATGTTTGCTTTGTTTAAAAAGGGGAGTGCTGCAGGGTTAATGTTTAAAGCTTTGACATAATTGTTGTAAAGAACAACCCAAGCAGGGGCCCAAGGCGAATGGTCTTTATGGTAGGAAGCAATATTTAAAATTCTACTTCCATTTATTATCTCATAGTATGTTTTAAGATCAGGTAGGTCCAGGTCTCCTTGTTCCTTAGGGAAAGTAAGCTTTGCATAAATAATCCTAACAAATTTAGTGGCCCAAAGAAATTTTGAAAGGAGAGATATAATATTTTTAAAGAAATTATTGTGCAATATACTGGTAGTTGCATTAAATATATATATTGAAAAGGAACTTATGGGAGTCAGGTACCCTGCAGTATCTCTGTCTGGTTTACTGGGAGCAGGAGGCAGGGAATCAGGAGCCAAACTGGATTCCAAGAAAGCGTCATCAACAATGTCTAGTACAGGAGGAATAGCCAAAGGCCTATACTGAGGTAGGAGAAGGAAATCCCTAAGCCTCTTTTTTGAATTAGACAATTCCTGGCTTTCCCAGTGAAAATGCTCCCTCAGAGTATGTAAGGTTTCCCCAAAAGAAAAATCCTCAGGAGGGGAAGCAGAGGGAATAGAGTCCTCTGCATCAGAATCCTCATAAGTAGGTAAGCACAAAGCCAGGTCATCAGAAGAGTCAGAAAAAACAGAATCCTGATCCAAAAAATCATAAACAAGCTCAGCCCTAGGCCTCTTAGAGGGTGGGGGTTGACTATCCCTGATTAGAGTTATTAGATCTTCAGCCATTTTTATCATTTTTTTTTAGGCATACAGGCCCTGAGCATGTGGCCTGGGCGTCGTTTTTTTAGACATGGATCAAGACTTAGGCCTTATTAATGAAGGAGGTGTCAATTTAATATGCAAATCAGTAGGCCTGAATGCACCCTCAGAAGCCGGTGCCTGCACAGCGGTTCCGGACCCATCCAAGGTAGAGACATCCGCGAGTTCCATAGCTGAAGTATCTCGCGGCATACCGGACTGCGAATGGGTCTCAGTAGAGGCCTGCGAATCAGAAGTAGCTTGTATCAGGGACTGCGAAAGCACCTCACTGAGTACTGGCGACTGGCTTAAGAGAAGCGTTGTCAGCAGTTTTGGACCTTGGCAGCTTGTCTCTGTCTTTATCTTTGCGTTTTTTTGGAATTCCGGTAGTCGGATAGCTAACCGACGACATTTCTGGATAATTAAACCAAGAACTGAAATATTTAGAGGCAAAAATATACCGACGACGAACAGTGCGCTGATTAAATAAAGCACAAAACCGACAACAAGGTACATCGTGGTCAGGGCCTAGGCAAGGAATACAGTACGAATGAAAATCTTTATGAGGTATTTGCTTTCCACAAGTAATGCAATTATTAACTTTTACTGACATCAGGAAGGAGCAAGAAAAAGTTTCCCCAATGGGGTACTTAGCTTTTAGTTGAAGACTTCGGTTCTGAAACTCGAAAATGAAAATTTCGGGAGTCGGCCGACCGGCACTTGCGAACTGCTTCTGCTTCAGGCACCGCACGGCCAGAAAGACTGATGTAATGTCGTCGGCTGCATGTTTTATACCCCTGACATCATGGAAGAAGGGACAGCAACCGACGTAGGACACAAGACTTGGTTAATCAGGCCGACTGAGGGCAACCTGCAAGCAGATTACCCAAATGTAATGACTGCAACAGTGAAACACAAAGAACATCAGCCTTCCTGGGAGGCCTGATATGAAGGACACCTTTAAGACATTGATTGAACTCAAATTTAGAGGCCAGAGGAGGAGTCAAGAGCAAACAAGCAGAAACTGCTGACAGATGAGCTTCAACTGAAGAATATGCCAACCCATCAAGGAACCGATCACACAAATAAGAGAGAACCAGAGGAACTGCCACAGACAGGGGATCCTGATAGCGAAAAAGGCACCAGACAGAATTTTTTTTCCATTTGGACAAATATGATTTCCTGGTAGTGGGCTTACTGGCCTCCTGCTGGACTCAGTTGAAGAATGAACGAGTGAGGATGGATAAGACATCTCTTGTGTGAGAAGGTCCACCTAATGAGGTAACTTGTGGTGATTGCCCCTGGCGAAGTGAGAAAGAAGGGGAAACTTATGTTGTCTGGGCCAAAAGGGAGTCACTAGCAAGATTTTGGGAGAGTCCTGTCTAATCTTGTGCAAGACTAGGAAGTATGAGAGGAAGGGGAGGGAAAGTATACAGAAATATCCCCTTCCAAGGAAAAGACAGGGTTATCCACTTTCCAAGCCAGAGGACTTGGGACTCCGGAACAGAAAAGAGGAAGTTGCCCGGGAAAAAGATAATTATCATCAGCCCCTTTTTTCTCATTTTCTACATGGGGTCGGGGTATCGTGTTAACAGCTGCCATCTCTCTTGATTCAATGTCACACTTCTGCCTTCTTCGACACTCATGCTCGACAGTCACAGATATTCTTTCACATAATCCATCCACCTCTTTACTAGGCGTCCTCATTTCCTCTTACCTTCTTCCTGTCTGTTCCAAATCTTCTTCACCAGACTGTCTTCAGCTTTTTTGCACATGCGTCTGAACCACCACAATCTGTTCTCTTTGATTTTTTCTGCAAATGGAGATACTTTGGTTTCTGCTCTTACTTTCTCATTTCTTCGTCTATCTCGCAGTGTGCATCCTACCACCCTTCTCAGCCACTTCATTTTCCCCACCTCTAGCTTCTTCTTTACTGCCCAAGGTTTCTGTACCATAAAGTAGTACTGGTCGCACTATTGTCTTGTACACCTTACTTTTCAGCTTCTTTGGCATTCTTCTTTCATAGACTATACTTGAGACTCTATGCCAGTTGGCTACAGCCCCTCTGATTCTAGCTTTGGCCTCTTCATTCAGATTTCTGTTCTCCTCAATCACCCCTCCCAGATACTTGAAGCTATTTACCTGTTACATTATCTTCCCTTCTATCTCAATACTCAGCTTCTTCTGATTTCCCCAGTTTGCTGCCACTGCCTTATCTATGCTTAGTTTCATCCCATGTGCCTTCAGTTTTGCATTCCATTCCCCTACCCTTTGCATTCCATTCCCCTACCCTTTGCTGAAGTTCTTGCACAGTGTCTGCCTGTAATGCCACATCATCTGCATACAGCAACATTGTTGACCTGCCCCCTCTAACCTGTTTGCTAATGTAGTCCATCAAATCCATAACAGTAGAGGTACATAAGGAAAGCTGGTGCTGTATGAACAGTAGTGGAATAGGAGCTGAAACCTGGTGCACATCTACTCCCACTGGAAGCACCTCTGTGAGGCTGAACACTGTTCGCACTTGAGTCATTGAGTCCTTGTAGATAGCCTGCACTAATTATACCAATGTTTCTGGGACTTCAAACCACCACAGTACTGCCCAAATCAGCTTTCTTGGGACCTTATCATATGCTTTCTCCAAGTCTAGGAATGCCCAGTTGGACTCTTTCCTCATCTCTTGCTTCTTCTCAACTATCTGTCTCACTCCAAACTTTGCGTCAGTTGTGCTGCATCCTGATCTGAATCCAAACTGTTCATTTCCCATCTTACTTTCTACTACTCTGCATATCTGTTTATCAATCACTCTCTCCAGAACTTTCATGCAATGTGATAGGAGTCTGATGCTTCTGTACTGCCTAAAGTTGTGGATGTCTCTTTTGATCTTGTACACTAACACGAGTATGCTTATTCTCCAGACAGCTGGGTAAGTCTTTCTCTCCACACTGCTTTGAGTACCCTCAGGAGTCATTTCTCCCCTATCTCACCCAGCATATTTCTCATATCTGCTGTGACGTCATCTGAGCCTGCTGCTTTCCCTGTCTTCATTTTCCTTAGTGCTATTCTTACTTCATTCTATGGTGGGCTCCTCTTCTTCTCTAATCGTAGGCTGTTTCTGGGGAAGTACAGCTTCTGGGGGGTTTTCTTCAGTCAGAAGCTGCTGGAAATACTCCCTCCATCTGCCTTTGATGTCCTGTAGACTGGTGAGCAGGTTGTTGCTGGCATCCCTTATGAAGAGTGTCTATCTTCTTTATCTTTCTGTCTTTGCTTTGGAACCTGATATAGTTTCTTTGTGCCACCTACTGAGACACTTTCCAGAAGTTGGTAGAGTGCCCCTGATGCCCTATTCTTTGCTACTGCAACTCCTTTCTTAGCTTCTTTGTTAGCCAACCAATATTCCTTCCTAGACTGGTCGTCTTTTCTATCTCCCACTTTTTCCTGCACTCCTTCACTCTTTTGATGATTTCCTGGACTTCTGTATTCCACCACCAGCTTTCCTTATGTACCTTATTTCCACATCTAGCTCAGCCACATATCTGTTCTGCTGTCCTCAAACATGTTGTTTTGAGGTGCTGCCATTCTTCTTCAATTCCATCTATTTCCTCCTTCTCTTGGGGTGCTAGCGCCCTGAGTAATTACTTCAACTGTCGTGCTTTCTCTCCAGTCAACTTCCAGGTCTTCAGCCTGGTCTCTGTTGATCTTAGAGCCTTCTCTGAGAAATGCTTGCAGCTTACTGTGGCAACCAGTGGTTTATGCTGTAGGATGACTGTTTCATTGGGGATGACTTTGCAATCATTGATTCTACCCCAGTGCCCTTTCCTTACTAGAAAGAAGTCTATCTGAGTTGCATGTTAGCCTTTCCTGTATGTGATCTTGCGAGTCTCTCTCGTTCTGAACCATGTGTTGACTCCTATCAAGCCATTTGACAGACAATAGTCTAGAATAGCTTCTTCTTTATTCCTGTTGTCCCACTTATGTGGACCCAGGCAGTCCTCATAGCCTGTTCTGTCTGTCCTGATATGTGCATTCAAGTCACCCATTATCAATTCCTGTTGTCCTGCTTTACCTAGTAGGTCTTGCAACTGTTGTCTGACTGCACTCTTTTCCTCTATCACAACCTTGCTGTGGGCCGTAGGCTGAGATTGTGAATACTGCCCTGTCATTACACTGGAGTCTTATATGTTAATAGGAGATTACTAGGCTAAGTCTAGCCATGTTATACCCTTTTAAACTTACTGACCAAGTTGTACAGCCTACATTTGCAGTGCAAGTCTATGATCAGCACTGATTACCTTATCCAAGAGGGACATACATTACACTCCTGGGGTACATTTACAAGGTTTATATTATAAGTTCGAAGTTTGACAACTTCGAATCTCATATGATCGACATCCTATGAGCGAGGTTTTCAAACGTCAAAAATTTCAAAGGAGATCGCCATAGGGAATATTTCCCTTCATTTCAATGTAGTGCGATCTCGGAGTTGGTATATTTAAGTAGCGGGGGGTGCAGGGGGGCTTGCCCCCCTGCATAGAGCATTCAGGTGGGTTTTTTGTTTTTAGTTTGCTTATATTTTAAGTTTGATGTTTGAAAACTTCGCTCATATGGAGTCAATCATATGAGATTCAAAGTTTTCAGACTTCGAACTTATAAATATAGACCCACATTTACAGTCTCCCATCCAGTTGTCTAAGTTATGCTTAAATAGGGTCATTGACGAGCTCTATTTTACATGAACTGGGAGTTTGTTCCAGAGGAGTGGTAATATCTGGGACATGTATCAGTCTCTCCAGTATGTCCTGTTAATATCGCAGGCTAGGTTAAGATCCTTAGAGCGAGTGAATCTAGTCTCATTTGACTTGTGGATGTGCAGCATTTCTATTAGGGCGGGGTCTGAGACTGCTCTGAAGGCCAGGCACAAGTTGCCTCTCAGCAGCCTATAAGATATAGAGTACTGTGACAAGACCTTCAGTCTGTCCACATAGGTCATGAGTTGAAGACCCTGAATTTTCTTGGTGAGAGACCTCTGAGGTCTCTTCAGCTGCTGTAAGTGTATGGTGAGGTACGTACAGAAGGGAGCGTTGTACTCTATTAGTGGTCTGATGAGGGATGACTGCAGGGGAGTTATAACATCCTTAGCTCTGGATCTGATGCCCTTACTTATAAGATGTGCAACACAGAAGGCCTTCCTTATCACAGTGGAATGAATCTGTCACTAATTCTGATGATATCCCTTCACTGCCTTCTGAAGCCTCTCTCCCCCCACAATTCCCACACCATTTCTAGCCTGTCACCCTCCTGAGTAGTCGACTCTGGATCCCAAGCCAAGGGGCTTCAATGCACTGCCCTGTCATCTTGCCTCAGATACATATGAGTTCAGCCTTCTCCATATCATCAGGTCATCCATTTGCATCCTGTCAGTGAGCCTACAATAAGGTTAGCAATTCTTAGTTCATGTTTGGCAGGTTGACTGGTTTTATGTCTGGCAGGTTGACTGGTTTTATGTCTGGCAGGTTGACTGGTTTTATGTCTGGCAGGTTGACTGGTTTTATGTCTGGCAGGTTGACTGGTTTTATGTCTGGCAGGTTGACTGGTTTTATGTCTGGCAGGTTGACTGGTTTTATGTCTGGCAGGTTGACTGGTTTTATGTCTGGCAGGTTGACTGGTTTTATGTCTGGCAGGTTGACTGGTTTTATGTCTGGCAGGTTGACTGGTTTTATGTCTGGCAGGTTGACTGGTTTTATGTCTGGCAGGTTGACTGGTTTTATGTCTGGCAGGTTGACTGGTTTTATGTCTGGCAGGTTGACTGGTTTTATGTCTGGCAGGTTGACTGGTTTTATGTCTGGCAGGTTGACTGGTTTTATGTCTGGCAGGTTGACTGGTTTTATGTCTGGCAGGTTGACTGGTTTTATGTCTGGCAGGTTGACTGGTTTTATGTCTGGCAGGTTGACTGGTTTTATGTCTGGCAGGTTGACTGGTTTTATGTCTGGCAGGTTGACTGGTTTTATGTCTGGCAGGTTGACTGGTTTTATGTCTGGCAGGTTGACTGGTTTTATGTCTGGCAGGTTGACTGGTTTTATGTCTGGCAGGTTGACTGGTTTTATGTCTGGCAGGTTGACTGGTTTTATGTTTGGCAGGTTGACTGGTTTTATGTTGACTGGTTTTATGTCCAGCTTTTGCTCAACAGAGTTATCCCAGGTAACCCAGGTTGGGCAACTAGACACTGGCGGGCCAATAGCTTACTGAACCAGAGCCACTGGGTTTTATGGTGGGCACACACTGACCAATATGGGCACATACACCCCTCCCACCTTTGGCATGGGTCCCTAGCGTAGGTTGGAGTAGGCTGGGTCCTCAACCCACTTATCAGTAACTACCCATGCCCATTTTTGTGACATTAGTCAATATGACCAAATCACCTAGAGTCATATTTTCCACAACTGAGTGGCTAGCCTTGCCACGGTGTGTGGTCTGTGATCCATGTTCTCCTATCTTGAGAATACTGTGCACCACAGTAGACGTCCAAAGCAGTAGGTTGATACAACTCTTCCCTTCATAGGGCACCATGTAGAGTCTGTGATGCTGCCCACAGCTCTATTCATTAGTAAGTTTGAGGTGGAAACATTTAACATGTTTTTCAGAGGTGGGAGGACCCCCACAGAGACACAGGGAGAACATGCAAACTCCAAACAGGCATTGAACAGAGGTCAGGATCAAACCTTGTACTTTGTGCATGGGAGGCAAAGACTTTAACCGTTATACCAACTGGTGTCTATATATGCCATATATCTATATATATCTAAGCCATAAAATATCTACCTCAGGAATGATGGATAATGTCCAGGAACACATCTCGGTGAAGCATCCATTCGTAAGGTTGTGTGCTGGACTTGCTCAAAAAGTCTGCCACTAGATTGTGCTCTGAGAGAATTTACACAGCCTGAAGAGTCACTTGATAATGGACAGCTAGATCCCAGGCCTGAAGAGCTAGTCTGCAAAGAAGGTAGGACCTTGTACCCCCTTGTTTGTTGAAATAAGACATCACTGTGGTATTGTTTGTGAAAATTTTGAGGGGCCCAGGATGAAAGAGAGAATGAAGAGCTTGAAGAGCTAGAAGCAGAGCCCTCATTTAATTTATATTGATGTGTTCTGACCTCTGATGAAGAAGCCAGAGACCCTGAACCTTGAGAGAGCCAAAGGATGCCCCATTCCCTGTCTGAGATGTCTGTAAAGACCTCCTGAGTAGGGACTAGAGCCTTGAAATAAAGCTCTGGGTTGAGAGAAAGATGATGAATCCACTAGTGAAGCTCAAACTTGAGACAGGGAAGGAATGGTACTGGGAAGTCCAGGGTGTGCAAAGTTGGAGCCATGCTGACTTGAGGAATCAGTGTTGCTTTTTCATGTGGAGCCTGTCCAGAGCGAGCATAGGAATGGTGGAGGCCATGAACCTGAAAGTCCTTGACCGTGACTGAAGCCAGAGGAAAAAAAGACTAGAAAAAAGTAGGAAGAGATAGGGCCTTGGGGCCATGCACAGATGCCAGCACGGGGATGGTCTGAAGCCTTCAATCAAAGAAGCTATGATCTTAAGAAGGGGTCAGAGCTAATTTCTGAAAGTTTATAGTGAACCCCAAACTTTGCAACAGGGAAATAGAAAACTGGAGATCCTTAAACAGATCACTGGGGGAAGAAGCTTGAGTGAGCAGATCATCCAGATTAGGAAAGATCTGAACTCGTCTCACCCTTCAAAAGGCAATGATGGGAGCGAGGGATTTGATGAATACTCTCAGACCAGTTGAGAGGCCAAAGGGCAAAGTAGAGAAAGGAAGAAACAGAGAAATATGACAACGTCCTGAAAAAATGGTGGATGGGGACATGAGCATAGGCTTCCTTGAGATTCAATGAGACCAGAATGGCCTGGGGTAGAAGAAGAGGAAATAAAGTCTGAATAAACAACATCCAAAAGGAAGGAAGCTTGAGAAAGCTGTTGAGCTAGGAGAGTTCCAAAACTGGCTTCCAAGTGCTCTCCTTTCTGAGAACCAACGACATTCAGGAATAAAAACCTCCTCCCTACCTGGGCAAGAGGCATATCTTGAAAGGTGCCATAGAGAAAAGTAGAATGGAGTACCGCTGGGAAAGAGGAAGCTGTTCTGGAGGAAGGGATTTCCAAACCATGAAATATTCCTAGTGGGTAATGGACAGAAAGAATAGTTGTATAAAATCTTACCATAACAATACATGTCTTTCTCTTCTCTGTTGCACTGTTCTTAACATCAGGGAGTTCTCCACCACAGGTAACCCGACATCAGCCAGTATACAAATGTCTTTCACTACTATAAGATGTATGGCATATCACATGTAGGCTACTCTCGTACTTCGGCCATAAAAACGATGTATGCACACACCTACCTCAGAACTGAATGCCCCAAGAGGAAAGCCAGCCTAAGAAAGGTAGGGTATAACCATCCAATGAAAAGAACCAAACCACCGGGGGGGGGGGGGGGGGCATCAAAGTGAAAATCTGTTCCGCTTGGATAGGTAAGATTTTCTGGTTTTGGGTTTCCTGGCCTCCTGCAGGACCCTTAGCACATCTTCAGAGAGCAGATGTCTAAAAGAAATTAAACTCTATCACCCACAGAGTCAACTGGAGGTAGACACATGGGGATAGATGAGAGTTCCTTTGTCTTGTGTGAGAAGGTCCACCTTGTGAGGTAACTTGCGGTGACTGCCCTTGGCTAAATGCAGGAGAAGAGGGAACCAATGCTGTCTTAGCCAAAAGAGAGTCACCAGAATATTTTTGGTTTCTTCTGCTGAATTCTGAACAGGAGTTTCAGAATGATAGAAAGAGGGGGGGTGCGTACAGAAACATCCCCTTCCAAGAGAACGAAAGGGCATCCACTTCCAGACCAGACGGTGTGGTACTCTGGCACAAAATTGTGGAAGTTGTCTGTTCATGGAGAAGCAAAGTTATCTACTTGAGGTATACCCCCACTGGTCGACAATGTCCAGAAACACATCCCTTTGAAGCATCCATTCATAGGACTATGGTAAGGACATGCTCAATGTGTCTGCCACACAATTTTGGCAGGATAGAATGTACACTGCCTGAAGAGTCACTCGATACTGTACTGCCAATCCTGCATAGTAGGTAGGATTTGCCCCCCCCCCCCGCTTGTTCACATACCAGAGGACCATCATATTGCCTGTGAAGAGTTTTAAACATCCTGCGAGTAAGACAGGATGAAAGGTCTGAATGGCTAGCAGAAGCACCCTCATCTCCCTTACACTGATGTGTTCCCTTTGTTGAGAGGAAGACCATACCCCTTGAGCTTTCAAGTTTCCAAAAGATGACCCCCAGCCTACATTCGAAGCATCTGTGAAGAGCTCTTGGACTGGTGGCAGAGGGTGCAAGGGGAGTCCTGGGTTGAAGGACATTTGCTGGATCCACCACTGTAGTTCCCTCTTCAGATAGGGAATGAGTGGAATTGGAAAGTCCAGAGGATGTGAATGCTACATTCAAACTTACTAAGAACCACTGGAATTTTCTTATGTGAAGTTTTGCCAAAGGTAGCATTGGAAAAGTGGATGCCATGAATCCCAGAACCCCGAGGACCTCTCTGGCTGAGATGTGGTGAAGAGGCAGAAGGTTTTTGAAGTCGGACATGAGGTCCTATACTTTCTGAGGGTGGTTTGGATGGTCAGAGGGAATCAAGCTTGTCTGGAAAGGACCGCTTCTGAGCTGGAGTTGCAGGGACAGCTGTTGACTACTGAGGCCTCCTACCATCCTTTTTTGTTTTAGGTGTGAGGGTGGGAGTGCTTACGTACAAAAGCAATTTTTACTGGGCAATTTCACCGAAATTAAGGTGCGTTTCAATTCTTGCAATTTCTTTTCCTGCAGAGATTTAAATAAATTAGCAGCTGCAGGGGCAAACAATGCAGAGCTGTCCAAAGGGGCACCCATAATCTTAGATTTAATCCATCCACCCATCCTCCATCCTCAACCCGTTCTTCCCATTTTACAATTGTGGTTGGGGTGTCACTTCAACAGTGACAATCATCTTGAGCCAAGGTTTACACTGCCAGGTGGCTAGCTCTGCCGCGGTAGTTCATCTATACCACTCCTGCACACAACCTCAAACCTATGGCCAATTTAAAGTGTCCAATCCACCTACTTCATGTCTTTGGAATGTGGGAGGAAAGTGGAGCACCTAGAGGAAACCCACGTGATTGTAGGGAGGACATGCAGACTCTGCACAGAAGGCACCCCAGCCGAGAACTGAACTAGAGAACCTCTTGCTGTGAGATGACAATGCAAACCGCTGCACCATCATGGCCGCCCATGCCTGGATTTACTGTCCTCTGGTAATGGCTGGAGTCTTAACCAGGAGAATCTCCTTAAAACAGAACCAGAGGCAGATGTCATGGCAGAAGCCTCTGCAGCATCACAGCTGCATTTGATGGAGTGGCAGGCTACCTGTGAGGAGGCTCCAAGCAAGGATGTGCCAAGATTTTATTCTCTGAGTCAGGCAAATCAAAACTGACCTGGGATAGTTAAGATAGAAGCTCTAGGGCAAGTTTCGTCATCTGTGTTTGGTAATTAATGGCTCTAAATACCAATGTGGGTGAAGTGTACACTTTCTTGTTCAGCCTTTCCAGGATCTTGCTGTCCTTTATCTGAAGGAAGGAGGGAGGTTGAAGGCAGTAACCTGGATAGCTTGTCTGAAGAAACTGAAATAACTGATGGGTCTGCTGAAGGACACTTAAACAGGAACTTATAATCCTCAGGGAACTTGTAAAATCAGCCAGGCTTCTTAGGGGTAGGAGGCTGGGAAATGGGTGTCTTGGAGGCAGAGGCAAAGCATTTACAAAAGCAAGCAACACAGGAGGAATAGCTGAAGGGCTGGGTGATTCCACCTACAGAAGTTCGTAGTATCTCTTTTGTACTTCAGATACCAGAGTGCTATCCCATTTGAAATGATCTTTCATTTTGACTAGGGTCTCACGAAATTAGTTCTTCCATGGGCGAGTCAGTTACATTGGAGTCCTCCTCTGGAGAAGCACAGTCTAGAGGGGTGGGGATCTGTGAGGAATAGGCAAGAAATTCCTCTTCTGAGGATGAATTTTCATCTGAAGATACCTCTTCCCTAACTCTTTTATGTGGAGATGCTGTGCAGGGTGGAGTAGGGACTGAAACAGCCAAAGGGGGCTTAAGGGCCACCAGGGCCTTAAAAAGGCATTGGGCAAATTGTTCCCAATCACTGCGAGGTTCATTTGGAGGGGACAAATGTTTAGTTTTCTGCATCTTCTTTTGATGCAGGTTTGCTGTATGTAACATAGGAGGCCCAGACATAGGCCTACATTCAATAATATCCAAGTAAATTTCCTCCCGCACCATGATATGAGGTACCCCCTTAAGGCCTTGGGTTATCACGAGCCACAATTCCCCCTGTACATCTGAGACAGATGCTTGCTCAGCCTCTGAGGATTTGCCTGTGGTCGGATCCAAGGCAGCTTCAACATCAAGCTCGCCCTGTGATCCAGAACCAGGAAAGTACAGTTTTGTACCTACCATAAATGTAGATGTTCGAGTGTATTCACTGCTGCAGTCATTACATTGGGGTTATCCTGCCGTCAGGCGGTCCCGCAGTCAGCCAGAGTTGCAAAGTCTTGGTCCGGCATCGGTTGCTGTCGCTTCTTCCCTGACGTCAGTGCACCAGGGGTATATAAGATGCAGCCGACGCCATTTTCTTCAGTTTTTCTTGCCCCAGATGTCAGGTGCCCCCAAATAGGTAGGCAATACATATTGCTAATAAAACATCCATAAAAAATAAAAACAATACCTTCAGTTACAAGCAAATACACCACATAGGTTGTATAGGATAGAAAGGTATAGATAAGTCCCAGCTAAGAAAGTGGGGATGGAGAGAGGGTAACCTGGACTGCAGCAGTGAATACAATCAAACAACTACATTTATGGTAGGTACAAAACTGTACTATGTGCATCGTGTTTCACTGCTGCAGTCATTACACTTGGGTTGAATCCCAAAGCTGAGGTTGGGTGGCTGGGTCTATAAAGGATTTGGAGTGGCTATGAGGCCCTGCAGCACTGCAGTGGCAAAGCCAGCTCTGGATTTAGAGTAAAGAGGCAAGTGGTAATGCTTGGTGAAGGTGTGCACTGAACTCCAAGTTGCCGCTTCCAAAATATCCTTGGTTGGAACTCCTCTAAGGAAGGCTGCTGAAGTGGCTGTTGCCCTGGTAGAATGTGGCCTAATGTTGTTAGGTACAGTTTTTCCATGTTGTGTGTAGCAGAACTGGATACAGTGTCCTATCCACTTATAAATGGTCTGCTTTGAAATAGCCTTTCCCTGTGATCCTGCAGCAAATGCTACAAACAGTTGCTCAGTTTTCCTGAAAACTTTTGTTTTGTCCAAGTAGAAGCGTAGCTGCCTGTGTATGTCCAATGAGTGCAGAAGTCTCCCCTTTATTCTGGGGATTTGGATAAAATGTTGGCAAGTGAATAGTTTGGTTAAGAGCCACAAAGGATACCACCTTTGGCATAAATGTAGGGTTTGTTCTTAAAGAGACCCTGTCTTGATGAAAAATGATGAAAGGTTCCACTGCCATTAGTGCCTGTAACTCTGAGACTCTTCGTGCTGAGGTTACTGCCAGAAGCAGAGCAGTTTTCCATGACAAAAATTTTAATTCTGCTGAATTAGCTGGTTCAAAATGTGGTAAGGCAAGTTTTTCCAAGACAAAGTTGAGGTCCCAAGTTGGTGTTGGTGCTCTCCGGGGCGGTCTTATGTTTTTGGCCCCTCTGAGGTACTGTCTTACTAATGGATGAGAGTAAATAGGAGGATCCGTGTTACAATGAGCTGAAATGGCAGAGGCGTGGATCTTAATAGATGAGAAGGATAGGCCTTTGTCCAGCATCTCAGTTAAGTATTGTAATATCTGAGGAATATTTGGAACAAGAGGGTCAAGGCCTCGAGTCTGGTTCCAGGCGCAGAATCTCTTCCACTTTTCTGAATAAGATTTCCTGGTGCTGGGCCTCCTGGCCTCCAAAATGACATCCATAACAGCTTTAGAGAGAGGTGTTGGCTGCTTGGCTAAGTTATCTGCCATGCGGCCAGATTTAAAGTTTTGAGCTGGCTGTGCAGGATCTGATTGTTTTGCCGAGTCAGAAAATTATGAATTTGAGGTAAAATCCATGCTGGGCCTTGAGCCAAGTTCTTTAAGATTGGGTACCAGTGCTGACGTGGCCAGACCAGGGCAATCAGGATAATTTTTGGCCTCTCTAGTCTGGCTTTTAGGAGTACCTTTGAAAGGAGAGGCAGAGGCGGGAAGGCATAAACCTTTAGTGTTTTCCAACTGAAAACTGAAAGAGCATCCACTTTCCATGCTTGTGTGTGGTAAGTCCTTGTGCAGAATTTCTGTAGTTGTCAGTTCAGAGGGGAAGCAAAAATATCTATGTCTGGGTATCCCCATTTTTGTGCTATCATTCTGAATACTTGTGGATTTAATTTCCACTCATGAGGATCCATGATGTTTCTGCTTAAGTTGTCTGCCAGAGTATTTTTCTTTCCTGGCAGGAATTTTGCTTGCAGATGAACTTGATAGGTCAGTGCTGTGTTCCACAAAGACATGGCTTGTCTGCATGGGGGATAGGAATGTGTGCCCCCTTGCTTGTTTATGTACCACATAACTGTGGTGTTGTCCGTCTTTAGTAGTAGTTGTCCTGGATGCAGAAGGTCCTTGAAAGCTGTCAGGGCATTTTGTACAGCTAGCATCTCTTTTTGATTGATGTGGAGATGCATTTGGTCTGCGGTCCACTTGCCCTGGATACATTTTCCTGCCATGTGTGCTCCCCAGGCATAATCCGATGCATCTGTTGTTAGTGTTTGCCTGGCTGTGGGTAAAGTGAAAGGCTGTCCCTTGTTATGGTGACATGCCTGTGCCCACCATCGAAACTCCTGTTGTAGGCAGGGAATGAGTGGTATTATTGCTTCCAAACTGTGACAGTGTTGAGTCCAGACACTTTTTAGATACCATTGTAACTTCCTCATATGCAATCTGGCATATGATATTAGTAGAATGCAGGACGCCATGAACCCCAAGGCCTGCAGAATTTTTCTTGCAGGGAGTTGGGTTTTTGTTGCCATCAAATGAAAATACTGAGTAAGTTGCCTTTGCTTGTCTGGCGTGAGATAAGCCATCTGGGCAGTTGTATTTAAGCTTGCACCCAGGAATATTATCTCTTGTGAGGGCGCTAGTTTTGACTTCTTTTCGTTTATTGTGTACCCTAGGCCCATTAGTAATCTTTTTACAAACGCCAGATGCTTTAGTAGAAAGTCCTTGCTCTCTGCTTAAATAAGGCAGTCATCCAAGTAAGGATATATCTGAATTCCTTTCTGTCTGCAAAATGCAATTACTGGTGCCAGGCATTTTGTGAAAACCCTGGGCGCAGTAGATAATACAAAGGGCAGTGCAGAGAATTGGTAATGCATTGTGCCAGCTATGAATCTGAGGTATCTTCTGCAATTCTGTCTAATTGGGACATGCAGGTATGCCTCTTTAAGGTCCAAAGTAACAAGACAAGCCTTCTTGCCCCGCATGGGAAGAAGTTGCTGTAGTGTCAATATTTTGAATTTTGGAATATCCAGGTAAGTGTTTAGAATAGATAGGGGTCCAGTACTGGTCTCCAAGCTTTGTCCTTTCTGGGGACCAAGAAAAGCCTGGAGTAAAATCCTTGTCCTTGTTCGTGTTCTGGTACTTTTTGAATAGCTCTCATGTCCATGAGGGCTGTAATCTGTTTTTGTGCCTCTGCCCATTGATTTTGTAGCAGGTCTGGCATTCCTTTCTGCCTTGGTAGAGTGTGAAAGTGGAACCTGTAACCTTGAGACACGATATTCAGAACCCATTTGTCTTGGGTGATTATATGACAATTTTTTGAAAAAGGTGCTAGTTTTCCCCCTTAGAGAGCTGCCAGAAGGAAAGAGCTTGGCATTTGAAAGGGGAAGTCATTGGGACTGTTTCCTATAAGGTTGTGACTTGTCTTCTCCTCCTTTAGGGGTTGAAGCACCCCATCCTTTAGGGGTTGAAGCACCCCACTGTCGTGGTCTGTAAGAGCCTTGGGGCTGAAATCTGCCACTTGGGTGTCTGTATCTACCTCTCTGTGGTCTGTCTGAAACTGGAAAGGACCAATTTTTAGAAGGCCAATTTCTGCTAAATCTAGGAGGCTGTACATGTAAGAAATCCTTCACTGTCTGCATAGATTTTGCTTTATCCTCCATTTTCTTTAATACCACTTCGGCCTTAATACCAAACAAGATATCATGCTGTAAAGGTGCATCCAATAATTTTTGGCTTAACATGATCAGGTAAACTTTGTTCTTTTAACCACGCATGCCTTCGAATCACAGATCCTGTAACTGCGGCTCTACAAGAAGCCTCTAAGGAATCAAAACCACATTGCAGAGTATGTTTTCCCACTTGTTCAGCTGCATGCAATAAATCCTGCATTTCCTTGTAATCAGGAGCTTCTGAGCTAGTAAGCATTTTCTGTTTTAACAAAGACAGTAAATATTGTTGGTATTTAAGCATGAGGAACTGTCAATTTAAGGCCCTTACTGCTAAAGTTGCAGAAGTGTAAACTGTCTTCCCCCATCTATCCAATGCTCTAGAATCCCTGGCAGAGGGGACTGGATTTTTAGCAGTGGAAGCCTTTACCCCTTTGGGACCCTGCGAAATAGTTTCTGGGTCAGCAGCAGGGTTTTTATAAAGACATCTGTGAGAGTCAGGGACTGTGTAGTACCTATCTGGCTTGACTGGTGCTGGGGGCAAGGAATCAGGGGTTGGACTGCATTCAGAGAACACAATATCTAACACTGGCAGAATAGTGAGGGGCCTGTGCTGAGGCAATAACAGAAAATCTCTGAGCCTTTTCTTGGATTCAGAATAATCCTGGCTCTCCCAATGGTGTGCAAAGTTTCCCCAAAAGAGTAATCCTCAGGAGGAGAGGCTGAAGGGATTGATTTTTCAGCATCAGAGTCCTCAAAGGGGGGGAAAGAGTAGCCCTGGTCTGAAGAGGAGTCAGAGGAAATGGAAACCTGGTCAGAGGAATCATAGTCTGTATCCTGCCTAGGCCTTTTATCAGGAGGGGGATGGGAACCTCTGATCAGAGTAATTAGGTCTTCGGCCATTTTGAGCATCTGTTTCTAAGGCATGGAGGTCTGTCCTGGAGAATGCTGTACTTATTTCTTTGTCTTTAATGGAGTTTTAGACTTGGTAGTTGTTTTGAAGGTAAGCTGTGAAGGTCTGAAAACACCCTCAGAAGCCGATGCCTGCTCAGCGGCTCTGGACCCATCTGAGGGTTTAATTTCCGTAGGTCCAATACCTTGAGTTTCCAGAGGCCTAGCAGTCTCCACGTGAGAGTCGGAAGCGGCCTGTGGCTCTGTGGTAGCGGGTGTCAGGGGCTGCAAAAACGCCTCACTGAGAACCGGCGACTGGCCTAGAAAAGGCTTTGTCGTCGGTTTTGGACCTCGGATGCCTGTCCTTATCCTTGTCTTTGTGTTTTTTGTGTATTCTGGTCGTCGGTTGTTCTGACGGCATGGTATAATTGAACCTTTGGCCAAAATAATGGCGAGCAAAATCAAACCGACGTTTAATAGTGCGTTTGTTAAATCTAGCACAAAACCGACAACTAGTGACGTTGTGGTCTGGGCCTAGGCACGGAATACAGTAAGAATGAAAATCCTTATGAGGTATTTGCTTCCCACAAGAAATAGAATTATTAACTTTTACTGATATCGGTCTGAGGCAAGAAAAAGGGGTACTTAGCTTTATTGAAGACTTCGGTTCTGAAATTCGAATTCAAAAATCTCAGGAGTCGACCGACTGGCACTTGTGAACTGCTTTTGCTTCGGGCACCACGCAGCAAGAAAGACTGAAGAAAGTGGCATTGGCTGCATCTTATATACCCCTGGCGCACTGACGTCAAAGAAGAAGCGACAGCAACCGATGCCGGACCAAGACTTTGGAACTCTGGCCGACTGCGGGACCGCCTGACGGCAGGATAACCCCAGTGTAATGACTGCAGCAGTTAAACATGATGAACATCCATACATACCTCCGGGCACTCATACGCCTCAGGAGAGACATCCATAGTAACAGGCGCAGCAGAAACTTAGTGACAGACTCCACCTCAAGTCTAGAGGATCCCTCCACTGCACTTTTAAATAGTAACTTTAAGTGCTGGTTTTCCAAGTAAATGGCTAAGGAGGAAAGTCTACTTCTTCGGGACTTGGGCACAAAAGCCTGGCAAATGGAACAGTATTTGTGGTCGTGGGTAGGCCCTAGGCAGAACAAACACTGAAGATGGCTATCTTTACCTGGAATTTTTCTTCCACATTGGCATTTGCCTTTTTTGGATAACATGTACCCTACCACAAAACAGTAGCAAAAGAAACAAGATTTCCCCATTGGGGCATTTATTTATTTATTGGCATTTGTTTACCAGGCTAGTCCACTAGGCCATTAAGAGCCCATTTGTCGGTGGAGGCCCAGGGAGAAAAGCTCTGCAAAAACATGAACATAGAACAGGATTTAACAATTAGTAAAGTTCCAGAAAAAAAACAAATACAGACAAGTAACTGAACAGTTGGTTAATGTAAGGGTAAAACTAGATTTGTCAATTAGTAATAATTAATACAAACAAATTACAGAGTGTAACATATGTGAAAAGAATTAACATTATATGAAACTTTTGCCACAGAAGTAGTTAGATTACTCAAGACACAGTATAAGAAGTGATTATTTAAAGAGATAAAGAAGAACATTGGGTAAATAAGTGTATGGATATAAGAATATATTCTTGGAGTAAGGGTAATCGGATTTGAAAGGCAAAGGATTGGTGCAAGTGCAGTTACAGATAGAACAGAGGTAATTTTGCAAAGAAATTTGAATGCTGCAAAGTTTTGATTAGAGCTAATTGTTAATGGTAGAGAATTCCAGGCTACGGCTACAGAACATGTGTATGGAAACTGGCCAGCAGGTAGGTTGGGCTTGTGAACATGTAGAAGGTGTTGATTTTCAGATCTGAGACACCTTTTGGGTAGACAGTTGGTGATTAATGAAGTAAGTGCACGACAAACTAAAAGTTTATAAATTATTTTATGTGCAGTTGTTAACTGCAGGTACGAGAGACAGTAGAAGAGACAGTGTAAGAGTTCAAGCCAGTTACGAGAGTCTAAAGTTGTGGAGTGGTGGGTAGAATGTTTAGCATTTGTAGCAAACTTGGTGACTCTGTTACAGCACATTTCAATATTTGTTTTTAAAGAGGACTGTAGGTTAATACGTAATGGGGAGCCATAGCCAACAAAGGGAAGCAGATAAGTTGTAGCAAGGGTTTTTTAGTGGAAGGACTTAGAGAAAGTGTTTGCACCTGTAAAGAATGCCTAGATTTTGGTGTGTTTTGTTAACATTATGCCGTATGTGCAGGTCAGATTTTAGCTGTTCATCTATAATTACCCTCAGTAGGTTAGCGTAAGTGACAGCTTCAATTACTGTTTTGCTCTGAGAGTATGGTAAACTGGGCCTTGTTTATGAAGCTTTTTTTCTTGGGGGGAATAGAATTATTTTGGTTTTATTTGGATTAAGTAACAGACGATTGTTACTAAGCCAGTTCTCTATGGAGGTAAAGGCCAGATGAGTGATTTGTTGGAGGTCGGATATGGAATCAGCAGAGCAGATAATAGTTGAATTATAGTGTATTAGCGTATCAATGCATGTTGTATTAGAGAACCCTGACTGAATGAAGACTGGAGATTATTAATAAATATGCTAACTAAATATGAGGGGACCTAATATAGAGCCTTGGAGAACACCAGTAGAGTTGAGTAGATATGAAGAGAAGGAGGTCTTCCATTTAACTGCCTGCTGTCTGTATGATAGGTAATTTGAAAACCAGTTGTGTGGCAGGGGAAAGACCAACTTGAGAGAGTTGGTTTAGAAGCAGTGAGTGAGAGACAGTAACAAAAACCTTTGTTAAGTCTAGAAATAGGGAAGAACAATTTTGCCCAAGTATCTGGCTTTGTTAATTATATCCATGAAAGATACCAAGGCGGACATTGTACTGTGACATGGTCTAAAAACGTGTTGTGTAGAAGCAGAATTTGGTTATTGAGGAGAAAGTCCAAAAGTTGTAGTTGTTTACATTTCTCAAGGAGCTTAGAGATGGGAGAAAGAATGGCTATCGGACAGTAGTTAGAGATGTCAGTGTCCGCCTTTGTAGAGGGGTAGAATGAATATTTTTTTCCAGATTTTAGGGACATAGGATTCAAGATTGGATCTGTTGATAAGTATACTGATAGGGTAGGGTATGGCATCTGCAGCTAGTTTTAACCACAGACATTCTTGTGGGTAGGTTATTAGCTGCAGTAGAGCTGAGTTTGAGGAGAAGTCTTTTTATACTACTTGTTGGAATGGGTTTAAGAGTGAAAGTGGGTGTGTTAGAGGGGTTATTTCAGAAGAACTGAAGGAGGATGAAGAGGAAGAAGAGTGGGTGGAAGGGAGTGGTCTTGATGATGTAGCAAAATTAGAAATAGTTGAGACTGTGTCACAGTGAGACAAGGAAAAGTTGGCGGTAATGTCTGATATAGTGTTTATAAAGTGAGAGTTAAAGAGATTGGTGTGTGGATGACTTTTTATCTAGAAATGGACATGAATTATTTTTGGTGATTGGGTTGAGAAGTAATGATATGGATGTCCAGAATTTTTTGGGATTCTGCTTATGATTGGACTGGGATTTTAGATATTCTTTTTTGTCTTTGGTTACTAGTTTTTTTTTAACCTGGTTGTGAAGCTAACTGAATTTCAAAAGGACTGGAGGATTTTTTTTCAGCCATTGTTTACAGGTTTTATCCATATTTAGCATTAGTTTGTTTGTTGGTTTAGTTAGCCATAGGGCATAGTGAATTTTAATCATTTTTAATCGAGGGAGTGCGAGGCTGTTTAGGGTTTCTAGAAAAAAATGTATTAAAGTAATTCACTGCATCATCTAGACAAAGAGTTTTTAGGATGTTCCAGTTCATATTTTTCAGTAGATTGAGCAATGTCTGAGGGTTGAAGTTGGCCAGATTCTGTATTTGTATATAATGATGTTCTTTTTGAAAAGAGAGAAAAAGAAATGTTCTAAGAACAAAGATGGGGAGATGATCACTTAGTGCATTTGGGAGAGGACAGGAAGAGATATTACTTGGATCAGTGACCAGTATCCAATATAGGATGGAACAGTCATTATTACTCTTATTGAATCTGGTTGCAGTGGTCATTATGTTGAGTGAATTTAAACAGGTTAATGCTTGAAGATGGAATTTAGACCAGAAGTTTAGCAAATTGATATTCACATTGCCCAGAATAATGGTTTCATTATTAACAGTGTTAGTGATTGAGGCAAGGATGTCTTTCAGAATAGGTATGTTATTGCCGGGTGTGTGCGTGTGTGTGTGTGTGTGTGTGTGTGTGTGTGTGTGTGTGTGTGTGTGGAGGGGGGGGGTGTACATATATATATATATATATATATATATATATATATATATATACACACACACATACATATAAATAAATATATATATATATATATATATATATATATATATATATATATATATATAGATAAATATATATATATATATAAATGGTTTACTATTATAATGTTGTCGGTCACATGCCTATGGTATAGGGCCTATTACCATTCTAGGGGATTGTGTACGTCCAATTATTACTGATACGTTGGTTAACAAGGCTCTATCTAAAGCTAAAAACACTGCCTCCATGGGACCAGATGGTGTCCCAGGCTGTGTCATACGTGACCTCCAAAAGGAATTAACCCCGCATCTTAATACACTGTTCAGTCTCAGCCTCTCCACAGGATATGTGCCCATAGAATGGCGCACGGCAATGGTGGTCCCGCTACACAAGGGTGGGGCCACAACTGACCCTGGGAACTACCGACCAATATGCCTGACCAGTCTGATCTGTAAAGCTATGGAGTGAATCATTACGGAACTCATAAATGGAGAGATTGGGAACCTCCAGTTGCTGGACCCCACGCAGTTCGGCTTCGTCAATGGCAGATCATGCCTCCTGAACCTGGAGACAGTTACTCTGGCTATAGATAAGGGAAAGGAGGTACACACGGCTTACCTTGACCTTGCTAAAGCATTTGACACCATTCCCCATTCAGGTATTATTGATAACCTCACCAGCCTGGGCATAAACCCTTACGTCAGAAGATGGATCGCAAACTGGCTCTCATACAGATCCCATAAAGTAAGAGTAGTGGGATCTAAGTCCGAATCCAGACCAGCAACGAGTGGTGTGCCTCAGGGCTCTGTCCTGGGGCCCCTCCTGTTTGGCATATACTTCTCAGAAGTACAGGCAAGCACGGAAGGGCTGCGGCTGACTAAGTTTGCGGACGACTGCAAACTGGGTGCTATAATAGAGTCTCCAGCCGACATGGAGATCCTCCAGAAGGGCCTAAATGAGACTGATGCATGGTGTCAAAGCCATGGTCTCAAGCTAAATGCAAAAAAATGCGTAGTAATCCCCTTTGGAAAAACAGAGTTCCATGAAACTACAACATAGGAGGTAATCCCTGAAATCTGAAGAAGAAATAAGGGATCTAGGGACCCAAGTAGATAGTCAGCTTTCCTTTGATAACCATGTTACCAAAGTGGTTAGAAAATCCTTCTATGTGACCCATCTGATCACGAAAGGGTTCGCATCAAGATCTAAGGATGTAATGGTGCCTCTCTACTCTTCCCTCATCAGACCCATTATTGAGTACAATGCACCAATTGGAATGTACCTGACTAGACATCTCCAGCAGCTGGACAGACCACAAAGGTACCTAACCAAGAGGATTACTGGCCTCAAACAGTTGCCCTATGCAGCACGACTGAAAAAGCTAAGACTGTTCTCTGTTGCATACCGCTTTCTAAGTGGCGATCTCTGTCTAACGTACAGAGCCATGTCCAACCCAGAATTTTTGAACATGCTCCATCTTAGCAAAACCAAATCTACTCAAGCTGCACGCTCTAGGGATATAAACCTCAACACAACAATGAATAGAACATGCTGGATGGATAGATTCCCTTCGCAGAGATTTCCCTTACTATGGAACAGGGTCCCGATCTACATAAGACAGAGCCCCTCACTATCACTCTTCAAGAGGAACCTTGATGAGTGGATGGGTAACAGAAAGTTCACACCGGGGATCACACCAACAGCACTACTAGATAGGGGCCAAGGGTACTAGCTGCTAGTACAAGGGTCTAGGGAACTACTAAAGGGGCGGTGAATACCGCACAACGTGGCTGGGCTAAGATATGCCTTCGGGCAGATAGCCCAGTACCAACCTATGAACCTATATGTTCGAAGTACACCATTCCAAATACATTTGTTGCTGTCAGGTCATAATCTCGACGCCCATAATGTCGTAAACACCTTCCTGGCGCACATATGATCGTTGCATAAAGGAATCCGGTATTCTAAGATGGCAACATAGCTGCGTTGCATATATGTAGTCACATATAGGATGCGTGGCATATCAGTGTATTGTGTGGAGGGGATATTAGCAGATGTAAACACAGCGTAGAAGGTGATACTTTCGGAAGTTAGTGAGACATCGTTTGGAGGCAGCAAATTGGACAGTAAGGAATACCTAGGAAAGGTAAGTATATTATATTCTGCTGCTGGTGTCACAGGCATATTAAAACAGGACAGGACAGTAAAGGTGTATTACAACTGTAGCCTGACACGTCAACTGTACATTTAACTGTAGAGGTGTGTATAATACTGTCTATGTGATTTTGCTTAAGTAACTGGATTATGCCGATGTTGCAACTGTACATGCAATTTAAGTTTATGGTTATGGTCTGTTGCAGAGCAAGTGTCATTACGGCATATCTCCCACATTCCGATACCTTATAATTATGTAGTTTAGTATGTGCCTAGCGTAGCAGTTGAATCCTACCAGAAACAAATGAAGTTACTGTCAATATACACCTGCTTGGAAGTTATGGTTGCTATATTTAGCTGACTGTCACCACAGAACCTGCAAAATGTGTTGATTGTGCTTTAAGTGGCAATATTGTTGTAACAGTGAAAATGTGTACTATGTCTTGTTGTGTGAATGCGATTGCATATGTAATGTACTACTGATAGTGTCTGCATGTATAAGTGATAGTTTAGTTATGTTCCAGTGTGAGCTGTGGAAGAGATGTGTCAGAAGGGATTAGCAATGTTTACATGGTGTCTTGGAAGTGCAGAGAGCACGTACCTATGTCAGTGACCGGTATATAATGTATAAGTCCTTAAAGCATGTAGTGCTATAACAGCATGTTGACACTATAGGAAGGTTGTAGTTATCCTCATGTAGTGCATACTTAACTTTGTAATGTTGAAAATGTGATTAACTTATAGGTGCGCTATCAGCATGCATTGAGTTATCCAGGAGTAATTGGCATTAGTTATGGCACGGTAATGTCGCAAAAGGGACGGTCGAGACTATGCATAGATGGCTACCGGCACTATCTGGAGAAAAAAATTACTGAAGAATTATTGGTGTTGTACACTGAACTCTAAGCAAAAGTGTAAGGGCCGCTGCATAACTGAAAAAGGGTATAGTGGAGAGAAATTACTGAAACGTATAGCACATTTCCATGCACCTGATGTTGAGAGAGTAGAGCAAACAAAGGTCCATGAGAAAATTAAAAGGAAAGCTGAGCAGACATTACAAGACCCATGTAGAACTGTGTCTGAAGTTTTAGCAAACACGCCCACTGATGTTGTCACTACTATGACCAATACTGATGCACTAAAACAATGTGTATGCAGGCTGAGGCGTAGGAACAGTACACATCCTAGAGTGAACTTGGCTAGTTTGAAGGATCTCAGCCCAGAACTGGTGCCTTTGAAGCAGGGGCAATTCATTATTAAACACAGTGCCTTAAGGAGTCATACAAATGATGTTGTTATTATGACAACAGAAAGTAATCTGAGTATGCTATGTAATTCAAAATTTATTTTGGTGGATGGGACCTTCCCCATTAGCACTCGGGAATGTAAGCAGGTGTACTTTGTACACTGCAGTTTGGAAGGTACTGGACACAATAAAGTTGTGCCCGTTGTATATGGTATACTCCCTTCAAAATGTGAAGAGTAGTGTTATGACCAGTTTTGCTCAACACTGCTGTCTATATGTGAGGAATTCCAACAGCAATTAAGGCCCAAAATGGTTTTAAGTGATTATTGAATAAGGGGCTGTAAATAGCATAGTGAAGCACCTTCTTAATAGTATAGCATAGTGAAGACCTTCCTAATAGTACAGCTAAAGGTTGCTGGTTTCACCTGTGCCAGATTCTGTGGAGGCAAATACAGAAGCTTAATTTGACTCAGTGGTATGGTACTGACACACAGTTTGCCTTACTCTATAAACAGATTCCTGTTTTGGCATTCATACATAATGAACATGCATTGGAAACATTAATATCCATTGAAAAGGCTTTGGGTGACATACAGCTTTATGCGATTTCTTCAGGAATAATTACATTTTAGGCCATCCTAGACCGTATGGCATGCATGACAGTACCTATGAGAGACAACCCCCTCTGTTTGAAGTGTCATTCTGGAATCAGTCAGATACCTGTACTATGGGCTACCCAAGGAGCCAGAATGCAGTGGAAGGCTGTATCGTAGATTAAGGAGTTTACTAGGGAAGAAACACTTGTATATCACTGATGTGTTACATGCTATCTGCCTAGAACAGAATCATTTGGAAGACCTTAAACAGAAGTTGTTATGCTGTGTTCCTTCCTCACCCAAGAAACGAAGACTTACAGATAAGGAAAGTACAGTTTTGTACCTACCATAAATGTAGATGTCCGATAGGAATGCATCTGCAGTCCTTACAAATGGGGTTGTCCTGTCGTCAGGCAGCCCTTCGGTCGGTCGGATTCCAAAGTCTGGGTCTGGCTTCGGCTGGTGTCGCACTTCACCCAACGTCATCGCTGCAGTTACTCGGGTATAAAGGCATCAGCCGACGCCATTTTCCTCAGTGTTTCTTGCCCCAGATGCCAGGTGCCCTCTAGGAAGGCTAAATTTGGATAAATGCCAATGATTCCAAATATTAGAGAGCAAACAAAAAATAAGCATGTATGTACATATATACAAACAAATACACCATAATAGATTCCCCCAGCTAGCTATAAAGAGGGGCAAATACCCTAGGAGTACCACAGAGGGGAAGGAGGGTGGGTAATCCTGACTGCAGATGCATTCCTATCGGACATCTACATTTATGGTAGGTACAAAACTGTACTATGTCGTTCAAGGATGCATCTGCAGTCCTTACAAATGGGTAGAATACCATAGCCAAACTGGGGGAGGAGGAAAGATAGAATTATGGTGTAGTTAAGATCCCTTGCAAAACAGCAGTGGCAAAACCTGCTCGGGATCTAGAGTATAAAGGTAAATTATAATGCTTGGCAAATGTATGCACGGAGCTCCAAGTAGCAGCCTCTAAAATGTCTTTGGTAGCCACTCCTCGTAGAAAAGCTGTGGTAGTGGCTGTAGCTCTTGTAGAGTGAGGCCTGATGTTTTCTGGAGTTTTCTTTCCATGGTAGGAGTAACAGAATCTAATGCAATTTCCTATCCACTTAGATATTGTCTGTTTTGAAATTGCTTTCCCTTCCATTCCTGCTGCATATGCTACCAGTAGCTGGTCAGTTTTTCTATTGCTCTTGGTCCTGTCCAGGTAGTAGCGTAATTGTCTGTGTACATCCAAGGTATGCAACAGTCTTTCTCCCCTGTTCTGCGGATTGGGGAAGAATGTAGGTAGGTGGATAGCCTGATTTAAAGATACTCTGGAGACCACCTTAGGCATAAAAGTAGGATTTGTTCTCATGGACACTCTATCTTGATGGAAGATCAGAAAGGGCTGTACTGCCATTAATGCCTGTAGCTCAGAAACCCTTCTTGCTGAAGTGATTGCCAGCAGGAAAGCAGTTTTCCATGATAAGTATTGCAATTCTGCTGTTGCTGCTGGTTCGAAAGGAGGAAGTGTCAATTTTTCTAGCACAAAGTTCAAGTCCCATGCAGGTAATGGTGGCTTGCTAGGAGGTTTTACATTTTTAATTCCTCTCAGAAACTGCCGTAGCAGAGGATGTGAGAAGACTGGAGGATCCAAGTCGTATTCTGCTGAAATAGCTGATGCATGAATCTTACTGGAAGAGTAGGACAGGCCTTTGTGGAATAGCTCTGCCAAGTATTCCAGGATGTTGGCTATGTTTACCAGTGACACATCTTCCCCTTTGGTAGTACTCCAAATGAGATATCTTTTCCAGTTTGCTGAATAGGTTTTCCTTGTTGAAGGTCTGCGAGCTTCCAAGATAATGTCCTTAACCCTTTGAGATAAATTTGGGTTAATTTGTCTTATGCAATGTTCCAGGCAGTCAGCTGCAGAGTTTTCAGGTTTGGATGCAGGGTGTTGTAGTTGTTCTGAGTTAACAGTAAGGGAACTAGGGGTAAGGGCCATATCTGTTCCCGAGACATGCTCCTCAGTAATGGGTACCAATGTTGCCTTGGCCAATCTGGAGCTATCAGAATGATCCTTGGACGGTCCTCTTTGATCTTCAATAGCACCTTGTGCATCAAAGGAAGTGGTGGGAATGCATATGCTGTCAGATTTTTCGAACTTAAGGATAGGGAGTCGACCTTCCATGCCAGTGGGTGGTACGTCCTGGTGCAGAATTTCTTTAATTGGTGATTGTGTGGGGATGCAAATAAGTCTATTTCTGGGAGACCCCATTTTCTTGTAATGGTTTTGAAGATGTCCGGATGCAGCATCCATTCGTGGGCATCCGTGGTAGTCCTGCTTAATATGTCTGCTAGAGTGTTTTCTTTTCCTGGTACAAAGATTGCTTGTAACTGAATGTTGTAACTCAGGGCCACATTCCAGAGGTCCAGGGCCATCCGCATAGAGGGTACGAATGTGTGCCTCCCTGCTTGTTGATGTACCACATAACTGTGGTGTTGTCTGTCCTTATCATCAATTGGCCTTGTCGAAGAAATGGTTGGAAAGTCTGAATTGCCAGTTTTACTGCCAGCATTTCTTTTAGGTTTATGTGTAGGTGCAGCTGTTCTTGAGTCCATAAACCTTGTATGCATTTGTCCATCATGTGGGCCCCCCAACCGAGGTCTGAAGCGTCCGTTGTGATGGTTTGGCTTGGTTGAGTGCTGTGGAAGGGTAATCCTTCGTTTGATTGACAGGCCTGAGCCCACCATAGGAATTCTTGCTTCAGGCATGGAATTATTGGAATTTGAGTTTCTAGGCTGTGCTTGTGCTGAGACCATAAATTCCTTAGGTACCACTGTAGCTTTCTCATATGCAGTCTGGCATGTGGGACCAATATTATGCAGGATGCCATGAAGCCCAATGCTTGTAGGACTTTTCTTGCTGTTAGATGGTTTTGCTTTGTTAATGCCAAGAAGTAGAGAGGAGTTGCTCCTGTTTTTCTACTGTTAGGAATGCCATTTGTTTGGATGTGTCCAGCTCCGCACCCAAGAAGGTTATCTTTGGGATGGTATCAGCCTTGACTTTTTATATTGACTGTATATCCCAGGGCTTGTAGAAGGTAAATGACTCTTTTCAAGTCTTCTGCTAGCTTGTTTTGTTGTCCGCTTGTATCAGGCAGTCGTCCAGGTAAGGGTAGATTTGGATTCCCTGAAGCCTGCAATGAGCGATTACTGATGCCAGGCATTTCGTGAACACTATGGGGCAGTAGATAAGCCAAAGGGCAATGCTGAGAATTGATAATGCTCTGATCCTGCAAGAAATCTGAGGTATCTTCTGCAATTTGGTCGTATGGGGACGTGCAGGTATGCCTCCTTGAGATCTAGAGTTACCAGCCAAGACTCCTTGCCCAGCATGGGAAGAAGCTGCTGTAGGGTCAGCATTTTGAATTTTGGAACAATGAGGAATGTGTTTAAGGCGGACAGATCGAGAATAGGTCTCCATTTGCTTTCTTTCCTTGGTACTAGGAAGAGTCTGGAGTAAAAGCCCTTTCCTTGCTCCATATATGGTACCTTTTCTACAGCTCTCATCTTTAATAATTGATTTACTTGTTTTAGAGCTTCTGCCTTTTGATTTGGAGGTAGGTTTGGCATTCCTCTCTTTCCTGGTAGAGTATGGAAATGAAACCTGTAACCTTGGTCTATTGTCTGCAAAATCCACTTGTCTCTTGTGATGTAATGCCAGTTCTTTGAAAATAAAGCTAGCTTCCCGCCTAAGGGTGCTTCTAGTTGTTCCCTGGTAGGCGGTGCCAGAGCCAAGTCACTGTGATTGTCCTGTAGTAGTGGTGGTGGCTGTGTCTGTGCCTCACTGGTTGTTACCCTGCCACTGGCGTCCCCTGTAGGCACCCCTGGATTGGTTTCTGCCTCTTGAACGCCTATTCCTGCCTCTCTGTGCTTTAGAGGAGTCTGGAAAGGACCAATTCTTGGAGGGCCAATTCCTGCTAAACCTTGGAGGTTGGACCTGTAAGAAATCTTTCACTGTTTGGACAGATTTTGCCTTCTCCTCCATCTTCTTCAGCAGCTGTTGTGCAGGAGAGCCAAACAAATTGATCTTGTCCATGGGAGCATCTAATAGTTTTGATTTGACATGGTCCGGTAAGGCCTGCTCTTTTAACCATGCATGCCTTCTGATAACTGTGCCAGTCATGGCTGATCTAAAGGAAGCCTCCAGTGCATCATAGCCGCATTTTAGAGAATGGTTACTAACTTGCTGAATGTTATGTACCATTTCCTGAACATATTTCTTGTCTAAAGGTTCATCAGAGGACAGTTTTTTGGTTAACTGGTCTAGCATAAATTCTTGATACTGGATCATATGAAATTGACAGTTCAAGACCCTAGCTGACAGAGTAGCAGAAGTGTAAACTTTTTTACCCCATCTCTAAGGACCTGGATTCCCTTTCAGAGGGAGGGGTTTTGGCAGAGGTAGTTGCTACAGCCTTAGGCCCCTGGGAGATAGTCTCGGGATCTGCAAAAGGAGCCTTGTATAAATGGTGATGTGTGTCCGGGACCCTGTAGAACCTATCGGGCTTAGCAGGGGCCGGAGGTAATGAATCAGGAGCAGTACAAGCATCATTAAATGCATCATCTACAACAGAAAGAACTGGAGGAATAGCTAAAGGTCTATGTTGTGGTAAATGCAAAAAGGTTCTAAGCCTTTTTCTGGAGTCTGAAAAATCTTGGCCCTGCCACTGAAATTGTTCCCTCATAGCATGCAAGGTTTCCCCAAAGGAAAATTCCTCAGGCGGAGAGGCAGAAGGCATGGACTCTTCAGCATCAGTCTTCATAAGGGGAAAAAGGAGCCTCTGGAGGGTCTGTATTATCTGAATCATCAGAGGAATCATCTGTGGAAACTGGCTCAGGGGGCTCTGCTCTAGGCCTCTTCTCTGGAGGTGGGTGAGAGGCCCTGTCTGAAATGAGATCCTCTGCAAGACTAAGCATTTGGGAACTGGAGCTAGGCCTGTGAGAGGGGGTCTTAACAGCCACAGATTTAGTAGCTTTAGCTGCTTTAGCCCTGGCAAAGGCCTTAATAGACATGGCTGCAGGAGGCCTAGCAGCTCAACGTGCAGGGGTTGAAATATCCAAGGGAATAGTGTCAGATAATTCCTGAGAAACCACAACTGCAGGTTGGATTTCAAAAGTCGATTCCACCAGGTTGGAAGAGGCCTCGGTAGAAGGTACGTTTTCGGCTGAAGGAAGAACCGCTTGCTCGGTTTCAGCCGAAACCGAGACAATCGCGGTTGGCTTAACCACAGTTTCGGCCGAAACCGCGGACCGCGAATGTCGGTCCTTTTCCTTGCGTTTTTTTGAAATTTGTGAAGTCGGAGGATCCGACGGCATAATATAAGCAAAATCAGAGCCGAAAAACTGCTCAGCAAATTCCGACCGACGTCTAAGCGTCCGTCGGTTAAAAGAAGCACAGGCTAGACAAGCTGCTACGTCGTGGTCTGGGCCTAAACAAGGTAAGCAGTAAGAGTGGAAATCTTTATGAGGTATTTGTTTCCCACAAGTTAAACAGTTATTCACTTTTTCTGACATCGGCTGAGGCAAGAAAGAGTCCCCAATGGGGTACTTAGCTTTTTAGAAGTCTTCGGTAGTAGAAGAAGTATTCGGTAGTAGTAATCTCTGGATCTGACCGACCGGCACTTGCGAACAGCTTCTGCTTCGGGCGCCACGCGGCAAGAAAGACTGAGGAAAATGGCGTCGGCTGATGCCTTTATACCAGAGTAACTGCAGCGATGACGTCGGGTGAAGTGCGACACCAGCCGAAGCCAGACCCAGACTTTGGAATCCGGCCGACCGAAGGGCTGCCTGACGACAGGACAACCCCATTTGTAAGGACTGCAGATGCATCCTTGAAGGACATCATATGATCCAACATTTATTAGCTAAACGTGATAAATTCACATCTCTGGGGTTTGTGCAGTTAATAGCACATCACTGCTCATTTTAACCATTTTGGCTGGAGATATTGTAATGACAACCTTGGTGTCTGCATCCACATAGCATGTGATGATAGGTTGGTACATTATGTATATGGGACTTGTGTTACAGCAGCACTTACTGGGACGTGGATTAAACAGATTTACTGCACTCTTGCTTTAAATTTATGTTTGTACACCTTACTTTGAGTTATAGCTTTCATTTATTGCAATACTCTTCTAGTGTGGCTAGAAACAACGTATGCTTCCATTTGGATTTCACGAATTGGATGGGATTTCCTGATGGTGCCGAAAAATGTCACATTCAACATTTTAGACATTTCCGTATGCTTTTCGGCATACCACGTCATTGGCAATTATACATTTCGGTTAATTATTTTGGTTTTAAGTACCGTTTTTTTTTTTTTAATAGTAAATCTATATATGGAAGCACTTTGGACTCTCAAAATAGTGAAATGTCGAATTTCAGTATCTCAGTACCAAAGTGTCGAATCTGCAGATGCGCGAAACTGCAGAATATCGAACATGGAAATTTTGAACCCGTAGTACTGACGGCGCCGTTGGGTAAGTGTGGTGTTTTAAAGGGTTTTGAGGAGGGTTTGTATGTTTGTGAGTGCATCAGGGAGTATTAGGTGTGGGTCAGGGTACGTATGTGAGAGTGCGAGTGTGTCAGTGTTGAGAGTGGTGGTGTTTGTATCTGTGTGATGTGTGTTTGTGCAAGGGGTGTGTGGAATGTATGTTGGTGGGTTTTGTGTGTGTTGGCGTTTAGTGCGACCTCGGAGTAAATATATATAAGTGGGGGGTGCAGCCCCCCACATGGGGGGGTGCAGGTGGGGCTGGCCCCCCTGCACATAGTAAGTGTGTTTGTGTTGTTGTGCAGAGTTAGGTATAGTTGTGTTTGTGTGTGTGCTTTAACGGTCGTGATTTTGGGTTTCATTTTTTGGTGTTTCGGCTTTATAGTCTCGAAATACTGAAATTCGATATTTCAGTATTTCGAGATTATAAAGTGAATCCATATATATATATATATATATATATATATATATATATATAAATATCTATCTATCTATCTATACATATATATATATATATATATATATATATATATATAGATAGATATATAGATATAGATATATCTATATATATATCTATATATATATATATATATAGATTATATATATATATATATATATATATATAGATATATATATAGATATATATTATATATATAGATATGTATTATATATATATATATATATACATATATATATATATGTGTGTGTGTGTGTGTGTATATAGAACTATGATGCATAGTCTTTCAGATTTATTTTTAGGAATGAGATGATAATTTCAGCACTAGAGAACTGTGGAATAGTATTTGAGTATGGGATATGCTGTAGGTATTAGGGAAAAGGAGTGCAGCGCCACCTCCTTTCTTGTGAAGTCTATCCAGCCTAATGGTGTTAAATCCCAAAGGGAGGAATTCAGAGTCTTTTAGGTTAGGTTTGAGCCAGGTCTCAGTAGCAGCGATAATGTCTGGTTGATTGTGAGCAAGCCAGGCATGGAAGTCAGTAATTTTGTTAAAAATACAATGGAAGTTTAGTGTGACTATATTTAAAGATTTACAGGTGTTAGATGGGGAGGATGGGTTAGTGGAAGTAGGTCCTGGATTAGAGTGGATATCACCGCAAAGGGGTATGCTTGAAATTTTGGGAATGTAAAGGGATGGTAGATGGTATCCTTTTGATATGCTGAGGTGAATCTAACAGCAGGTGATATTGTTTTTTTAATGGTAGAATTTTAAATTTGGGGAAAAGCAATAGATTTATTTGAAACAGGCTAGGAGATATATCTGAGTAGCTCTTTAAGTGGCATGGAAGGAAGAACATGAAAGTAGGTTTAGAGGGAACAGAGAGAGTTGAGTTCTGTGAGCTTTAATAGGAAAAAGAAGAGCAGGGTAAGAAAAGAAAGGAACAATAAATTTATGCTAGTTCGAAACACTACGGAAAAACAATAGGAAATTACTCCAGTGAGAATTTAGGCTGACAGTTACTGCGAAGTAGAAATTTAAGTGCAGAGAGATACAGCAGATAGGAATGCAATGAAAAACAGTGGAGTGATGTCAAATGTGACAGAGATGTACGAGAAGTTAGGGGAACTCTAGAAAGGGGATGATGACTGGAAGATATTAAATGCGGAGAGAGTTGGTACAAGGGGGAGGTTTTGTTTCAGATAAAAAATGTGTGCTGATTAAGTAGTTGCAAGAATGTAGCATGGGGTAAACTGGGCAAGGAGTTAACTTACTAGGTTGTGATTGGAAGTAGTGGGTGGAGTTATGTGATATAAGTTTAGAAGTAGTGGGGATGGGTGGGATGTGGGGGTAGGGTAGGGGAGTGTAGCAAGGACAAATGGAGTGGGCTGCACAGGCTGCACCTGGCTTGTGAAATGCTTGTGAACACTGCGAATGGAGAAGAAAAACTATCTGTAAGGTAATGCACTTGGTATGTGTGTGTGGGTATAAGCTGTCATACGCGGTGGGATGATAAAATACAAAAGGCTATATTACTATGATATTCTACGACTGTAGTGTAATGGGTAGGATCAAAAGATGAGAAGATATAGATCTTGTGGCAAATGGGAGGCTACTTTATGTGAAATAAATGCAGTACTTATCTGAAAAATTTGCTGGAACACAGCAAACAGGTGCGTGTGTACGTTACTTTTATGGCTGACATACAAGAGCAGCATACATGTGATGCATCATGCATCCTACAGTAGTGAAAGACTTTTGTATACGGGCTAATGTCGGGTCGCTTATGGAGGAGAACTCTCTGATGTTAAAAATACTGCAACAGATGAACAGGACATCCTAGTAGTCTGTTGTGATCTTTAACCAATTTGGAAGAGACAGGAAAAAACGGAGGGGTTAAGGGGAGCTGGCCAAGGGAAAGGGGAAGAAAACTGTCAATGGAACCTGGCTTTTCTTGAGAAATAGGTTTCTGACAGGTAGGATTTGAATGGACATAACAGGAGGCACACACCTAAAACCCTTTTTTCCCTTAGGTGGATGGCAAGACTGCCTGCAAACAAACAGAGACTTGGAGGGGTAATTCCTCTGAAACGTAAGGATAGGAGAAAGAAAAATATGTTTCACCTCCTACAAGGCTTTACCCTTATCCTGGGTAGACTTGAAAAGTTAAGCAGCAGCAGCACCAAAAAGATTTTTATCATCCAAAGGAATATCCAACAGTTTGGCCTTAATATAATCAAGCAAAACCTGAAGACGAAGCAAAGAATTTCATCTCATAACAAAACCAAAGGCAGTCCTGGAAGAGGCATCAGCTGCATCATAGCTGCATTTGATAAGAGTGGTGAGCAACATGAGAGGTACAGCCCAAAAGTGAAAGGGCAGAAGCCTTTCACTCAAACTCAGGGAGGTCAGAAACCACTTTCGAAACCTGACAAAAGAGGGTCAAAACATTCCTGGTCATACAAGTCTGGTAGTTGATGGTTCGAAAGGATGAAGTGGCAGCAGTATAAACGTTTTTGCCCAGACTCTCTATGGCCCTATTATCCTTACCTGAAGGAAGCAGCTTGGTAGAGGGCAACAGCTTGGCGGCCTTGTCAGAAGAGACAGACATTACAAAAGGATCATCAGAAGGGCATTTATAAAGACATTTACATTCATCAGGCACCTGGGAGCAGGAGGCTGAGAATCGGGGTCCACAGAAGCGCATGAAAAAGTATTCAAGAGGGCAGCATGAACAGGAGGAACAGCTAATGGCTTAGGAGACTCCATCTGGAGGAGCGCATAATACCTTTTCTGAATATCAGAGACTTGACAAAAACCCATCTTAAACTCCATTATGTAGGCAACAGTATACCCAAAGAAGAGCTCTATCAAAGGGGAATCTGGACTAAGAGAACCATCTTCATCTGAACCACCATTCAAGGGGGAAGAAATCTGAGTAGAGTAAGCTATGGTTTCTTCCCCAGAATCCACAACCTCATGTGAGGAATCTAGTTCCCTGTTTTTAAAAAAGGAGTGGAAGACCAGGGATGGGAAAGCACAGACACCCCTTGAGGATGCTTTAAAGCCTTTAAACTATTAAAAAAAATGAGTAAAATACTGCCATTCACACTGTGGTTCCTTAAGTACAGAAGAATATGCTTGCTTCTCTGCAGGATGTCTGCACAAAACACCCCTGGAGGTTCAGACCCCTGGTAATATTCAATATGCATATTAGGAATCTCCTCCCAAACTAAGATCTGCGGAATCCCCCTAGATCCCTTGGAAATAATCAACTGAGGTTCCCCCTCAATGAAGGAGAAGACGTATGTAAAGCCTCTGAAAACTTGCAAGTAGTCCGTTCCTTGCCAACCTTGCGTTGTAAGAAGTAAGCAACTGGAAGAGATCACCCATTCCCACACAATCATGGCATCTCTGCACAACGGGTATGAGCATATTCCCCCTTGCTTGTTGATATACCAGACCACCATGTCATCTGTATGAATCGCAACCGTTCCCAGAGGAAGGCAATCCTGAAAGGTTTGCAACATGAGCAGAACTGCACTCATCTCTAGAACATTCATGTGCAACTTGGTCTCTGTGGGGGGATCATGTGCCTTGGACAGTTCTGCCCTGAAAATGACCCCCCACTCACCCCAACAGGGAAGTGTCCATGGTCATCATGGCCGAGGGCAGGGGAAGAGAGTGAAGCCACCACTGCAGATGCCATCTACAAGCGGGAGTCAACGGAATAGTCATGGACACTGGATGAGACATAATGAACCACTGCACCACTAGCATCCACTGAAGCACCCGAATGTAATAACTCACTAGTGGAACAAGGAGAATGGCCACCGACATGGACCCCAGGGCACTGACAAAAAGGTGCGGCTGAGGCGACGGAACCTCCAAGATGAATCTGACCTGTTGTCTAATCAAGTCCACTCTGTGGGGAAGCAATGCTGCAATCTCTGCTACCATGTTGAGATGGGTCCCAATGAATTCTAGGCTTTGCACCACAGATAGATTCGACTTTGTCAAGTTGACAGTAATCCCCCGCATTTCAAAAGTTTGCAAGAGATACTGAGTGACAGATATCAATCGATGCCTTGTGGCAGCTGTGAGCAGCCAACTGTACAGATATGGGAAGACCTAAAATCCCTGAAGTCTCAGGTGAGCCGCTACTACTGCTAAGCATTTGGTAAACACCTTGGGGGCTGTGGTGAGTCCAAATGGCAGGGCTCTGAACTGGAAATGATCAGCTTGATCTGTAAGCTCAGATGCCTCCTGTTACACTTGTCTATCTTGATATGACATTAGGTGTACTGGAGGTCTACGAAGCATATCCTTCTACAACAGTAGCACAATGGACTGAATAGTAACTATCCAGAACTTTGACTTCTTGATGAATAAGTTCAATTTGCTGAGGTCCAGAATTGAATGTAGGTTCCCGGTCTTTTTTGGCACCAAAAAAAGCGTGAATAAGTTCCGGATCTTCTTTGTCCTGCTGGGACCTCCTGAATGGCATTTTTTTCTAGAAGTGCCAAAACTTCTCTCTGGGCCAGTTCTCTCTGACTAAGTGGCATGTTGGGGAGAACCTTCTTGAGATTTGGAGGAGGTTGGGAAAAGGGAATTCAATAATCCCTGGATATGATTTGAGCACCCACTGATCATTTGTTATAGACACCTAGGCATTTGGGTGCAATGAAAAACAACCCCTGACTGCCTCCAGGGCAAGACAGTTGGGCAACACCTCAGAGGCACTAAAAAGATTTCTCAGAGAAAAGGTTCCCTGAAGCCCTGATTGAGGACCCCCTTCTGCCATTAAATCCTGCTCCTCTGCCTCTGGAACAGGAATCTTCCAGAGCATCCTGAAAGGAACCCTGCAACTTGAAGAACCAGAGCTTCTTACGTCCCTGTTGGTTTTTGGAAAGGGACTTTTGGGGGGGTACAAAACTTGATCCTGAAAGCCAATAGTGTCTTGCTCTCCTGCTCAGTGTGGGTTAAGGTTTCTTTGATCGATGGCCCAAAGAGCAAGGAACCATCAAAGGGGCATTAGTAAAAGATGCCTTGAAGGGTTCCACAAACCCACATAACCGCATACACACATGACTCCTCAAGGCAAATGCCTGCACCGGCCGCTTGACAGGTACCCTCTGCCACACTGGAAATCAACCTTATCGAAGAACTGGCAATAGACAATAGAGTGGTGCACTTGGGAGATACCTTCTCGAGGTCCTACGCAGGCATCAACTCTGAAAGGGATTTGGTTAGCTCATAAACCACATCTCTTTGGAGGCAGGTATAATTTAGGGCTCTCAGACCAAACATGGCTGAAGCATAAACGTGCATCCAGTGTCTGTCGACCACCAAGACTCTCGGTTCGGGGGATGGACATTTGACCCCTGTTCAGCCAGCTCCTTTTTTATGGCTGCAGCAACCATGATAGCATCGACTGGCAATACCTTGCTCCAGTGTGCTCTGTCTACGGAGGGGGCTCACAAACTTATCAGCCTTCTTAGGAACCAGTTCCAAAGTATCAAGCTCCTTCCACACCCTGCTTGCAATGAGGTCAATGAGCTTGTCCACAAGGGGGGGGGGGAGAACCAGGAAGTACAGAGGATATAAAAAGTGTACACACCCCTGTTAAAATGCCAGGTTTTTGTGATATACATAAATGAGACCACAAAAAAATAATTTCAAAACTTTTCCCACCTTTAATGTGACCTATAACCTGTACAATTCAATTGAAAAACAAACAAATCTGTTAGGGGAAAATATAAAAAATAAAAAAACGTACAATAAGCTGGTTGCATAAGTGTGCACACCCTTAAACTAATACCAATTGAAGCACCTTTTGATTTAATTTCAGCATTCAGTCATTTTGGGTACACACCTGCCATTAACCCCAAATAAAGTTCAGCTGTCCAAGTAAGATTCTACTGACATTTACTCAGTTGCCTGCTACAGCAAAAGCCAAGGTTCGCACAGAGCTTACAAAGCATCAAAGGGATCTCATTGTTGAAAGGTGTCAGTCAGAAGGGTACAAAACAATTTCCACAGCATAGGATATACCATGGAACATAGTGAAGACAGTCACCAAAAAGTGGAGAAAATATGGGACAACATTGATGTTGCAAAGAACTGGATGTCCTGCCAAAATTGATGAAAAGACCAGATTTAAACTGATCAGGGAGGCTGCCAAGAGACCTACAGCGACACGGAAGGAGCTGCAGAACTTTCTGGTAAGTACTGGTTGTGTAAAACATGTGACAACAATTGTCCATATGTCTGGACTATGGGGTAGGGTTGCAAGGTGGAAGCCTTTTCTTACACAGAAAAACATCCAGGCCCAACTACAATTTGCAAAACAATACATCAAGTCTCCCAAAAGCATGTGGGAAAATGTGTTATGGTCTGATGAGACCAAGGTTGAACTTTTTGGCCACAATTCCAAAAGGTACGTTTGGTGCAAAAACAACACTTTGCATTACCAAAAGAACACCATCCCCACAGTGAAGCATGGTGGTGGCACTATCATGCTTTGGGGTTGCTTTTCTTCAGCTGGAACTGGGTCTTTAGTCAAGGTGAAGGAAATTATGAGCAGTTCCAAATACCAGTCACTTTTGGCTTAAAACCTTCAGATGTCTGCTAGAAAGCTGAAAATGAAGAGGAATTTCATATTTCAACACAACAATGACCCCAAGCATACATCCAAATCAACAAAATAATGGTTTCACCAGAAGAAAAGTAAAATTTTGGAATGGCCCAGCCAAAGCCCAGACCTAAATCCAATAGAAAATCTGTGGGATGACCTAAAGAGGGCTGTGCACAAGAGATGCCCTCAGAATCTGAGAGATTTGCAAGAAAGAGTGGGCAACTACTGCCATGCTGATAGACTCCTACTCAACAAGACTGAATGCTGTAATTAAATCAAAAAGTGCTTCAACAAAGTATTAGTTTAAGGGTGTGCACACTTATGCAACCAGCTTATTGTACATTTTTTTATGTTTCCCCTAACGGATTTGTTTGTTTTTAAATTGAATTGTAAAGGTTATAGGTCACATTAAAGGTGGGAAAAGTTTTGAAATGATTGATTGTGGTCTCATTTTTATATCACAAAAACCTGACATTTTAACAGGGGTGTGTACACATTTTATAACCACTGCAGATGGGCCCATATGGAAAGCCTTCAGGAACACAGATCCTCTGAAGATGGGGCTTGGTGGACCATCTGCCTTTCTGCTTCAACAACTCTAGAATGTCTCCAAAGGAGATGTCGTTAGGCGGAGATCTGGGGGACCAGTCCCCTTCATTAAAATTGGTGTCCTCTGTGAGGGCTCCATGGGGGAGTCCATGTGCCTGCTCTTGCACTGTCTCTTCCATGGTGGTTCTTCTGTAAGGGGCTCAGGCGAGGACTCAGAAGAAATGGAAACCCCTGGGGTTCTGGATGCCTGAAGGCTATCTTGGGAGGACTGACCCTGGACACTATGAATGGCCTCAGGACTCCTGATAGTGATGGGTTGGGATGCTCCCAACAGAAGGGAAGATGCTGCTCCAGACCTGGAGAAGATCTGCTCTACCATCCAAAAAGCCAAAGGACTTCAGGAAACCCCGTCCCCATCCCCAGTGGCTGAAGCCCCAAAGGAAGAAGGTGTGAAGCCTGCCCAGTGTCCCAGCCCTCTGGACAGTACTGGCCCCAAACTGTCAAAAGCCAAAACCCCCAAAGGAAGGGACTGATCCAAAAGTCCTGGACCTGAACCCTTCCCTAGGGAACCAGAGCCAACCTTTTGGAGCAGAAACCTGCTCTGATCTGATGGCAAAGGAATACAGCTGGTCACAAACCCCAACGGAGCAGGGCAAACTGGCATTCCCTGACCTAGGTTATGCCTCCCTCAGGAAAACCAGAACCAGGGATTCCAAAACCACAGGAATCAGAAGAGGAAAAGCAATCTAGGAGCTGGGGATTTCACCGAGCCCAAAGAGGCCAGGAATGCTAAAAGGCCCATCTCTATCTGGGCCCCAAGGAAATGCCTCATCATCCTGTACATATCAAAAGGCAACAGGCTGAAGAATGGTTGGATTTAGATGGAAAAGCCAGCTTGTATCCTTTCACCACCCTACGCTTTTCCCCAATCTGGGTTAATGACTCCTCTGCCTGGGAGCCAAAAGCTTTGGATTCAGAGAAGATCATGCTGGGGAGCCCTGAATAACTAACTCTGGATCCAACAAACACATCCACTCTCACCCTGGCAGACCTGCATGCCTCAGATCTGAGGGAGCTGATGGATCCGAGGGTCCCTAATCCAAGGAGACTTCTGCACCTAATGACAGATCCTGAGACTTCAGATCTAAAATGGTCAAGGACATCTTGGTATCCCGAAGAACTCTGATCTAAGTGTCTGGTCCATTTTTGCAGTGCTGGAGAAGCCCCCAGGAGGCAGAGGGGGCTTTCCTCTTAGAATCTTTGTGGCCACTAAAAGATGGAGAGCCCAAACCAAAAGGCTCCCCTTATGCCATACCCTTGAACAACAATTTGTTCCGACGATCTGCTAACGCCCAAGGGTTGAATGCAGCACAAAAGGAGCATTCAGCCTCGAGGTGGTTGGATCCCAGACAATATGCACACTTCTTGTGGAAGTCAGAGTTAGGCAGCTTGCGCCCACAAGAAGAGCATCTTTTAAACCCGGTAGGCTTGTCTCTTTCAGACATAATCTTACCCTGCATACAACACACACGCAGATGAAAAAACAGAGAACTGCAACTACAAAATGAAAGAAACCAGCAGACAAACCCCCCCAAATAGCCCTATAAACTACACTAAAGGGAAAGGGGACTGCTGTTAGATGAAAAAGAGTAAGAACAGAAAAAGGCGCCAAGCACCGAAAAGGAAAAGGAAGAGAAAAAGCACAACCCTGTCACTATTGACAGCTAAACAAGTAAGAAAAGTCTAAACTATGTAAAGGAACAGAAAAATTCACTTAAAACGGAAGAGATTTCCAAGACTAATTTCTCTGAAGAAAGCTATGAGCCAGGAATCACGTCCATTGCAAAACGCAGCAAATGAGATCTGAAGGTTAGAAGGTAGAAAGGGATTATGGAAGATGGGAGGAACTTGAGCCTTGAATCTAATTCTGTAAACTGCTGGATCAGATCTAACATTTAATCAAAGACCCAGTCGTGATGAATAATGAAATGGATAACATCAGATCCTAAAGTTTTAACCCCAAGTTTGCTTTTTCAATTAAACCCAGCCGCCATCACTGTGGAATAAGAGATTACATATACTGAGAAATAAAGAAAGTTTGCCAAACCAAACAGCTGAACTGCTCAATAACATTTTTTTAATTAGAAGTGTAACTTGAATGAAATTGGAGACAACACTTGAGCTCAGTGGAAAGAAACAGAATTTTACTAAAACTAGCACCTGGACTTAAATACTATGCAGGAGACATTCATTTCATTATCTGAACATATTCTGAAAGTGCCACGACTTCCAAGATCCATTCCAGAGCAGTCTGACTCCAGAGGTCCAAAATACTCACAGTGATGCACTGTGTATGCAGCAAATAGTTTCCATGTCAGGATTTCAGTAAAGTAAGAAGACATAGTTGTGTCCCACTTACCATAATTGTAAATGCTCCAGCAGATCAATATTGTAGCACTGATTTTTGGGTCTTCCTGCCATGCAGAAAGCCTGTGATCGGGCCTGATTTTCAGAACCTTGGCATCAACTCTAGACAATGCACATCCAAAAGTCAACATATCAACATCAGTGCATAAGACGTGCATCCATCAGTGCCATCTTCAGGTCTTTCTAAGCAATGAACAAGCAGTCTGATGCGAGGACAGCATGACCTCCCCAGTTGTCAGAATTTTACTGAAAAGGAAAAAAGCAGTACAGTTGTGTACACTTAACATAAATGTAGATGCTCGAGTGTATTCACTGTTGCAGCCCTGACTGACAGAATTTCCTGCTGTTGAAGCTCTTGGTTGGCCCAGCTATTAAAAATAAATTTCCTCCTCCTTCAGGCAGACCTAGGGAGTTTGCAAGTTTCCCAAAGATCCATGGCTAGGTGACAAAGAGGGTATTGGTGAGTCCCCACTTCTTGTTAATGTAACACATATCTTGGTATTGTCTGTCCTTACTAGTATCATCTGGTTTTCAATGGTATGTGGAAAGCAATCAGGCCTTTCTGGACTGCCAACAGTTTTTTTTTATTCACATTTTTGTTTTTGAACTAGAAGTCCTATCTGCCCTGTGTCCGCAAACTGTTGTTGTGCGCCCCCAGACTATATCCAAGGCATCTGTGATCAATGTTTGGCTCTGAGGAATTATCCAGAAGGGGAGGCAGAGACTGAGGGAGCATGCTCGGGCCCACTAGACAAACTCCTTCCTGAGTCTAGGAAGACGCTTCACCCTGAAGTTGAGAGGCTGGGTGTGTTGGCACCACACGTGTGGTACGATTGTAGCATCCTCATGTGGAGTCTGGCAAGAGGGATCAAGAGGATGCAAGAGGCCATATAACCCAGGGCTCTGAGAAACTCTCTGGCAGTGAAGTGGTTCATTTGCAGAAGTTTTTTGAAATACTGTGTTAGAAATTTTACCTTCTCTGGAGGAAAGAAAGCTTTTTGAAAAGAGTAATCCAACAAAGCCCCCAGAAACACAATCCCGGTTCTGGGGATGGGCTGACACTTTTGGATATTAATGCTGAACCCCAGCTAGGCTAGGTGTTCTTAGGTGTAAGGCAAATCCACCTTGAGTTTTTCTAGATTTGTGGTCTGAATGAGGCAGTCATCTAAGTATGAATAACTCTGAATACCCTTTGACTTGCAGAAGACTATTACTGGGGCCAGACATTTTGTGAATACCCTGGGTACAGTAGACAAAAAGGGCAGAGCACAAAACTGATAATGCTTCGCATCTGCTCTATAGTGTAAGAACCTCCTGTTTTCTAAATGAATGTGGAGGTATGCATCTTTTAGATCTAGGGTAATCAGGTAGGCATTGGAGAACATCATGGGCAGCAATTTTTGAAGGGTAAGTATTCTGGACTTTGGTACCTGTAAAAATCTGTTGGTCTTAGATAGGTCTCCAGGTACCTTTTTTCTTGGGACTAGAAAGAGCCATGAGTAAAAATTCTCTTTCTAACCTTTTGTGTACTGGTTCCACAGAACCTTGGGTACAAAGTAGATGAATTTGTTTTATGGCCTCTCTCTTTTGATTTGGTAGGAAATCTGGTAAGCCTGAGTGAGGCAGAGGCTATCTGAACTGAAGTCTGTAGCCTGATTTTATGATTATTAATATCCATTGATCCCTAGTAATGATTGTCTAATTTTTATAGAAGACAGACAGCTATCCTCCTAGTCTGTGGCTGGAAAGTGGGTTGGGTGGGACTTAAGGGACGGGAAAGGGAAGACATATGACTGAGTCAGGTTTGCTTCCTGCTGGGACCCTACTGATGGGATCCTGAAGGTCTACTGGAGTCAGCTTGCTACTGTTTAGGTCACTGGTGTTGTCTTTGATTCCTGTCCCTCTGGTTCTTATATGTCTTGGTTTAGACTGGGAAGCTGGAATGGACCAGTGTTTGGTAGGACAGTTAAGGGTGAAGCGAGGTCCTTAACAGTCTGCATGGACTTGGCCTTATCTTCCATATTTTTTAAGTACTGCTTCCACCTTAGGACCAAAAAGGTAATCTGTCCAAAGGAGCATCCAGAAGACTAGATTGTACATCTTCAAGGAGGGACTGCTCCCCTCAGCCACGCATGTCTTCTAAAAACTGATCCTGTAGCTGCTAATGTGCTGGATTCTTCCAGTGCATCACAGCCAATGTGCAAGGAATGGTTAGCTACTTGGGAGCAGGAAGTGCATAAGTCTAGCAGTTCTTTAGAGAGGACCTTGTTTGCAGTCCCCACCAATTGTTCATCTGGTCCCAAAAGGGTCTCCTGATATTTGACCATATGAAATTGGCAATTTAGGGCCCTCATAGCCAGGGTAGCAAGTGTAAACCTTCTTACTAAACTTATCCAAGGCTCCAGTTTGTCAATTGTAATTTTTTTCTTGTTTTTGAAGAAATAGCTTTAGTTCCCTTAGAACCCTGAGTTGTCACTTCACTACAGAGTTCTTAAAAAAGGTGCCTATGGGAATCCAGAACTCTATAAATTCTGTCTGGCTTCTGGGAGGGCAGGAGGAAGGGATGCAAGGAAGAGACCAACAAGACATCGTCCACTTCCTCTAAGACTGGAGGAATGCCAAGAAGTTTATGCTTAGGAAGTTTACGGAATTCCCTTACCCTCTTCTTAGATTGTGGGCAAGCCTGAGCTTCCCACTTGAAGTGTTCCCTCAGAGTGTGCAGGATCTCACCAAAAGATATGTCTTCAGGGGAGAAGCTAAGGCAAGATTCTCATCAGAATCTGAATGCTCATAGGAAACAAAAGATAATCCTTCAAAGGTGGATTCCTCATGGTCATTTACTGAATCAAAGAAATCAGAAGACTCCTGGGGGACGATCCCTTTTCCTTTTACCAGGAGAAGATTCAGGGGAACAGCCAGGTATGCCAAGGTGTCTAGATCTGATAACAGTAATCAAATCCTCAGCTAGCCTAACCAGATCCTGTTGATAGGCCTGAGTTTGGGAATGGTAGCCGATAGGCCTCAGCTGGGGCAAGCTGGAAGCAGCCTTTTTATCTGAGTCCTTGGGCTTGGGACTATGGGTGACATCAGGGCTAGGGCCGGGATGTGGACACCTCCCAGCATCAGTGAACCAGGGTGATGATTGGGTTCTCTGGTCTCCCCTTTGACAGAGAGAAAACAGTCATCAGAAGCCAGAACCTGCAAAGCGGCTCCAGACCCAACTGATGAGCTAGGCACTTCAGCTTGTGCAGAAGTAGAGGGTGACACTGGCATGTTGGACTGCCGAACGGATCTCAATAGAGGCCTGTGTGGCAACCTCAGTTGCTGGATGGGACTGCAGAAGCATCTCACCTTCAACTATAACAAGCCCAGGAAGACTGCATTACCCGGTACCCTGTGCTTTGGACGCTTCCCTTTCTTATGCCATAGAGGATCAACCAGCAGACTACAAGGCCATGATGATTTGGTGAGGTGCTTAGCTAAAATCTCATCCCTATGTTTGATCATCCTACTGTTAAAGCGAGCACAGAACCGGCATTTAGGCAGATCATGTTATGGGCCCAAACAAGCTACACAAAAAGAGTGGAAGCCTTGGTGTGGTATCTGCTTGCCACAGTGAAGACGGTTATTAACTCGGTCTGACATTAGTCAAGAGACATAAGAAAAGCTCCCCAATGTGGTAATTAGTTTTAGATGGCTTCTTTCTCTGTTAATCGATGCCCTGACTAGCCCTCTGCAGCAAGAAAGAAATGAGGTTATGGCGCCAGCTGATTCCCCTTTATACCCAAATGTCTTGGCATCAGTCAGGGCGCCCCACCAGCTCTTAAAGAAGAAAGAAGTGTCTCTGGTAGTCAGGCCAGCCAAGGGCTTCCATGGATGGAAATCTCATCAGTTAGGATTGCAGCAGTGAAACACAAAGAACATCATAGCAGTCAGAGAGGGGTTTATGGAGATAAGAGGACTACCTGCAGTAAACTCCTCTACCCCTTGCACCTAGCAAGGGGGAGAATAGTGGTCAGCAGATAGAAAGGATAGAGGGTGGGAGTACATACTGCAACATCGATCTACTTGAACATCTACAATTACAGCAAGTGGGACACAACTGCACTATGTTCTTCATAGTCAGTGTTCCAGTACTAATTCTTGGGAGGGCTCCCAAAGCCAACAGTTGGGTGGCAGGTCATCTGTATGACCTTAGGAAATAAGGCTTTGCAAGATGGCAGTGGCAAAACCTGTTCTAGCCGTGAAGATACTGTCTAGATTATAGTGTTTTGCAAAGTGCATGGAGTTCCATGTGGCTTCCTCTAGGATGGCCTGGGTAGAGACTCTTTTGAGGAAAGTAGCAGAAGTTGCCCTATACACTGTTTGAGTGGGTTTTAATATGACCAGGAAAAGTTTTTTCATGGTGGGAGTAACAGAACTTAATGCAGCTGGTTATCTGTTTGGAAATGATTTGTTTGGAGACAGGTATGCCTGAGAGAGCCTCCAAAATTGCTCTGCTCTATTAGGGTATTTCTGTCCTGTCTAGAAAGCACCTGATTTACCTTTTTACTTCCAAGGAATGGAAGACTTGCTCTGCCCTGTTCTGTTGATTTGGGAATACGACTACTAGCAGATGCACAGCCTGATTTAGGTTAAGTTCTGATACCATCTTAGGCATAAAAGATGGGTTTGTTCTAAGGGTTACCCTATCCCAGTGAAAATCTCTTTACATATGACAGCTTGTATCTCAGAGGCCCTCCTTGTTGATGTCACAGCTTTAAGGAAAGTGGTCTTCCAAGTGAGCATCTTGGGCAAGGCAGTGACAGCTAGTTCAAAGCAGGGCAACATGAGTTTCTCTGGCATATAATTTAGATCACAGGCAGGAATAATGTTACTTCTGGGTGGTCTCGAGTGAATTACCCCTTTTAGAAAAAGCTTCGTGTGGTGGTGCAAGATGACAGGTAGAGAATGTGGCAGGCAACCTAGGATGGCAGATGCATGTACTTTAACACTAGAATGGGAAAGTCCCTGTCTAAACAGATCTGTAAGGTACTCCAAAGCTGAGGTGATGACTGCCAAAGAAGAGTTGGTGTTCTTACAGTGACAAAAGATGGAATATCTCTTCCATTTTGCCAGGTATGATTTTCTGGTATTGGGTTTCCTTGCCTCCTTTAGAATGGAAAGTACATTCTTGCAATAGGTGACATTCCATAGTGTTAAAACCCAATCCTCCAGGCTGTTAACCTGAGTGCGGCTAGGTGAGGATGGAATACAAATCCTTTGCCTTGACTGAGGAGAGTTATTTCCTGCAGTAGGGTGTGGAATCTCTCCCTTGCTAAGGGTCAAGAGAAGGGAGAACAGTGTAGCTTTGGCCAGTAGGAGGTCACAAGGATAATGCTGGGTCTGTCCGCCCTGACTTACCAGTAACCTGGGGATCAGAAGCAAGGGCGGGAATGCATACAGTAACAGCTTTGCCCATCTGAAAGAAAAAGCATCTGTTTTCAAAGTCTTGTCTGTTCAGTTCTGAAGCAGAACTTGTGAAGTCGTCTGTTCTGGTGAGAGGTGAATAGGTGTACTGAGGGAAACCTTCATTGTAGAGGTAGGTGCAGGAACTCCTCTCACTCTCTCTTCAGCATCGATTCATTGGGGACTAGAAAATCACTGCTTAAAGAGTTTGCCAGAGTGTTGTTCTGACACAGAATAAAAGATGTGACAGTCAGTCCCAGTTCTTGAGCCAGCATCCAAAGCTTCCTCATGAGGCTGCACAAAAAGTAGGACAACAGGGTACCCTCTTGCTTAATTATTTATCATCACTGTGGTGTTGTCTGTTCAATTTTGCAAGGTCTCTGTACTTATGTTCTGCATAAAAGCCTTTATAGCCATCAAACTGCAAGTTGCTTCTTCTAGTTTATATGCAGTTTTCTTTGCTGTGGTGTTCAGATGCCCTGCACTGAACTGTCTGTGATGATGGTATCGTCTGCTTCTGGTAAGAAATATTCACCCCTGGGTTCTGCAGTATGGTGTTCATTCACCACAGCAGCTCCTTCTCCAGGCAATGAAGGAGAGGCAACAGGGTATCCAGTAGTTAAGAATGTTGTTCCCAAGCATTTCTTAGGAAACAATGAATTTTTCTCATGTAGAACTTTCCAAGAGGAGTCATAAGAATGCAGGATGCCATGCAGAAGAACAGCTAGACCATTTGTGGCCCAGTTAGAGATCCTCATTTGGTGGTTCTCCAAGAATCTCCTCAGTAGTTTTGAACACTCAAATGACACCAAAATTGATAAACCTCCCCAAAGATCAATTCAGTAGTCTGCCTCAGGTATGCACTAGCACTCCAATGATACAAAAATGAATCAGTTTCTCCACAAAGATCCCTTCAGCAGTCTGTTCAAGTATGTACTAGCACTCCAATGTCACCAAAATGAGGCGTTTTTCCCCAGTGATCACTTCAGTAGTCTGTTCCAAGTAAGCAAAAGCATCACACTGAAACATTTCTCCCAGCAACCCTTTCAGTAGTCTGTCCAAGTAAGCACAGGCATTCCAATGATACCAAAATGAAATATTTCTTCCAATGATCCCCTTCAGTAATATGTCCAAGTATGCACAAGCACCACAATGAACCATTTCCCTCAATGACCCTGTGACAATAGGAGGTACTGCCAGCTATGCCAGGAGAAGTAGGGCAGTGGCTGTGTAACATATGCCAGCACAGCTAACTGGAACTTTGAAAATAATTATATGTTATTTGTATATCACACTGATTTGTACAGATGCTTGTGTTGAAAAATGTATTTGTAAAGCTGCTTGTGATAAAAATGTATCAACAGTGTGCCCTGTGGGCCAGCAAAGAAATGTACATGCATTATCATAACTGTTTAAATGTATATATTGTAACTGATGATAATGGGAGAGGAGGTTATTCTCAAGCCACCTGATTTTTAGAGAAATGGTAAGAAAATGAAATTACTGGGCCTAGGCCATAAAGATGTTATCTCACAGATGAAGCCAGAAAAAACATGTATGTAGGAAGTATGGTTTACTAGCGCCTGCAAGTAAAATTGAGCTGTTTTATGGTTGTATGGCTTCCAGGAGCTGCAGCAGATCTTAGCAAGGCTATCTGTGTGTGTATTACTGACACCTATATGATAAATTATGACAGCTTCTAGCAATGGGGGTTTGCATGGGAACCAGAAGTCAGATGACCAGATGTATTTGATGTCATAGGTTCAGAGGTTCATAGGTAGGTACTAGGCTATTGGCCCTAGGGCCTATATAAGCCTAGCTAAATAGTACCCTGGCTTTTGCCACCCAAGAAAATTATTTTCCTGTGCCCCTGTCGAGCAGAGCCACAGTTGTGATGCCGGGGTGAATTTCCTATCTCCCATCCAATCATCAAGATTTTTCTTGAAGAGTGCTAATGAGGAACTCTGCTTGACATAGATGGGCAGTTTGTTCCAGAGTATGGGAAGTCTTTGGGACAGGACTCTATCCCTCCAGCATGTCCTGTTTATTGTGGTGAGAAGGTTTAGGTCCCCAGAGCATGTAGCATCATATCACTGGGTAAGACAATTCAGGTCATAGCCTGCTATAGGTCCCCAAACATGACCCAAGACTCACAGTCCATGTTCCTAAGCACCCTGGAGAATATTAGGGTCCAACCTAACACTCTCATACTGGGCGACTTCAACTACCCCTCCATTAACTGGGAAAACTACTCATGTACCAATACACTTGAAAAAAGTCACAAAGTACAAACTGAAGCAGATAAACAGAAAAGCCAGAAGTAGTAGCTGGATTGAACCAAGTGTCAGAGGCATCTAGGTTGCGGTAAGGGTTTTCTTTTTTTCCTGGGTTAAGGAGAGATGAGATTCCTTTCCAAAATAGTTTGGAATTGGTGTTGTGGTTGGTTTGGAGAGTGGAGAAATAGGCTTTGTGATCCAAGGTAATAAGTTTTTGACTTTATTTTGTAGTGTTTTATATGCATTTAGGGCGATAGTGGTTTTATTTTTATGGTAACGTGTCCAGGCTTTGTCACACAGTCGCATGATAGCTAAGCTGTTTTTGGTTAACCAGGGTACAGGTTACTTTTTATACATTTTGTTTTTAAAGGGGCAAAGGAGTTGAGCAGGTTTGTGAAAGTAGAGTAAAGTAGGAGGGAGCATTATCTAGGGGAAGAGTCTTTAATGGGTTTCCAGTTTGTGCTTCTTAGTGCATTTGAGAAGGTTTCAGATTTGAAGTTCTTTAGGCAGTGAGTAGAAATATAGGTGTGAGTTAGTTGTATGGAAGAGGAGAGACGGTGGGCAAAAGTGGGGAAGTGGTCAGCTAGTGGTCTGGGATAATACCACTATCAGAGATATAGTGAGGATGGGATACTAGAATCCATTCTATTGTACTTCCAGTAATGACGTTCTTGGAAGGCCTGGTAGCGGAATTGATTAGTTGTGTAAAGTTATACAGGTTAATATTGAGCGAGTTAGTGGAAGATTGGATTGTGGCCCAGTTTATGTTCACATCTCCCAGGATTATGGTTTTGTGAGTAATGTTGGTAGAGACCCAGGAGAGAATATCTTCAAGGGATGAGATATTGTCTCCAGGGGGAATATAGAGGGAGAGAACAAATATGTGTTATGCTTGTTTAGGTGGAGTAGGGTTGGTATTATTTCTGTCTTGCCAAATTTGGGAAAGGGTTTGGTATAGGGGTGAATAAGAGGGATGCCAAGTAAAGGAGTGCTACACCACCTCTCTTTTTTGTGATCTGTCATTCCTTAACATGTGATAGTTGGGAGGAATTATTTCAGAATCTTGTTATGTGGGGTGTAAGCCAGGTTTCTGAGATGGAGAGAATATCAGGCTGGTTATGTAGAAACCAGGCATGAAGGTTTGGAATTTTGTTACATAGGTTCTGAGCATTTAGACCTGAAAAGTGGAGGGGTTTGCCTGTTGCTTGGGGGGAGGGGTTGGGGGGGTTGGATTCAGTGTTGTAGAGGGACCTGGGTTTGGGTGGATGTCCCCAGAGAGAAGGATAAAGATAAGATGACGGATGAGGTATTTGGTTTGTTTGGGGTGTAGTATACAGGTAGAGAGTTTTGTGGACATTAGACTGGTGTAAGCTGGGAGCAGTGTTTTTAGAGTTAGGTAGGAGTCTACAGCGGAAGAGCATGCTAGTGTTAAGTGGGGTAGAGACTGGGAGATATAACGGCAACAGTAAATGTGTATTTTGTAGAGGATGGGGTACTGGTGTGAAATGGGGGGAGTGGTTTGCGTTAGTAGGTTGGTTGATATAGTTTAAGTAAGTTAAGGTAATTAGAAGTATTATTTCAGTAAGTAGGGATAGACTTTTGAGGGTCATGATGTTGGTTACTAGAGAAGTAAGGGGTGAGTTAAGTTGGGAAGTTAGTTTATTTGAGTAAGAGATTATGGTTTAGGTTAATTGCTTGGTAGTTTATCAGGATAAGTTGTGTTTAGCAGTAAACTATGAAGGGTGGGCTTACTTTAATGGGTGAACTGTGGGAGGGGAATTTGGGGGTATGATGGGTAGTTTGGATTGGACTGTGGAAGTGGTGGGAGTGTCTAGGTAAGTGTAAGTGTATGAGCCTTGGGGCGGGTGGAATTTGGGGGCAGGGTAGGGGAGAGGAGTGAGCCCACAGGGCAAATGGAGCGGGCAGAGCCAAGGGAAGGCAGAATCAAAGGTAAAAAAAATCAGTGGAGTGGAAGGTAAGTTCAGAGGTAAGTATGCAAGGGGGATAAGGGACATTCTTGCAGTGGTATAGGGAAAGGATTAGAGTGGTTTAGAGAGGTAAAGATGGCGCCACAGGAAGGAAGGCAAAGTTAAAGAGTCTGGGAGAAGGGCTGGAAACAAAGGAAAGTGAAAGAAACTAGCGGAGGGGTTGGAGAGTGTGTGGAGATGGATATCACAGTGGCCTAGCTGGCTGGAACCAGTACTGACAGGGTCAGGTCAGTAATGTGAAACAGCACTGAAAATAATCAGAAAGGATGAATGGTGAAAATCAGGGCTGAAGAGGTAAAATGAGAGCATGCCAGAGATGGAAATTTTGCAGATATAAATTTAAAAACAGGAGACAAAGGGTACAGAAGACATACTAGAGGTTGTGTGGCTGGCAACATTAAACCTGCATATACTGGAACTACTGAGAGTTAAAATAACATTAAACTAAAAGCTATTGGCACTATTGTTAGTTAAAACAGCAAGGAATATGGAAGACTACTGGCATTGTGCTGCCTCCTGGTGGCCAAAGTAAGTTACTACAGCCAGAAAAACTAACCTGTGTGTGTGCTCATCTGCCCTGTAGTAATACTTAAATTAATAAGGAGCAGTTCACTTTTTTTTTTAAAAGCAGATAGTTTGAAAAAACAGATTCAAAGTGCGGATAAATTGCAGTAGAAAGAACACCTACAGTTGAACTAGAAGTCTGTGCTTTTTAATTATGTTTTTGAACTGCTTCAGGCAGGTAACTTAAGCAGATTTAAAACTCTTTCACAAGGTATTTTGCTGGGTGAGTCTGCTGGGCAGGGGATGACCACAGTGTGTTTAACCCATCGGGAGAAGAGTTGAGCTAGAAAGCTGTGCTTTTTAGTTTTGTTTTTGGAGCTGCTTCAGGCAGGTAACATTAAGCAGATTTATAACTCTTTCACAAGATATTTTGCTGATTTTCTTTTCATGTGAAGAAGTCTGTCCAAAGAAATCTTGAAAATAGAAGAGCCAATGAAACCCTGAATTCTGAGATATTCCCAGGCAAGTACCAGAATCTGGTTCACAAATATCAGAAATTGCTCCTTGTAACATTCTCCATCACAAAGGATGTGTCTAGAAGACATACTAAAAAAAAATATTGTATGAGAAGGAATGATATGAGATTTCTCCATGTTCACCTGAAAACCCAGGCTGAGAAAGAGGTCTTTTACACAAGCCAGAAATTACTCTATTTATTACCACTGTAACCATTTCCCCATCTGCCTCTGGGGAAATATTCTCCCTCAGATTCCTGAAAAGGACCCTGAGATTTCCTGAACCACAGTCCCCTCCCACTTATTCCTGGAAAAGGATCTTTAGGGGGTAGAATAATGGATTCTGATACCAGACATGGTCTTTCCATCTTTCTCACTATGGGAGAGGGCGTCTCTAACAGTGTGCCCAAATAAAGATGGTCCGTCAAAAGGGGCATTGACAAAAGACACCTTGAAAGGTTCCGCAAAGTCACACAGCCGCATCCAGGCATGGCGCCTAATGGCAATGCCAGAACCAACAGCCTTTCAGGTACAATCTGCCACATGGATGCACTGGAAATTAACTGTAGAGTGGCCAATCTGGAGGAGAAGGATTTTCTCTTCTCATCAGACATGGACACTGGGACAGAGCTAGAGAGTTCTTTGATTAAATCCCTCTGTACCCTAGTAAAATGGGAAAGGTAGTATAAGGCTCGTAAGGTGAAAGTAAACGATTTTGTCTATAGCCATAGGCTCCCTGTTAAGGGATGAAGAGTGGAGCTTTCTTGGGCCAGCTCCTTCTTGGCGGCTGCTGCAACAACCATGGCACCTACCGGGATTCCTTTAGTCCAATGGGATCAGTCAGAGGGAGCACTAAAGATTTTGTCTGCATACCTGGGGACAGGTTCTACAGTGTCCAGATCCTTCAAAACCCTGCTTGATACCAGATCGACGAGTGCATCGGGGGGGGGGGGGCATGCCACCAAGAACACGGTTTCCTCTGGGGTAGGGTTTTAGGAAGACCATCCACCTCTTTGGCACAGGACTTCCAAGATGTCTCCAAAGGAGACATCCTGAGATGGAGATCTGGGGGACCCTTCCCCTTCCTCAAAATTTGTGTCTTCTATTACAGATTCCTCTGGGGAAACCAGCTGCCTCCTTCTGCACCTTCTCTTCCAAAGAACTGCTTCAGTGGGGTGTTCTAGGGAGACGTCAAAAGAGATCTGAAGAGATCTGGGGGTCCAAAGGTGAAAGTACTTCTAGGATTTGCTGGTCTGGCTGTCCCGAGGGGAAGAGTGGTGAGGTCTCAGAAACAGTCTCCAAGGGGGTGAGAAGTGGATCTGAAAGAGTGGCAGCCGAGGATCTCCTGGGCATGGAGAGAACCCTCTCCACCACCTTGAAAGCAGAATGGGCCAGAGATGCCAAAGACTGTCCTCCCAGAGCTGAGACTACTAGGACAGAAAACCCCTGAGCCCCTCCAGCCCTCCATTCTGAGAGGGAAGCCAGGACTCAGCTGTTGAATGCCAATGCTACAAGGTGAAGCAATGGCTCTGAAAACTATGGAGTTACGGTCAACCTTTCAGAGTAACCTTGAGGCTTAGGCTCCAAGAGTCACTCTACCCCAACAAAATTAGGACTGAAACAGTCAGTGAAGGTGCCTGAGTCAGAGAGAGATCCACTACTGGCTCTGTCACCTTGGCTCTCCCAGCATTCAGATCAGAGGGCACCAAAGCAGTAGGTCAGACTGGAGAAAGAGCTAAAGATCTTAAAGGTGACTGTCTGCCCATGGTCCCAGTAGGGGGCAAGGCTGGTAAGACCCCCATATGGATCTGTGTCTGAAGGAACTGCCTCATGAACCTGCCCACCTATGATTCGTAATGGCTATGAAAAGACCTGACAAATGATGCTATGAAAGGTGGCCTGGACAGAATCCTCAGAGAGCTCTCTTTACGTGGAGACCCTGTAGTAGGAGGAGGCTCCAAGCCAAAGGAGCTGGGAGTAGAGGACAGGATTGGGTGGACTTACTCAGATCTGAGGGTCTGGGATCCAATGCCTTAGGAGCCTTAGCTGGAGGATCATCCAAAGACAAGGAAGCAGATTTCCCTGGGAAATGTCTTCTGCGTTCCCTGTCTTCTCTATGTTTTGTAGGGGGGGGGTTGAGCCCCTGAAGAAGAAGAACCTGCAGACGGGCCCAAAGTAGGTAAAAGGCCCTTCAGGAAGAATTTATTTCTCCTGTTGACCAGTGCTCTCTGGTGAAACTCCTTGCAGGTGGAGCAGGAGGCTTTGAGGTGAGCATGGCCGAGACAATAGATGCACTCCCTGTGGGCATCAGATAAGGGAATCTTGTGGCCACAGGAAGTGCACTTTTTAAACTCTAAAGGCTTCTCAGGCATCCTACAAAAATAAGGGAAGGAAGAAAGATAAGCAGAAGAAGGAAGTAAAAGGGAAAGAACAATCCCCACCAAGAACGTGCCTGTGGATGCTAAACTATTAAACTAAGATTTTTTTTTTTTTTTTTTATACAAATTTTTTTTTTGTATTATATACCACAAACACAGGTTAGAAGGTAGGGTAGAGTACCAGTAAATTAAAAACTGCACAAGAAAGTCAACCAACTTAAATGAAATTTCTCCCAAGCAGCTCAAGTCAGCGGACCCTAATGCTTCTCCTAAGAGTGGCAAATGAGATCTGAGGTAACCGGGGCGGGGGGGGGGGGTAGTGAAGCATTGTGGGTAGAGGATGAGCTTGAGATTTGGAGATTTTGAAAGCGGCTGAGTCTGATCCGAGGTCAGATCCAAAACCCATAGGTTGAGGACGATTGACAACAGCATCAGTTCAACTGGTTCACTCAAAAAACAAATTCCTTTTTCACAAACCCCAGAACTAGAATCTGAATTTGAAGCAGGGGTGCTGAGTCTAAACTGATTTGACATACCGCTGAATTTTTTTCACGTGAAGAAGTCTGTCCAAAGAATTCTTGAGAACAGAAGAGGCAATGAAGCCCTGAATTCTGAAATATTCCCAGACAAGTACTGGAATCTGGTTCAAAAATATGAGAAATTGCTACTTGTATCATTTCCCATCATAAAGGATGTGTCTCTACTAGAAAAAATATTCTGTGAGAAGGAATGAGATGAGATTTCCCCATGTTCACCTGAAACCCCAAGCTGAAAAAGGGGTCTTTTACACAAGCCAGAAATTATTTATTGCCTTCTGTTTACCTGGATGATCCAACTATGCACTCAGGCCCATTTTCAGCAAACACCCAGGGAGAAAAGCTCCATTAAAACTTACAAAAAAAAGTTACAGAGAAAAAAGAATTTCAGTTCCTTAACAGCAGAAATGGGGATCTGAAGTAGGCAGACTTCATTCGTCTGCAACCTGTGGGTATCGGATCCGACCTCGGATCCGAGCCGGCAATTCAAAAGCTTAGGCTCCGAGCTCCTAGCTCCTCCCTCTTACCCATAACCCCTTGCCAAGCCCTGACTGACCTCAGATTTCGTTTGCCGCTTTTCAAGAAGCAACGGAATTCTAGAGCTCCTGGCGTTGGTTGAGATAAGATTAGATTTTTTGACAGAAAAAGTTTTCAAATTCTCTGTTTTTGTTATTAATCTAGTTAGTGTTGTGTGTGGTTAAGGCTTTCCTCCCTCTTTCGGGTTCGGAGCTATCGGCGCCGTGCAGATTTGGATCCGGGGGTGGGTCGGATCCGATAGGTCGGCGCACCTCGGATCCGTCCCATCCCTTGAGTGCTTCGGGTACTTCGGACCCGACCTCGGAGCCGAGGCCGAGCCTCGGATCCGAGGAGCTGGTGTCTTCGGCCCGCCCAGGTCGGAGCACACTGGTCTCGGATCCGACGGTTTGCTCCGACCGATCCGCACGCCGGATCCGAGTGGGGTCGGCTCGGGCTTAGAGAAGCTGTCTCCCCTCGCTTTCAACGTTATGGAAAGGGCACTGTCGAGGACATCCGGACCCCCGGTCCCTGCCACGGCTCCATCCCGCACTCCATTGCAGTTGGGCCAGGCCCCCACCAGCCGGTCCCAGGGACAGCCCGCCTCGATGTCCCAAGTGGTTCCCTTGGAACATCCAACTGCTGAAGAGTACTCTTCGACAGCCCCGATGAAGTACCTCGAAGCGTAAGTGCAAGAGGAGGCACATGGACTCCCTGAGTCCGCCACTGAAGACACGGACTTGGATGAAGGGAAGGCTCCCCTAGGTCACCCCCTGAGGACGACCCATTTGGAGACATCATGAAGATGTTAAGGATCAGGGGGGGGTGGTCTGCCCCCAAGGCTTCTTCGGACGAGGCTGTGTTCTTGGAGGCATTCGAGGCGGGCCCTTCTACCTCTTGGGTGTCCCTCCTGCTGACCCCTGGTGGATCTTATATCCATCAGGGCGTGGAAGGATCCGGACACCATTGAGCCTATCCTAAGCGCCGGACCGCATTCTTTCTCCTCCATCAGACCGCACCCACTGGAGTAAGGGTCCCCAGTAGATGCCATGATGATGGCTGCAGCCACGAAGAGGAATTGGCCCAGGAGAGTCCCTCCGTCCATCCTCCGGCAAGGAGTCCCGCTCGATGGATCGCATTGGGAAGCGAGTTTTTAGTTCAGCGACCTTCTCCTTGAGAGCTGAACTACATGGCACATGTCATTAGGATGCAGCGGGATCTGATTAAAGAATACGCTGCATCTCCCGGAGTCCATCTCGAGTAAGGATAAACAGGTTTACTCCACCCGAATGGCCACTCTCAGATCAGTATCCAATACATCTATGTGGCTGCTGTCTCATGCTACTGAGGGAGCCGCTAGAGCCAGCGGAGCAGGCCTAGTCATGAGGCGACAGGCCTGGCTCCGCCATTGTGATTTTGCAGAGCCCTTCAAGGCGACCTTCGCGAATGCCCCTTTCGATGGTTCTGCCTTGTTTGGCAAGACTGTTCGCGAGACATTAGTCCAGAGCGAAAAGGATGGGAAGACGCTGTCTGCCATCGGAGTCCGCTTCTCAGCTCCCCAGAGGTCCTTCTCTAAGAACCAAAAGGGACAGAAGAAGATGTGGTTCCGGAAGTCGCAGCAGTCCCAACCTGCTCCGGATAACCAGTCCTTCCGTGGCAGAGGAGGACGGAGAGGTCGTCGTGCCAGAGGCAGGGGGGCTCCTGGCAATTTTGGGTCCAGAGAACCCTTCTCTGAGAGACCCACGCAGCAGCCCTGAAAGGTTGCCCGGCTGTCCGTCTCTGGAGGCAGTCGGGGGGCGGTTTTCGATGCACCTGACTTCTTGGGAGTCCATAACAACAGACAGTTGGGTGCTTCGACTTATATCCAGAGGATATTCAATACCCCTATTCAAGATTCCCAAATCTCGCAGCCTCCCAGATGTTCCACCCGACCAAAGGAGGCGGCAGCTATCAAATCGAGCAGCTGCTAGAAAAAGAGCCATACAGCGCGTCCCCAGATCAAGCCGGATTAGGGTTTTACTCCAGGTTCTTTTGGTGCCAAAGAAGACGGGGACTTAAGACCAATCTTAGACCTTTCCCAGTTGAACCTGTCAGTAACCAAGCAAAGTTCCGGATGGTCACCCTGCAATCTATACTCCCTCTTGAGGGAGAACGACTGGATGTGTTCCATAGACCTCAAGGATGCGTACTACCACATTCGGATGGACAGACGATCCAGGAGGTTTCTTCGCTTCTGGCTGGGAGCCAGTCATTATCAGTTCAGGGTCCTCCCCTTTGGTCTCACCTCAGCCCCCAGGGTGTTTACCAAGGTGCTAGCGGTGGTAGCAGCCCACCTGAGGCTCCAGGGATTACAGGTCTTTCCGTACCTGGACGACTGGCTCCTGACGGCATCATCAAGGCATCTTCTGTGCTCAGCCAGGGATTACTTTCTTCAACTAGCACCAAGGCTGGGCATCACGATCAACTGGGAGAAATCTTTTCTGAATCCAACTCAAATTATAGATTTCATAGGAGGAAGACTAGACACCAGATCAATGCGAGCCTTCCTCACCCCAGACCGTATCGCCAGCCTGAAGTGTCATGTGACAGCAATCCTGCAACCATCTCCAACTGCAGCTTCGGTCCTGAGGGCCCTAGGTTCTATGGCGGCAGCTATCCCGCTTCTAATTCATGCCCGTTTACGCATGCGGGTTCTTCAATGGACCCTTCAAGTTCAGTGGTCTCCTCTTTGTTCGTCTCTAAACGCTCCGATTGCGGTCAGCAGAGCGTGCAGGGACTCCCTTCTGTGGTGGCTTCTTTCTCCGGAGCCCCTGGCAGGGAGACCTTTTGCGCTGCATTTCCCGAGCCACAGTGACCACGGACGCTTCTTGCCTCGGGTGGGGGCATTCTGGGAAAGATTGTCCAAGGCACGTGGAATCCCACAGAGACGTCATTGCATATAAATGTCCTGGAAATGAGGGCGGTGCTCCTAGCGTTGCAAGCACTTCACCACGTTCTTCCTTCAGGGACTATTGCGATTCAGACAGACAACATGTCGGTAGTCTGGTATATCAACAAGCAGGAGGAACCAGGTCTTACCCCCTTTGTCGAGAGGCCATGAGAGTCTGGGAATGGGCAATTTCCACAAAACGCTTTCTGGTAGCAACGCACATTCCGGGAAAGTCCAACATCCTTGCGGACAAGCTCAGTCGCACCATCCTTTCTCCACACGAGTGGTCCTCAATCTTCAAGTAGCGAAGAAGATTTTTGCCGTTTGGGGCAACCCTGTTGCGATCTTTTGCTTCTCCCTCAAACGCCAAATGCGACAATTTCTTCGCTCTGCTTCCCACCAGGGAGTTCCCGAGGATGCTCTGGTGCATGCTTGGCCTCCCGGTCTCCTTTATGCCTACCCTCCACTTCCTCTGATGCAGAGGCTTCTGCAGAAAGCCAACAGTTTGGGGAGCAGAATGATTCTCATTGCCCCATTCTGGCCTCGACAACCTTGGTTCCCTTTGTATGGTCTCACAAAATCAATCCACCATGGATTCTGGATCCAATTTCGATCTCATCTCTCACCCTCTGGGAATGCCAGTTCCCAATCTGCGGACCCTGAAGTTGACAGCTTGGCTGCTCCAATTCCAACCTTAATTAGGACTCCGGTATCTCTTCACCGGTCAAGGCCATTTTGGTGGCTGCTCATAAACCTTCCACCAGACAGGTTTATCGGAGTAAATGGAAGAGGTTCTCTATATGGGCAGGACAGAGAACTGTGGATCCTTTTTCAGCACCTATGTCTGCGGTGCTGGATTTTCTAACAGACCTCTTTCATCAAGGGGCTAGTTCTTCCACGATTAAGGTACAATTGGCGGCTATCTCGCATTATCACATTGGTCATGACACAGCTCCCTTATGACAGCGAAATTATGCAAAACTTTTCTCAAAGGAGTTTTTTGTTAAGGCCTCCAGTCAAGGAGGTTGTACATTGGGACTTGTCTTTAGTCCTGCAGGCCCTTACTGCTCCTCCCTTCGAGCCTGCAGCTTCTGCTGATTTAAAATACCTTTCCTGGAAGACTGCCTTTCTGGTAGCTATCACTTCAGCCAGAAGGGTGTCTGAGCTTCAGGCTCTATGTGTCAAACCGCCTTATCTTTCTTTCTTCCCTGATAGGGTGTGCCTCAGGACCAATCCATCTTTTCTTCCGAAGGTCTCTTCTGAATCCAATATTAACCAGTCAATCAATTTGCCTGTGTTTTTCCCAAGTATTCAAACAAAGGAGAATACAAATTGCATTCCTTGGATGTTCACAGACAATTACGTTTTATATTAACAGGACAGCTGGCCACAGGAAATCAGATCAGCTGTTCGTCTCCTTTGCTAAATTTGCTCTGGGTAAAGCAGTATCTAAAGTCACTCTATCTAAATGGATTGCTAATTGCATTCTGCAGGCATATGACACTTCAGGCAGACCTGCTCCTCAGAGGGTTACGGCTCATTCTACTAGGGCAGTTTCTACGCCAGCCGCCTTTAAGTCCCGTGTTTCGTTGGATGATATCTGCGCTGCAGCTACTTGGGCCTCGCCTCATACTTTTATTTCTCATTACAAGGTGGATGTTGTTTCTAGAGGAAGAGCATCCTTTGGCTCAGCGGTGCTCCGGAACATCCTTCCATGACGGCCGCCCAAGATTCAGGTAGCTAGGGACTCTGTCCCACAGGTTGCAGACGAATGAAGTCTGCCTACTTCAGATTTAGAAGTTATGTACTCACCATAACGCTCCATCTGAGTAGGTGACTTCATTCGGATGCAACCATCCCCCCCTCCATCCCCCTGACCTTTATAGAGCGAGTATTTATGCTGTTTTAGTGTACTGTGGTCAGTATTTTGAGGCAAACTCAATCTGAGGTCAGTCAGGGCTTGGCAAGGGGTTATGGGTAAGAGGGAGGAGCTAGGAGCTCGGAGCCTAAGCTTTTGAATTGCCGGCTCGGATCCGAGGTCGGATCCGATACCCACAGGTTGCATCCGAATGAAGTCACCTACTCAGATGGAACGTTATGGTGAGTACATAACTTCTAATTTTAGAATAATGTATTGGAAAATACAATCCAGACAAAGGTTAATGCAATTTGGTTTCTGTAGGATTGTTATAGAATAAACAGGCTGCATTTACATATACAGCAATAAACAAATGTCAGTAATACAGGAGTGATGAGCAGTATACAGTTATAAGTACAAATATAATGTATTTATATTATTTACAGGATAAGACAGAAGAGCTGGAGAGTTATAGGTTGGTGATAGTATAGAGATCTGAGAGAGAGAAAGTTGGTCAGGATGTAAACAAGAACAGATTCAGGAATTTTTTTTTTTCCATGAACAGTGACTTATGATGAACATCATTCATTACACTGGTGAGAAATGCAGGTTAATTTGTACAGTTCAAAAGAAGAACCAACTCTGAGAACTGTTTTAAAGCAACCCAAGAAATGAGGAAATAAAGGCAGAAACATGCCTGAATGGTAGGACAAGCCAGAATTACACAAACAACAGATACTGTAATAGTGACTGAACTAGATCACAGATCTATACAGTAGTCTTTGCACCAAAAAAGAAATGCGATCCAATGAAAAGCATACAAAAGGCCTGATGGTAGGGCTTTTACCTCACTTTAGGATAAGAATACTTTTTTGGAGAGTAAATATGGATGTCCTTCTACATCACTGCTGCAGCATTTGTCATAGAATTGATGTCCCGCCCTGGGCAGCCAGATGCTCAGCCAGTATAAAAACGCCTAAAAAAAAATCTTGTACGCACCATGTGTGACATTTAATCTCCCCACAAAGAACACAGGGCGTAAAAGGGCTATACAGACGAAACTACCAAGAACTTCTTTTGCCACCAGTTCAAATGCTGTTTTTGCCAGTTGGTTTGAATGCCTTCCTGATGTACTGAATATTTTGCAACACCAGATAAGTGTCCCATTGGGGTTGTTTTTTTTTTTTTTTTTTTTTGGTCTTGTATTTTATTTTACAACCTAGAGTTCATATCATCCAAGAGGGGAAAATATCAGTGTGGGAGGCAGATTCCCCATAAGGATCATCATGAATAGTGTTTTTTTTGTTTGGGTGCTTCTCACGACCATACCTCTTGTAGTATCTGTAAGGAATCTGTCCCAAGACACTCAGAAGCTGTTTGTCTTCCCTTGCCATTTATCTTGAAAAACAGTGACTTAAACAGTTATCTCAGGGTACCACAGCAGAATCCTTTAACTCCGAGATACTCCTGCTAGATAAAAAGATGATCAAGAAGCCTCAGCTGGATTCTTTAGCTGTCCAGTCTTCACCAAACTTCCCTGTAGAAGCAGGTAAAAGCTCTGTAGGTTGTTTGGCACTTATGTTAGTGAAGATATTACGAGTTACTTTAGGTGGATACTACTAAACCATCGACAGTTCCTCCTATGTTGGCTGCCTTGTTAGATACTTTCATTGCTGCTTCCAAGTCTCCTGATTCTCAGCCGCTTGCTCCAAAGAAACCTGACATATTTTAAAATAAGAAGTTATGTACCTACCATAACGTTCCATGTTAGTTGTCTTCTCTCGCCTTCTTTCTTGCTTGATGGGTTCGGAGCCGATCCTCAGCTCCGACTCGGCACTTGCTAAGCTCGAGAGTCACTTTTACCAGCTCGAGGCAGCCCCATATCCCATGATGCAAGGCGGTAAGTACCCAGATCTCGTTTGATGACAAAGGGCAGTAGCACCAAGCATAAAACACTTCCCAAAGGAAGAAAGAAAAAAAAAGAAAGCTTACAGGATGTAAGAAAGACCAGGACTGAATGGTCTTCAGCATAATAACTTCTTAGAGTAACAAGGTCTGTCCAGGCACGGGGGAAGGAGGGAGGGTCGCAAGAAAGAAGGCGAGAGAAGACAACTAACATGGAACGTTATGGTAGGTACATAACTTCTTAATGTTAAGTTGTCAATCTCGCCTTCATTCTTGCTTGATGGGACCGCGTGCCTAGCACCTCTATCCTGGGTGGCTCAATGGAACAGACTCTTGAGGACTGTAGAGCCAAAACTGGCTCTATCCCTGGAGGCCAAGTCCAATTTGTAATGGGAAACAAAAGTAAGAGGAGGTTGAAAGGCTGTAGAAGTAGCTACTGAGCAGATAAATTTCAGAGATGACCAAGAAAGCCATCTAGACAAGGTCACTTTAGAGACAGGAAGGCAAAGTTGATCAGATTTCCTAAATTTTTAGTTCTGTCCAAATAATATCTGAGTTGAGATCAATGGATTGATTCAAATTCTGTCTTTGAGCATGAAGTTCAGACAAGCTACTAGGAATAAAGTTTTCCAAGAAAGAAATTTTAGGGAGCAAGAAACAGCTGGCTCGAAGGGGCCAAGAATCAAGGATGTCAGCACTAAATTTAGATCCCATTGAGGAGGAGGATTCCTGATTGGAGGCTTTAGCAGGAAAATTCCTTTCAAGAAGGCCCTACAAAGCCTATGGGACATAATATTGTGATCTGCAATCCCGACATGAAAGTTCGAGATAGCAGCCAATTGAACTCTGACTGTGGAAGAAGAGGAGCCTGCATGAAAAATCTCTGCTAAGAAGTCCAGGACTGCCTGAACAGGGGCAGTGAAAGGATCAATATTCTTGGCATTAGCCCAATAAGAGAAACGTTTCCATTTGCTTGCATAAATCCTCCTGGTAGAGGATTTTAAAGAAGCTACTATGATGTCTCTAACAGGGTTAGAGATCAAAGGAAGCCTGGCTAAGGAAGGAAGTGGAGCAACCATGCTGTGAGGTTGAGAGAGGGGATAGACCGGTACAGCTGACCGGATTGGTGAATTAGAAGATCTGGCACTGGGTCCAGATGCCACGGCTGCACCAAAAGGTGACGATGGAGGAACGGGAACCAAACTTGTCGAGGCCAGTAAGGAGCAATGAGAATCAATTTGGCTCTCAAAACGGTTGCTTTCTGGATAACTTGAGGGATCAGAGGAAATGGAGGAAAGGCATAAAGAAGTCCCTGGGGCCAATCCTGGGTCAGAGCGTCTCTGGGGGGATGGCCTGGAAGAGGAAGAGAGAAGAAGTCTGGGCATTTGCTGTTTTGGGGAGTAGCAATAAGATCGCAACATGGACGACCTCATTCCAGAAAAATCTCTTCCGCTATAGATTGCTTGAGAGACCACTCGTGAGGCATGAGAATAGCTCTGCTCAATCTGTCCGCTACAATGTTGGTTTTCCCAGGGATATGCGTTGCTACCAGAAACCGATGAGAGGAGATTGCCCATTGCCATAGTCTGAGCGCTTCTCGACACAAGGGGTAGGACTTGGTTCCGCCCTGTTTGTTGATATACCAAACTACAGACATGTTGTCTGTGTGGACTGCAATTGTCCCTACGGGAAGAAAGTCGTTGAGGGCTTGCAACGTTAAAAGCACTGCTCTCATCTCCAGGACATTTATGTGCAGGTGGTACTCGAACGGCTGCCACGTCCCATGAACCATCCTGCCCTGATAATGACCCCCACCCGATCAGGGAGGCATCCGTGGTGACAGTGGCTACCGGGGATGGGGGTACAAAGTGTCTGCCTTGGTGAACCTGGGGAGATGTGATCCACCAAGCAAGATGATCTTTGCAAGTCTGTGTCACCAGAATCTGGTGACGCATTGGAAGTTGTTGGTACGACCACTGTGTGAACAGCATCCACTGAAGAAGGCGCATGTAGAAGCGAGCCAGGGGAAGAAGAGTAATGGCCGCAGCCATGAGGCCTAATACCTTTAGAACCATTCTGGCCTGTACTTTCTTGTTGGCCAGAATGATCCTGACATGACTTTGAATGTCTGAAACTCTTTGATCTGTAAGGGTAGCTGACATCCGAACAGTGTTTAAGTTTGTGCCTATGAAAGTAATAGACTGGCAGGGCGATAAGGATGACTTTTCGAAGTTGATCGAGATGCCCAAAAGAGTACAAAGCTTTATTGTGTAATCCCTGGCTTGAATAAGCTGATGCCTGGTGGTGGCTGAAAGGAGCCAGTCGTCGAGATACGGAAACACCTGGAATCCTTGACGTCTCAGGTGAGCCGTGACCACTGCCATGCATTTGGTGAACACTCTGGGGGCTGTAGTGAGACCAAAGGGCAGGGCTCTGAACTGGAAATGACTGGACCCCAGCCGAAAGCGGAGAAATCTCCTGGAGCGTCTGTGAATTTTGATGTGATAGTACGCATCCTGAAGATCTATTGAGCACATCCAGTTGTCCTTCTGTAAGAAGGGCAGAATTGACTGAACAGTGACCATTCGGAATCTTGTCTTCCTCACAGACTTGTTGAGTCTGCTGAGATCCAATATTGGTCTCCAGTCTCCCGTCTTTTTGGGGACCAAAAGAACCTTGAGTAGATTCCGGCTCTGAATGGTCTGTTGTAACTGGCTGAATGGCTCTTTTGCAGTAGTTTTGAGACTTCTAACTCTGCAATTTCCCTTAGACCGGGTGGCACATCTGGAAGGGAATTTGAGGGGTAGAAAGGACTTTCCTCGAAAGGAATTATGTAACCCTTGGATATGATCGACTGTACCCATCTGTCTTGCGTGAGGGAGTGCCAGGCTTCTGGGTACAGTGATAATCTTCCCCGACTGCCTCCAAGGAGGGACAGCCGGGCAACATCTCAGGGATGCTGAAAGGGCTTGTCAGAGAGAGGCTCTCTGTTTCCCTGGTTTTGGACCCCTCTGCCTCTAGAGCGCGTCTGTTGTTGTTACCCCTCTGCCTCTAGGGGTAAACTGACCACGTGAATCCGCGTGACTCCTTGGGATTTATGGAACCACATTTTGCCACCTTTCTGTCCTTTGGGGTAAGGTCTAGAAGGGGTGGAAAACGGACTCCACGCAGAAAGAGTCTTGCCGTCCTGCTCACACCTGGTCAAAGTTTCCTTCACTTGAGGGCCAAACAAAGCTGACCCATCAAAGGGAGAATTTGTGAAGGACGCCTTAAAGGGATCTGCAAAGTCACATAGCCGCATCCAGGCTTGGCGTCTAAGAGCCACAACTGTACCTGCGGCCCTACTCGCTCCATCAGCAGCATATGATATTAGCCGCATGGAGGAGTTTGCAATGGAATTAAGGGTTCCTAGCTGCAAAGCAATTTTTTCCTGTGCCCCTGCAGCTGTAGGATCCTGTACAACATCACCTAGCTCCTTAAGGATATCCCTTTGGAGTCTGGTGAAGTGACATAGGTAATTCAGCGAACGCATAGCAAAGGTCGCTGAGGAAAACATCCGCTTACCGTACCTATCCATGGTCCTAGAGTCCTTATTAGGAGGATGGACGGGTACGGAAGGATCTGCAAGTTCCTTCTTGGTGGCAGCAGCCACCACACCATGGCATCAGCGGGGACACCCTTAGTGAGGAATTGCTCATCACACGGGGCAGTAATAAATTTTGAAGGCCTCCTAGGGACTGGCTCTACAGAGTCAGGAGCAGCCCACGCCTTTCGGGCAATAACCTGCATAAGGGGGTCGAAAGGCGGAGACACCCAGGAGGTGGAGGGCCGAGATCCAAACGCCTCTAGGTATACTGACTCATCCTCAGAGGGATTATTGGTGGGCCAGTTTCCCCTCTGTCTAAGGAGTTCTAGGATGTCTGAGAAGGAGACATCCTCAGAGGGGGATCTTGGGGATCCCTCTGACTCATCTAAGTCAGTATCTGAAGTGATAGACTCGAGGGAGTCTACATGTTTCCTCTTACAGGTCCTCTTCCTAGAAGGATCTCCCGAAACATCAGGAGAATCCTCGGAAGAGGAGGATATTCCCAATGGGGAAACCTGAGGCGGAGGATCTCTGGGTCCTGTAGCAAGAGAAGTGGCAGAGATGTCAACAGGCACTATAGAGGGAGGAGCTAAGGGAACAGACTGCTGGCTGATACCCGTGGCCAACACACTCTTCATCACCTCGAATGCTCCCCTCCCAGGAAGGTCCGACAGAACCCGTTCCGAAGAGCTAGGAACTCCAGGGACCACCGAAAGGGAAGTCTCCGAGGCAGATGTCGGAGCAGAGCTCACCAAGGCCGAGGCTTCAAGGGGAAGAGCGGGTTCGGACAAGGGTCCGATGCCACTCACTCCCTCGGAGGAGACCATGGAAGCCCGGCCACCGAATCCCTCTAAGGAAGGTCTCGAAGAGGAGATAAGAGTAGAGGCTGAAGGAACAGAAGGGGGTATCTGTCCCTCAGCCATAGCAGTAACCATTCCCGAAGACTCCAACTCCAAGCTCTGGGGTAGAGTTGAAGGAGGAACTGCAATGGGGTGTGGACCAATAGCCGTCTGTTGAGACGGGCTATGTAACATTTGGGCCAGTGCCTGTGACTTAAGTAATCTACTGACCACTCTCTAAATCATGGTCAGAAAGCCTGGATGACCTTGAGGATCGGCTCCGATGGCTCCGTTCCGAGAGGAGAGGTGAAGCCCGAGCCGAAAGTATCGGCTCCAAGGAAGGAGACCTAGACCTCTTCCTCGAAGGAGCCATCGGAACCGATGAAACTATTGAACCTGTCGGAGCCGACAACTTATCGGAGCCGATAGGTAGCTTCGATGCATCGGCTCCAGCCGGAGCCGATACAGCCACAAAAGTAACGGTGTCGGAGCCGATCGGAGCCGACACCGATGCCTGAGCCACATGGTGGTCGGAACCGATCGGAGCCGACACCGAAGTGGTCGAACCAGAATCGGCACCGATAGCCATCGGTGCCGAAGGTTTAGTTAACCCAGAATCGGCTCCAGCTGGAGCCGATCTCGACTCTGAATGAGTCGGAGCCGAGGCCGCAGGCTTGGACACAGAAGCCTGGGCCTTGGAAGACTTAGAAGTCTTGGATGGAGCCGACTTAGCCGGAGAGCCCTGCGGCTTAAGAAGGCCCCTCAAAATCAGCTTATTTCTTTCCTGCAGGACTCTCTGGCTGAAAGAATGACATATAGCACAGGAGTCCTGCAGGTGAAGAGGCCCCAGACAGTACAGGCAAGAAGTGTGACCGTCTGTCAGAGACATTTTCTGACAGCACGAGTCACACTTCTTAAAGCCTGAGACCCTTTCTTTTGACATGGTGTAAAAACACACAGACACACACACCAGTCAAAGAAATTAAATTAAATATACCAAAAGGTATAACTAGTAAACACACACACACACCCTAACAGGGGGGGGATGGGTTGGGTGAAAGTCTGACTAAAAAAATAAGAGACAGAGAATTTTCTGTCAGAAAAGGTTTAAAACTAATATATAACTAACAATTAAGGGTTTTTTAAGTAGCAAATCACTTACCAGGAGCTGGTAAAAGGAGGACCTCATCAGCGAAGCGGCAAACGAGATCTGGGTACTTACCGCCTTGCATCATGGGATATGGGGCTGCCTCGAGCTGGTAAAAGTGACTCTCGAGCTTAGCAAGTGCCGAGTCGGAGCCGAGGATCGGCTCCGAACCCATCAAGCAAGAATGAAGGCGAGATTGACAACTTAACATGGTTCTTGAGGATTGTCAATTTTTATTTAAATGTCCTTCTGCTGATCCTGCTGTGGTGCCAGTCTCTTCTGACAAACCTTCTAAACGTTTGCCCTCTTTCAAACTTTTGCCTTCTGATAAGGATATCAGGACAATGGTGAGGATTGGCAAGAAAGTTTACATTGCTTCTACTTTGTCCTTTAGGGCTATTAATTACCAGACCCACATGACCAAGTATGCTCTGGGCTTGATTGCTCAGGCTTGTCAGATTATCTCTGCTCTCCCTGATTCTGATGGCAAATCCTCTGCTTTATCTTTTTTGGGTTCTGCTTCTCAAGTGGCTCACCACTCTATTAAGTGTAGCTATGATGCTGCTAATGCCTCTTCTAGGGCTGTGGCATTTGGGTCCGTCATGAGGTGTTATTCTTGGCTTCATCTCCAGTCGCTACCAGAGGACGTAAATGTCAAGTTTTTGATGCACCTTTGGATAATACACATCTTTTGAAGACTGCTGCTGCTGACATGTTTAAGTCTCTTTGAAAGAAGGGCAAAGCCTAGCAAAACATTAAACACATTTTTGTCTCTCCTAGCCCTAAGTTCCTGAGGAATTTTCCTTCTAGGTCTGCTTTTGTTTGCAGGCAACCCCTACCAGGTCTCTAAGGGCAGGAAGGGTGGGAGACGGGCCCCTCTGCTATTCTTCTCAGATTTCTGTGGCCCAGAAGCCTCCTTTATCTGATAAGCCTGCTTTTCTTTGACAATTCACACCCCCCTTCTTTCAGACCAGGTTCATTTATCCCTTCGGCTCTCCCTTTACCTTGTGAATTGGCATTTCATCACTTCAGACTCTTCGGTTCTTTCTATCATCTGCCAGGGTTACTTCCTGGTATGGAAATCTCTCCATCCTTTTTCAGGAATTCCTCAACCTCCTCTGGAGCAACTTTCTCACTCCCCAGAAATGTTAGGGTCCCTCTTGAACCAAGGGACCATTCAACCTGTCCCCTCTGCCCAAGTGGGAAGGGGTTTTATTACAGGATGTTCCTGGTTCCTCGAAAAGGAGAGCACTTGGAGACCTATTTTGGATCTCTCCCAGCTCAACACCATTCTTGAGATCCCTTGTTTTTGGATGCTTACTCTTCAAACTCTGTTTCCTCTTTTATTACTCCAGGCTTTTCTGGTGTCCTTGGATCTGAAAGGCGCTTACCTTCACATCCCTATTCACCCTCTTTTCAGGAAGTTTTTACATTTCTCTGCATCTTCCTCTCATTTTTAATTCTCTGCTTTACCCTTTGGCCTCTCTACTACTCCAAGAATATTCACAAAATGTCTGCTTTCTGCAGGCTCCAAGGTATTTAGATTTTCCTTATCTAGATGACCTGTTTCTTCAGACATCTTCTCCCATTCGATTGTTACAGGATCTGGAGTTCACCATCTCTCTTCTTCAATGCCTGGGGTTTACTATCAACTTCCAAAAGTCTGTCCTGACTCTGTCTCAGGATAATGTGTATCTGGGATGCAGTATTCAGACGGTGTCAATGTTGGTCTCTCTTCTACCTCCAAAGGTATTATTGTTGACAGTCTTCTTTCAGTTTCTTCTTCCTTTGACTGTCATGCCAGTCAGGGAGTTTCTTTGGGTCCTGGGATTCATGGCTTCTTCCACTACAATACTTCCTCTTGCCAGACTGCACATGTGGAAGCTTCAATAGTACTGCAAGTCAGTTTGGCATGAAGCATCATCATCCTCTGAATTTCAGTGTTCCTCTCCTTCCCTGTCTCAAGAAGGAATTTGAGTGGTGGATTTAACAGTTCACTCTCAACCCAGACTGGCCCCTTTCAGCCTCCGGTCCCTTCTCAAGATCTGCTCACCAATGCCTCAGACACGAGGTAGGGGGCTTCTCTTGGTTGCCTGATGGTTCAGGGTCTTTGGCCTCCCCATCAGAAGTCAGATTGCATCAAAATCAAAGAGATGACACCTCTGATTCTGGCCCTTCGGGCTTTTTAACCCTGCAGTAACCCTGACTAATCTTCAACCATTCCCTACTTCCATCTTCACACTGTCTCTGGATACAAAATTGTACTCTGCGTACCCCTTCGGTATGCAGAAACTGTTACTAGTAACATTAATATAACTTCCAGTATTTATTTAATCTATCAATGAACTGTAAAGTACCTCATATATCATATTGTAAGATGACTTATATAATCCTATATACTCATCCTTCTAAGTATTGTACTTCTTCTAGACTCCTCTTTTGTATTCTAATTTCCTCCTACTCTATTTGTTATACATCTGTATATGATATTTTGTGTTATGTTTGGAGCTTTTCTCCCCAGGCCACTACTGAAAATGGAATATATCCGGTTAGACTAGCCCGGTCAACAAATGTAAAATAAAATAAAAATAAAAATAAATAAATAAATTTTTACCCCATGTTATCTCCAGGCCTCTTGAAGGTGTACACAGGCAACACTACAGTGATGTGGTATGTTAAACAGTGGGGCAAGAAATCTTACCTCCTCTGTAGGATGGGACTTCAATCTTGGAAAGTGGCCCTCAGTTATCAGTTAACTCTTCAGGCAGTAAACATTCCTTCAGAGTACAAGCTAGAAGCAGACTCTCTGAGCAGGTACAAAACACAGACTCATGAATGGATACTTCATAGAGACATGTTTTTGGACATTGTCCATAGGTGGGGTATTTCTCAGGTAGATCTTTTTGCCTCCCCACTGAACAGGCAGCTTCCTCTCTCCTGTTCTAGAGTGCCATGCCATCTGGCATGGAAGAGAGTGTTTCTTTATGCTTTCCCTCTTCCTCCTCTACTTCAGAGAGTCTTGCAGAAGATTTAGCTGGACTCCCCAAAAATCTTGCTAGTGACTCACTTTTGGTCAAGATAGCACTGGTTCCCCCTCATAATGCATCTGGCCAGAAGCAATCATCACAACTTACCTCACCAGTTGGTTCTCCTCATATAGGACAAGGGGTCTCTCTCATCCATCCCCACTTGTCCACTCTGCAAATGGCATTGCGGGTGACAGGGTTCTGATCCTTTTCAGGCACCTCTTTTCTGAGGACATGCTCATGGTTTTACTGATGGAAAGGAAACCCTGAACCAGAAAATCTTATGTTCAAATGGAAAAGATTTGCTCATAACCAGGACTCTTTTTTCAGTGGGGGCTCCTCTCTTATTTGTGTGAGTTGCTCCAGTCTGGCTTGGCCTATTCTTCTGTGAAGGCCTATTTGTCAGCCATTTCTGCTAGACTGCCCTTGAATCCTCCACTGACTTCTCGTTTTGAGGTCAATTTTTTAAAGGTGTCCTGTACATTACGCCTCCAAGAAAACCTATTCCTCCTCCTCCTTGGGACCTTAATTTTGTTTTGGAAAAATTGGCTCAGGCTCCTTTTGAGCCTGCAGATTCTGCTTATTTGCAACATTGTACCTGGAAGACTTGCACAGGCAGCGCAGGTACTATTTGGCTAGAACTAGGACTATCTGTAAGTCTGATCAGCTTTTTGTTTCCTTTTATCCTAGGTCTTTGGGTTTGGCCGTTTCAAAGCAAACCATCTCCTCCTGGATATCTATGGCCATTTCCTTTTGTTATTCTTTCCATGGCAAATCTCTGTCTAGTTATGATAGAGCTCATTTCACTAGGACTGGTGCCTTCTTCAAGGGGTTGGACACCAATTCCATCCTTGAAGCTGCTACTTGGTCTTCAGTGCATACCTTTAGTAAGCATTATAATTTGGATATTGTTTCTAGAGCAGGTTTTCTTGAAACCATTTTATGTGGGTTTGTTGAGGGCTCTTATCAGCCTTTCACATTGCATTCTGTTTCTTGAGTTTTTTTACTCTCCCTTCTATGACAAATACTGCAACAGTGATATACAAGAAACTAATACAGTTGTTAAAATGTTACCACAACAGTAGATGTCTTTCTCTTCACTGTTGCAGTACTCCCTCCCTCCAACCCCATCTTGTCTATTCTACATTTTTTTTCTATCAGGATGTGCATCCTTTGTATTATGGCAACTGTTTTCTTCTGGGGCAATTTCTATCAGGATGTGCATGGACCCCTTTGTATTATGGCAACTGTTCTCTTCTGGGGCAATTCAGTTCTAGGTAGTTTCATCAGTATGTCCCCTTTATGCCCTATGTTCCGTGCAGGGAACATAAATGTACAAGATTCTTTTAGGCTTCTTCATACAGGCTGAGAATTGGACTGCCCAGGGCGGGACATCACTTCTATGACGAATACTGCAACAGTGGGACATCTGCCATGGTAAGATTTTACATAACTGTACTTTTTTGGCATTAGCCTGAGACCTCCCTTGCTGTTAGACTGATATTTGGGGTTTGAATGCAGAAAAAAAGGATTCCTGTTGGGTTAATAACATGCAGTGAATGGGGCAGTTACTGGCTGACCCAGAGACATCTGTAGCATATGGGAGCATATATCTTTAAATATACTAATGCCTAGCTATAGAAGAGTTGGTGTTTCTTCTTAAGACTTGTGCTACACTTCTTTCTAAAAGCAATTAGTAAAGCCCTCCAGTTACACTGAAGTCCATCCATAGTCTATGTATTTATTCGGCATGATTGCAAACATCCAAGTGACATACTGTGAGTACTTTTAACTTATAAAGATGTCTGTTACTAAATGCAGCATAACAGTACCACTAAATAGGTTACAACACAGTATCCACATCTCCTAAAATTCATTTTTCAGGTGGGGGACTTGTGCTTTAATGAACATCTTAAACATAATGATTACGTACTCCTGGTTTTAGGGTAGATTAGATTCTCTACAAGGAAACTAATCTAAAATAATTGGAAAGCTAAGATATCTTGGCAATCTGGTAATTCAATGATCTTCTACTTCAAAAAAAGATACCTTTATTCATGAACATTCAAGCAATAAAAATTCAGCCAAATACAATGTAGCTTGAAGTAGCACAACTGCAGGTCCCTCCCTATTTGTTGAGGATACATTATTGCTGTACTGTCTATGCAAACACAAAGTCTGTGTTTGTACATATTTGTTTTCTATGTACATTCTGCTCTCCTGTGTCTGCCAATCTTCAAGTCTCTACCTCTCCAGCTGTTCATTCATTCTTTATCACAACTCCCTAGGTGCTGGAGTGACAGCATGGGCATGGGGTTTGGACCAGCTGTTGTCCATGTAACTATGACAAGTGGATTTTTTTTTTCTCCTGACCTAGAGTTCTCAAGGAACCCAACATGGGAGTGAAGATCCCACATACAGGCCCCTTTCATTAGCAATCCTCCTTCTGCACATGCCCTCAATGCCCCCAAAGCCAGCAACACTAAATACAACACTTGTTAGATGCTTGTTCTAATACCAACAGTCATAAAGATATTGTAGCAGAATGAAAAGTTATCCATCTCCCCAAGATGGCTAAGTTGGAGTAGGTCACTCACTCATTCTCACCGCTCCAGCATAAGCTTCTCCATAACCTGAGTCACTTAACAAATTTAGATCACCTGAGTTGCAGTCAGGCCTCATCTCTGAGCCACAATGCGAATCCTCTGGTTCTAAAGATGACCTGATGGACATCAGAGTCAGATGGACAGAAAACATCTCTTTTAGGTTTCTATGTTGTTTCTTCTGTAATGGAGATTAGAAGTTTTGCATTTTCAGGTCGCCAAGATGAGCTCCATGAGCATACTCTGAACATGGAATATATGCCTTGTATGTAGTGAAAGTAGCAAAGGAGTGTTATTCCCTTTAAGGCAATCTTAGTATGTCGCTGCTAGAATTCCCTGATGATGACTGGGAGTAAAAGAGTGACATCCACCAATCTGTGTTAACTCTTGACTTCAAAAACAATTGAACCTTCTCTCTACACTTCTTATATGCCAGCTTATACTGGCAGCCAAGAGGATAAAATAGGATATGTTGAGTTTTGAGAAATGGCCATGTATCAATGTCTCCTGTTGTGAATCATGTATTCTGTTGTGGAGTAAGATTATTATGGAAAATCTGGTATTCAGAACTAACCCAAGAAACTTCTTGGTCAGGAAGGGGACAGGTGATTTTTGTAGACAGAAGGAGATGTCACCATTCTGGAAGCACTGTAATGACACAAAAATTTAAAATGCACAGCTCTTAAGGGAGATGACTTGAATAAAGCAGTCATCAGACAAGGGGAAATCTAGAGCTTATCTACAGAATCCTGTCTTGGTTTGCGATTTATTGATCATTACTGTTAAAATGAGGTGATTACTGTGGTGGTGGTGCTGCGGTAGCGTTGTCGCCTCACAGTTAGATGTTGCCCGTTCGATTCTCAGTTAGAGCGTCTTCTGTGTGGCGACATGCGTGAATGGGTGTTCCTTCGTCGAAGATTGTACATTAGGCCCGGCAAGCCAGTACGTAAAAATCTACTGCCAATCATTAGCAGACCGGAGTTCCGCTGTGGCGACCCCTAACCGGGAAAAGCCGAAAGACACAAGCATTTTTAAAATGAGGTGCTACCACAGGCAATGTAAAGCAATTCTAGCTGTATGATTTCTTAACTTGTATGGTCTGAGCAACAAGTTTACTGTACTTAATATTTAGTTGTATATTGTTGGTGCGATTTTTCTCACAGATATTAATTTAAATTCTCTTTGAATTCTGTGGTAACTGATTCTGATTATTCCTTTCTTTTAAAATTCATTATTCCTTTGCAGCTGAATATGAATTACTTATATGAGTATGCCATTAATGATTTGCTACAGCACAAGCATTGTGTACAGTGTGCTAAATGTGTTATGTATATTTAAAGGTAACACCTGGTAACACTGATGATCAGTGTTCCTCATGTCAAAAGCTGGATGATTTGCTTACTATTGTTAGTAGTAAACTTAGACTTACTGATGATGAATGCACTTGTACAACTGGCACAACTTGGAGAACTGCAGTTACATTTATTAAAGACTGGACTGATGAGATAAATAATCAGACAAAGAACAAATTTAGGAAAGGAAGAGTACTGTCTGTAAAGATCAGCCCCTACTGAACAAGATAAAACCGCTGACAACTTTGGAATTCTGAACACAAGTATTCGAGAAATCTGAGGATTCGGAGCATATAGAAGAAAATAAAAAAAAAGGAAGGAGTTCACAACAAATAACAGGAAGTAAAAGAAAATGATTAATGTCTGCAAAGAAAAAGAGAATACATAACTACAAATGACATTGCTTTTGTTATGAAATACAGATTACAGAGAATTATATTTTTTTTCTATCAGAAAACCTTCAGTTTACAGAAAAAGGCATAATTTCTCAAAAAAAAGAAGGTTGGAAAAAGAGGCAAGGGGCAGTTGAAAAGGAAGAAGTCAAAACTGAATGTGGAAGGATTGAAGAACATTACTGTAAGAAAAAATAAATGAAAGACAGACACTGACAATACGAATCAAGCTATGGATGTAAAAAGCCAGCTGGATGAGAACTGTATGCCTGCAAATGTAATAAGCAATGAAAACAGTGGGATTAATAAGACTAACGATGATGGTCATTCCTTTGTAAAAACTGACAGAGCAGATATTATTGAATTAGAAGTTGAAGATTCTTCAGATCTGGTCAGAAAATATATTCATGTAATTGGAGATTCAATTATTAAAAGAGCTGATACTTACATATGCAGAGAAAGTAATGAACATAGAATAGTGTTATGCTTGCCGGCAGAAAAAATACAGGCCTTATAACGGCTTAATGTAAAGAAATTTGGCTCTCTTTTTATTCATGATGGTACAAATGATCTCATCCACAAAGACTCAGACTGTTAGTAAGAACTAACAGCCCTTTTAGACAGCATAACTTGTACAGGTGTTAGGCAACATTTTTTTACAAGTCATATATAGAAATGAAAGTCAGGTCACTGTGAGTGAAAAGATTTTATGGGTAAATACCTACAGTGGATATAAAAAATGTACACACCCCCTGTTAAAATGGCAGGTTTTTGTGATATATAAATGAGACCACACTAAATCATTTCAAAAAATTCCCCACCTGTAATGTGACATATAACCTGTACAATTCAATTGAAAAACAAACAAATCTGTTAGGAGAAAAATATAAAAAACATACAATAACCTGATTGCATAAATGTGCACACCCTTAAACTAATACTTTGTTGAAGCACCTTTTGATTTAATTACAACATTCAATATTCTTGGGTACACACCTACCATCAATTAAAGAGACTCTGATGAACTCCTAATAAAGTTCAGCTGTCCTAATGAGATTTTCCTGACAGTTACTCAGTTGCCTGCTACAGAAAAAGCCATGGTTCGCAGAGACCTTACAAAGCATCCAAGGGATCTCATTGTTGAAAGGTGTCAGTCAGGGAAAGAGTATAAAAAATATCCACAGCATTGGATATACCATGGGACAGTCATCAAAAAGTGGAGAACATATGCGACAACAGTGATGTTGCAAAGAACTGGACGTCCCTCCAAAACTGATGAAAAGACAAAATGAAAACTGGTCAGGGAGGCTGCCAAGAGACCTACAGCAACACTGAAGGAACTGCAGGAATTTCTGGCAAGTAGTGGTTGGGTACTACATGTGACAACAATCTCCCATATTCTCCATATGTCTGGACTATGGGGTAGGGTTGCAAGATGAAAGCCTTTTCTTACACGGAAAAACATCCAGCCGAGGATAAAATTTGCAAAAGAATACATCAAGTCTCCCAAAAGTATGTGGGAAAATGTGTTATGGTCTGATGAGACCAAGACTGAACTTTTTGGCCACAATTCAAAAAGGTACGTTTGGTGCAAAAACAACACTTTGCATCACCAAAAGAACACCATCCCCACTGTGAAGCATGGTGGTGGCAGTATCATGCTTTGGGGTTGCTTTTCTTCAGCTGGAACTGGAGCTTTAGTCAAAGTGGAGGGAATTATGAACAGTTCCAAATACCAGTCACTTTTGGCCCAAAACCTTCAGGCATCTGCTAGAAAGATGAAGAGAAATTTCACCTTTCAACATGACAATGACTCCAAGAATACATCCAAATCAACAAAAGAATGGCTTCACCGGAAGAAAATTAAAGTTTTGGAATGGCCCAGCCAGAGCCCAGACCTAAATCCTATAGAAAATCTGAGGGGTGACCTGGAGGGCTGTGCACAAGAGATGCCCTTGCAATCTGACAGATTTGGAGTGCTTTTGCAAGGAATAGTGGGCAAATATTGCCATGTCAAGATGTGTCATGCTGACAGACTCCTACCCAAGAAGATTGAATGCTGTAATTAAATAAAAAGGTGCTTCATCAAAGTATTAGTTTAAGGGTGTGCACACTTACGCAACCTGCTTACTGTATGTTTTTTAGTTTTTATATTTTTCCCCCAACAGATTTGTTTGTTTTTCAATTGAATTATACAGGTCACATTAAAGGTGGGAAAAGTTTTGAAATTATTTATTGTGGTCTCATTTTTTTATATCACAAAAACCTAACATTTGTACAGGGGTGTGTACACTTTTTATATCCACTGTACATGCAAAAAATGTCCCATTTAAAAAAAAAATGACACTGTGTAGAGCATCCAACCTAATTTTGGGCACTTATTTAGACAGGATGGTATGCACTTGTCAAGACCACGGAAGAGAATTTTTGTAGCACATACTTTGCAATAATAGACAAAAACAAGTTAGCATTTTTGCCAGGTCAAACATTGAACATTTCACAGATAACCACATTTGAGGCAACTCTAATGGCTGTTAATACTTAGAGTATTAATGACATTTTTAATGGAAAATTTGCTATATTCTCACAAGATTGACATTGTTTGTGAAACACTGTTAAAGAAAAATTACTGGAAATCAGTTCTGTCAGGGTTTAAATGTTTTACTGTAACAGCCATTCTAACAAAAAAAAATAGGTGGATAGGGATTAAAGACCGCATGAGACCTGTGATTACTACATGCTCAGTGATAACACCAATACTGTAAGATTGTCTAACTGTGACAATAAAGGCAACCCTGGAACATATAACAATTGCTGAAGTGTACAGACCCATGAAGAATTCATAACTGTTTTGCATGAAACACAGCAGGGAATAATAATAGTGACTGGGGAATTCATTTACCAATGACATACTAGAATAATACTGATTCAACAATATTAGCAAGGAAATTATTCACAATGTATATTCAGGAACCACAAATGCTTCAAATTATAAACAAGCCTACCAGTGAATGGAGCATAACAGACATTGTTTGTGTTCCTAATGAAATATCTGTTACTTCACATCAAGTTTTACCACCATTGATATGCAGTGATCAAGGGTTTATAAAGGTTAACTTGTTGCCAGATAATTCTGCCACACTGAAATCTAAACAAAGCGCATAACATTAATAATAGATTATTTGAAAGCAAAACAATCACTGTAAAACTAATTGGAGTGATGTGTCCAGTAGAAAAAAAACAGCAAGAAGGAACATGGAAAGTTTTGAAAGAGAAATTGCTTTAATGCAAAAAAATAAAAAAAATGTTTATCATCAGGATCTAGGCACACAATGGCAGGAGAATCTATTTCCATAAGAACAAGGTACTTGATTAAGGTGAGTGACAAAAATACAAGAAATGGAAAACTGGTCAAACTACAACTTTGAAAACCAAAATAAACAAGCCTGAAAGACAAATTAAACAGCGTAAGACAAGAGAAAAAAAATTCGAAGAAAATTTATATAAAGATATTGACCATAACAGGAAACCATTTTATAGACACGTGATGTAGAAGGAGTAAAGACATACAAAACTGATGAACTGTGTGTAGATTCTGAAATGTATTCTTAGACACAGCAGATTACAGCTATATTTACAAATTTTTATGCAAAGCAGTTTGGCTCCACAAAGGGGGTGATAAATTGTCCTAGTGGCATCCAGGTAACCTCAAATACTGAAATCAAATTAATTTATATTGAAAAAGAACTATGCAAACTGGATCTAAACAAAGCAAAGGGATGACACGGAGTTACTAATGATGACCTGAGGAGAATTCAGCAAGAACTTACAGTACCATTATATATATATTTAACAGATCATATAAATATTGGGACATTCCTCAAGAGTGGAGACACATACTTGATACACATGTCTTTAAGGGAAAGGGGAGTAGGACAAACAGAGTCATACAGATCCTTAAGCTTAGTTTCATGTTGTGGAAAAATAATGCAGAAGGTAATATTAGGTTACTGTCAGAACTGGAAAAGTTGGGACTTGAAACTATATATCAGCATGCATATGTTGAAAACAGATCTACTACCACCCGTAACATGATGTTCTACAACAATGTAATAACAGCTGTGAATGAAAAATTATGCTGTGATGTAATTTATACAGATTTAACTTCAGCATTTGACAGGGTCGTACACAAAACACTGATCAGTAAATTAGAACTAGTTATTGATGTACTCGATAAGATGGACAGCTGCATGGCTTACAAACAGGACAAAGCAAGTATAATACAGCAACTGGACAGGAGAAATTCAAGGTTACACACAGTCAGTGTCCCCCAGGGCTCTGTGTTAGGCCCAAACTTATTTAGATTGTATCTTTCAGATCTATGTTTTTCATCTGAGATGTTCTACAAACTGTATGCAGATGACTTAAAATTCAGTAAACTGGTCACAGACCGGGCATGTCTACAAAAGAACTTGACTAAGCTGACCATTTGGTCACAGGAGAATATGCTGATAAATACATCAAAAACTAAGCAAATGAGATTTGGGAGACAAACTGAAAGGTGAATATTTAATACACACACAGTGATTGAAACTGCAGATTCATTTAATGACCTGGGGGATCCAGCTTTGAGATTTTTTAATCATATCAACCAACTGGTTAATGACAGTTATAGACCTAAAGGTCGTACAAAAAGATTTATAAAGTACAGGAAATCAGAAATGATGAAGACACTGTTTGTTAGTCACATTAGACCTGGAGTTGAATAAGGAATAACAATATAGAAACCTTATAAGAAAACAAGCATGAGTAAACTGGAAAGAGTAGAGCTGAAATATAGCAAGGGTATGCACAGTTGTGAAAATTTAAGTTATTATGAAAGACTTAAATATCTGAACTTGTACAGTGTCTCATATATATATTTAAGAGGAGACCTTATTCGGGTATACAGGGCATTTAGAGACAACTACCCCTGGGAATGTTTGGGGTTATCAAACAGTAGTAAAAGAATGATCAGACAACTTATGCAGAAGATTCTATATGGCTGAAAAGTGTGCATATTGGTTGGAGTGAGCAGCAGATTCATGGAACAGACTACTAAATTACATTAAAGCAAGCACTAGTTAAGATATTTTTAATAACAGCCTGGACACTTATAATGGGAAAAAGAAGTTATGTCTTACCAGAACGTTCCATCTGTATTGTTGATTCTTGTTCAGTCATTACACATGGGTATCGGTTCCGACCTCGGAACCAAGCAAGCCATTTTCCAAGCTCGCGTCAGCTTCAAACTCTCAAGCTAAACTCTTACCCACGATTCCCCTCTCCCTGTTACCTCAGATTGAATTTGCAAGTCAAAGAAGGTAGAGGCTACCTCTGGTCAAATAACCTAAGAGAACCGGATGGTGAGATCCACTAGAAACCACAGGAGGGAGAAGGAGGGAGTGTCATAATGACTGAACGAGGATAAACAATACAGATGGAACGTTATGGTAAGACATAACTTCTTTATCTGATATTGTTAATCCTCATTCATTCCTTATGCATGGGACAGAATCCCCAGCTATCTCTATTCCTGGGAGCCTCTCATGGAAGGACATTCCTGAGCACCATAGAACCGAAAGATGCTCTTCACCTGGAGGCCAAATCCAATTTGTAATGATTGCTGAAGGTATGAGGCATAGCCCAAGTTGCAGCTGCACAGATGTCATGTAAAGAAGCTCTGGCATGGAAGGCAGCAGAAGTTGCCACCGACCTTGTTGAATGAGCTTTCATGGTAGTAGGCAATGAGATATTACGTTGTGTATAAATGAAGGTCACACAGTCCTTCAACCATCTAGCTAATGTGACCTTAGCAACAGCAGATCCTAATCTATGTCCAGAAAAGGCCAAAAATAACTGTTCAGATTTACGAAAGGTTTGGTCCTGTTTAAGTAAAAATGGATTTGCCCTGGATACCTAGGGCATTAGGCAATACTCTCCTCTGTTTGAATGATTGGGAAAGAAAACTGGCAATTCAATGGCTTGATTAATGGGCATTTTACAGATCACTTTAGGCAGAAATGATGGATTAGTTCTCATAGACACTATCTCTATGAAAAATCAAGTATGGACTCTTGATACATAAAGCTTGAAGCTCAAAAATATGTCTGGCAGAAGTAATGGTGACCAAAGAACTACAGTTTTGTACCTACCATAAATGTAGATGTTCGAGTGTATACACTGCTACAGTCATTACACTTGGGTTATCCTGCCTTCAGGCAGTCCCTCAGTTGGCCAGAGTTCCAAAGTCTTGGTCCGGCGTCAGTTGCTGTCGCTTCTTCCCTAACGTCAGTGTGCCAGGGGTATACAAGATGCAGCCGATGCCATTTTCTTCAGTTTTTCTTGCCCCAGATGTCAGGTGCCCCCCAAAAGGTAGGCAATGTAAATTGCTAATAAAACATACAAAAAAAAGCAATCAAAAACTTTCAGTTACCAGCAAATACTCCCCATAGGTAGCAAAGGGTAGTAGGCCTAGGTAAGTACCAGCAAGTAAGAGGGGAAGGAGGGAAGGTAACCTGGACTGCAGCAGTGTATACACTCGAACATCTACATTTATGGTAGGTACAAAACTGTACTATGTTCATCGTGTTACACTGCTGCAGTCATTACACTTGGGTAGATTCCCAAAGCTGAGGTGGGGTGGCTGGTTCTATAAGGCATTAGGGGTGGCTATAAGGCCCTGCAGCACTACAGTGGCAAAGCCAGCTCTGGATTTAGAGTAAAGAGGCAGATGGTAATGCTTGGTGAAGGTATGTACAGAACTCCAAGTTGCTGCTTCCAAAATGTCCTTGGTAGGTACTCCTCTGAGGTAGGCAGTTGAAGTGGCTGTTGCCCTGGTGGAATGAGACCTAATGCTGTTAGGTACAGTTTTCCCATGGTGCGTATAGCAGAAATGTATACAGTGCCCTATCCATTTTGAAATGGTCTGTTTTGAAATGGCTTTTCCCTGTGCTCCTGCAGCATATGCTACAAACAATTGCTCAGTTTTCTTGAAAGCTTTTGTTTTGTCCAAGTAGAAGCGTAACTGCCTGTGTATGTCCAAGGAATGCAGAATTCTCTCCCCTTTATTCTGTGGATTCAGATAAAAAGTTGGCAAGTGAATAGTTTGGTTTAGAGCCACACTTGATACAACCTTTGACATAAAAGTAGGGTTTGTTCTTGACGCCCTGTCTTGGTGGAAAATGATGAAAGGTTCCACTGCCATTAGTGCCTGTAATTCTGAAACTCTTCGTGCTGAGGTTATTGCCAGGAGCAGAGCAGTTTTCCGAGAGACATATTTTAAGTCTGCTGCGTTAGCTGGCTCAAAAGGAGGTAAAGTTAATTTTTCCAAGACGAAGTTGAGGTCCCAAGTTGGAGTTGGTGCTCTACAGGGCAGTCTTATGTTTTTAGCCCCATCTGAGGTACTGTTTTAGCAAAGGATTAGAAAAAAATGGTGGGTCCGTGTTGTAATGAGCAGAGATGGCAGAGGCGTGGATCTTAATGGATGAAAAGGAGAGGCCTTTGTCCAGCATCTCAGTTAAATATTGTAGTATCTGAGGAATATTTGGGACAAGAGGGTCAAGGCTGTGAGCCTGGTTCCAGGCACAGAATCTCTTCCATTTATCCGAATAGGCTTTCCTGGTGCTAGGCCTTCTGGCTTCCAGAATGACATCCATAACAGCTTTGGAGAGAGGCATTGTTTGCTTGACTAAGGAATCTGCCATGCAGTCAGGTTTAAAGTCTTGAGCTGGCTGTGAAGTATCTGATTGTTTTGCTGAGTCAGAAGATGTGGGATTTGAGACAAAATCCATGGTGGACCTTGTGCTAAGTTCTTTAAGATTGGGTACCAGTGCTGGCGTGGCCAGTCTGGGGCAATCAGGATCATCTTTGGCTTTTCTTGCCTGGTTTTTATGAGTACCTTTGAAAGGAGAGGTAGTGGTGGCAAAGCATATACTTGTAGGTTTTTCCAGCTGAATGAGAGGGCATCCACTTTCCATGCTTGTGGGTGGTAAGTCCTTGTGCAGAATTTCTGTAGCTGGCAATTCATTGGGGATACAAACAGATCTATGTCCGGGCTTCACCATTTTTGTGTTATCATTCTGAATATTTGTGGATGTAATTTCTACTCGTGCGGATCCATGATGTTTCTGCTTAAGTCGTCTGCCAGTGTGTTTTTCTCTCCTGACAGGAATTGTGCCTGCAGATGAACTTGAAAGGTTAGAGCTGTGTGTTCCTCAAGGTCATGGCTTGTCTGCAGAGGGGATATGAATGAGTGCCCCCTTGCTTGTTTATGTACCACATAACTGTGGTGTTGTCGGTCTTTAGTAGTAGTTGTCCTGGATGCAGAAGGTCCTTGAAGGCTATAAGGGCATTTTGTACAGCTAGCATCTCTTTTTGATTGATGTGAAGATGCCTTTGTTCTGCGGGCCACTTGCCCTGAATACATTTTCCTGCCATGTGTGCTCCCCAGGCATGATCTGAAGCATCTGTTGTCAGTGTTTGCCTGGCTGTGGGTTGGGTGAAAGGCTGTCCTTTGCTGAGGTGACAGGCTTGAGCCCACCATCGAAACTCCTGTTGAAGGCAAGGAATAAGTGGTATTACTGTTTCCAAACTGTGACAGTGTTGAGACCAGACACTCTTTAGGTACCATTGTAGTTTCCTCATATGCAGTCTGGCATATGGAATTAGTAGTATGCAAGATGCCATGTAACCCAAGGTCTGCAGAATTTTTCTTGCAGGGAGTTGGATCTTTGTTGCCATCAATTGGAAATATTGAGTCTGGCGTGAGATAAGCCATCTGGGCCGTTGTATTTAAGCTGACACCCAGGAATATTATCTCTTGTGAGGGCACTAGTTTTGACTTCCTTTCGTTTACTGTGTACCCTAGGCAAATTAGCAATCTTTTTACAAATGCCAGATGCTTTAGAAGAATGTCTTTGCTCTCTGCTTGAATAAGGCAGTCATCCAAGTATGGGTAAATTTGAATTCCTTTTTGTCTGCAAAATGCAATTACTGGTGCCAGGCATTTTGTAAAGACCCTGGGCACAGTAGATAAGCCAAAGGGCAGTGCAGAGAATTGATAATGCATTGAACCTGCTAAGAATCTGAGGTATCTTCTGCAATTTTGTCTGATAGGGACATGCAGGTATGCCTCCTTGAGGTCCAAAGTTATGAGCCAAGCTTTCTTGCCCAGCATGGGAAGAAGCTGCTATAGTGTCAACATTTTGAATTTTGGAACATCCAGGTAAGTATTTAGAGAAGAAAGATCCAGAATGGGCCTCCAGGCTTTGTCCTTCCTGGGAACCAGAAAGAGTCTTGAGTAAAATCCTTGTCCTTGCTCCTGTGTTGGTACCTTCTGAATAGCTCTCATGTCCATGAGTGCTGTAAATTGTCTTTGAGCCTCTGCCCATTGATTTGGTGGCAGATTTGGTATTCCTTTTAACCTTGGCAGAGTGTGAAAGTAGAACCTGTAACATTGAGATACAATATTGAGAATTCACTTTTCTGTCACAACTGGCATATGATCACCAAAGACAAGTGCCAGTTTTCCTCCCAAGGGGGCTGCCAAGAAAGAAGTGTTTGGCAGCTGTAGTGAGAAGTCATTTTGGCTGTTTTTTATAAGGTTGAGGCCTGTCTTCCCCTCCTTTCTGGGTTGAAGCATCCCATTGTCGAGGCCAGTAAGAACCTTGTGGTTGACCTCTGCCTCTTGGACGTCTGTGTCTGCCCCTTTGAGGTCTGTCTGAAACTGGAAAGGGCCAATTCTTTGTTGGCTAATTTCTGTTAAATCAAGGAGGCTGAACCTGTAAGAAATCCTTCACCGTTTTCATAGATTTTGCCTTAGCCTCCATTTTCTTTAATACCTCTTCTGCCTTAACTCCAAATACAACATCCTGCTGCAAAGGTGCATCCAATAATTTTGCTTTAACACGATCTGGTAAAGTCTGCTCTTTTAACCAAGCATGTCTTCTAATGACAGATCCTGTAACTGCTACTCTACAGGAGGCCTCTAATGAATCAAAACCACAGGAGGCCTCTAATGAATCAAAACCACATTGCAAAGTATGTTTTCCCACTTGTTCAGCTGCATGCAATAAATCCTGCATTTCCTTATAGTCAGGAAGATCTCAATTTGGAAGCATTTTTTGTTTCAACTGAGACATCAAATATTGCTGATATTTAAGCATGTGAAACTGGCAATTTAAGTCCCTCATTGCTAAAGTTGCAGATGTATATACTTTCTTCCCCCATCTGTCTAATGCTCTGGAATCTCTATCAGAGGGGACTGGATTTTTTGCTGTAGAGGCCTTTACCCCTTTGGGACCCTGGGAAACAGTTTCAGGGTCAGCAACAGGGCTTTTATAAAGAAATCTGTGAGAGTCAGGGACTCTGTAGTATCTGTCTGGCTTAACTGGAGCAGGAGGTAAAGAATCAAGATTTAAACTGAATTCAGAATACACATCATCCACAATATCTAACACTGGTGGAATTGCAATGAGTCTGTGTTGAGGCAATAAAAGAAAATCTCTGAGTCTTTTCTTGGATTCTGAATAATCCTGGCCCTCCCAATGGAAATGCTCCCTTATGGTATGTAAGGTTTCCCCAAAGGAGCAGTCCTCTGGCGGAGAGGCTGAAGGTATTGATTCCTCGGCATCAGAATCCTCATAAGGGGTGGTAAAGAATATCCTTGGTCTGAGGATGAATCTGAAGAGATGGACACCTGGTCGGATGAGTAATAGTCTGCCTCCTGTCTAGGTCTTTTATCAGGAGGAGGATGGGACCCCCTGATCAGAGTAATTAAGTCTTCGGCCATTTTGAGCATCTGTTTCTTAGGCATGGAGACCTGTCCTGGTGAATGTTGAAGTTCTTTCTTTGTTTTTAAAAGAGTTTTAGACTTAGCAGAAGATTTAATGGTTAACTGAGTAGGTCTGAATATACCCTCTGAAGCTGCGGGTTGTTCAGCTACTCCGGATCCCTCTGAAGGGTTAGTCTCGGTTGGTCGTAAATCTAGTGTATCCGAAGGCCCAGCCATCTCCACGTGGGAGTCAGAGGTGGCCTGTGATTCCAAAGAAGTGGTCGTCAGGGGCTGTGAATTCACCTCGCTAAAAACTGGAGAACTGGTGACTGGCCTAGAAGAGGCTTCATCGTCAGTTTTGGGCCCCAGATGCCTGTCCTTATCTTTGCACTTTTTGTGTATACCGGTCATCGGTTGTTCCGGCAGCATGGTGTAATTGAATTTTCTGCCAAAATAACGTCGGGCAAAATCAAACCGACGTTTAATAGTGCGCTTGTTAAACCTAGCACAAAACCGACAACCTGTGATGTTGTGGTCTGGGCCTAGGCATGGGATACAATAAGAATGGAAATTCTTATGAGGTATTTGCTTCCCACAAGAAATACAATTATTAACTTTTACTGAAATCAGTCTGAGGTAAGAAAAAGTTTCCCCAACGGGGTACTTAGCTTTGTAGACGACTTCGGTTCTGGATTCGGAATGAAAATCTCAGGAGTCGGCCGACCGCCACTTGCGAACTGCTTTTGCTTCGGGCACCGCGCAGCAAGAAAGACTGAAGAAAATGGCGTTGGCTGCATCTTATATACCCCTGGCGCACTGACGTCAGGGAAGAAGTGACAGCAACCGATGCCGGACCAAGACTTTGGAACTCTGGCCGACTGAGGGACCGCCTGACGGCAGGATAACCCAAGTGTAATGACTGCAGCAGTGTAACACAATGAACATAAAGATTTTCCATGACAAAAACTTGAGGTCGCAAGAAGAGGTTGGTTCAAAAGATGACACTGTCAGAGCTTGTAGAACTAATGATAAATCCCATGGTTAAATAGGTTCTCTAAAAAGTGGCTTCAGATGATTCACACCTTTTATGAAGGTCTGCACAATTTATGGGACATAAGAGAGGAATCTTGGACACCCTCATGAAAATTAGAAATTGCAGCTAAATGGATTCTAATGGTAGAGGCCAATAGACCTGATTGAAAAAGGTCGGCTAGATAGTCTAGTATTATCGACACTGGTGCTGAAAAGGGGTCTACTTGTTTATCTTTCAGCCAACAGGTAAATCTTTTCCACTTGCTCAGATAAGTAACTCTAGTGGAAGACTTATGAGAAGCAATGAAATATCACGTACTGGTAAAGAAAGATCATTCTGCCTGGCAATCAAGGGAATTGGAGCAGCCAAGCCGTGAGCTTCTTGCTGTTCAAGATGGGATGAATCAGGTTCTGTGGATGTGAGATCAACTCTGGGGTTGGATGGAGAATCCATGGTTGATCTAGTAGGTGAGGCCAAAGGAAAGGGAACCAAATCTGTCGAGGCCAATACGGTGCTATGAGGATCACCTTGCTCTTCAACTGATGGGCTTTCTTCATAAACTGGGGAATGACGGGAAAGGGTGGAAATGTGTAAAGAAGACCCGAGGGCCAATCGTGGACTAGAGTGTCCCTGGGTGACTGTCCCAGAGAGGGAATCGGGGTGAAGTAGTTGCTGCATTTGAAGTTGGTCGGGGATGCAAAGAGGTCGCAGCAAGGACGGCCCCAGCGGTGGAAGATCCCCGCCGTTATCAAGGGATTCAGGGACCACTCGTGAGGTTGAAGAATGCACCTGCTGAGTCTGTCTGCTATCAGGTTGGAACTCCCGGGAATGTGCGTTGCTGGAAGAAAATGGCTGGTAGCCATTGCCCATTGCCATATCCTCATGGCCTCTCAACAAAGGGAGTAAGATTTGGTTCCACCTTGCTTGTTGATGTACCAAATCACTGCCATGTTGTCTGAATGAATCGCAATTGTCCCAGACGGCAGCAGGGGATGGAATGCTTGCAACGCCAGAAGCACCGCCCACAGCTCTAGAATATTTATATGCAGATGGGCCTCCAGTTCGGACCAAGTGCCTTGGACTGTCTGTCCCTGACATAGCCCTGCCCACCCCATCAGGGAGGCGTCCGTGGTCACTGTGGCCTTGGGTTGCTGGGGGGAGAAGGGGCGAGACCATTGTGAGAGATTGTGTGTCATCCACCAATTTAAATCCTGTTTGCACCTGTGGGTTACTCGAATCATGGCTGAAAGAAGATGCTGAAAAGGATACCATTAGGTCAGCAGTAGCCATTTTAGAAGCCTCACGTGAAACCTGGCCAGGAGAACAATGGTGCTGGAGGCTGCCATGGAACCCAACAGCTGTAGAACAGAGTGAACCGTGGATTTTTCCTTTGAATGGATTGGAATTAGTTGTTGCTTTATCCTTAGAATTCTGTGCTCTGGAATAGCAACTCTGCAGTTTTTTGTGTCCAAGATAACCCCTATGAATTCTATCGACTGAGATGGGGTAAGATTGAATTTTTGCCAATTTATGGTTATGCCTAGCCTTTGAGCAGCGATGAGAGAGTATGCCAGGGCTTTTTTCATGAGCCAGTCGTCTAGGTATGGAAACACCTGGAATCCTTGAAGTCGCAAGTGAGCTGTGACAACTGCCATGCACTTTGTGAACACTCTGAGGGCTGTAGAGAGAGTTCGTAGGGCAGTACTCTGAAGTGGTAGTTACTGGCTCCTGCACAGAAGCGCAGAAATCTTCTTGATGGCCTGTCCACTTTTATGTGGTAGTACACATCTTGAAGATCTGCAGAGCACATCCAATCGTCTTTTTCCAAATGCGGGAGGATAGACTGTATTGTGACCATCCGGAATTTTTGTACTCTTACAAACTTGTTCAATACACTGAGATCCAAAATTGGGCTCCAGTCACCGGTTTTCTTTGGCACCAAAAATAGTCGAGTAGAATCCGGATCCTATCTGGTCTGGAGGAACTATTTGGATGACTCTTTTTCTTAGCAGCTTTTCTGTCTCTAGTGCTGCTTCTTCCCTCTGACTGGGTGGAACGTCGGGAAGATTTTTGAAGGAACGGGAAAAAGATCGAAGGGGATATGATAACCTCTGGTTATAATCCTTTGTACCCAAGAATCGGTGGTGATGGTTAGCCAGGCAGAAGGGTACAACGGGAAACATCCCCCAACCACCTCCAGAGGAAAGGAGTTGGGCCTCTCTTCAGGAGCGCTGGTAGGATTGACCAGGGAAAGAATCCCTGGAACCCTGGTTACATGGATTCCCTCTGCCCTGAAAGGAGCGTCTTCCCTGTGAGTTTCCCCCTCTGCCTCTGGGGGAGAACTCGGCCTGCGTGTCACGGAAAGGACCCTGAGATTTCTTAAACCATATCTTCCCACTCTTTTGGTTTCGAGAGAAAGCATGCTGAGGGGAAGAATAACGGACACCTACGGCAAAAAGGGTCTTACCATCATGTTCACATCTGGCCAGTGTGCTTTTAACTTTGGGCCCAAACAACGATGAGGCCTCAATGGGGGCATTAAGAAAGGAAGACTTAAAGGGTTCCGTGAAGTTGCACAAGCGCATCCAGGCATGTTGTCTCAAGACCGCAGCTTAACCCGCTGCTCTAGCTGCTCCTTCTGATGCATGGGATATCAGTCACATAGAGGAGTTAGATACAGATTCAATGGTGGCCAACTGAGAGGCCACTTTGTCACGGACCTCATCAGACACGGCACCAGCCAAGGTTTCAGAGAGCTCAGAAACCAGATCCCCTTTGAAGCCTGGTGAAATGTGCCATATAATTCAGGGACCTGATAGCAAAGGTCGCTGAAGCAAAGGTGCGTGCTTCCCTATCCTGTCCAGGGCCCAGGACTCTTTGTTAGGTGGATGGACAGTCTGGCTTTCTTCTTCTGCCAGATCCTTTTTTGTTGCAGCCGCCACCACCAAAACATCCACAGGAAGACCTTTGGACCAATGGGGATCCGAAGCAGGAGGGGACAAGATCTTATCTGGCCTCCAAGGAATAGCTTAGACGGTATCAAGAGCCTTCCAAGCATGCTGCACGATGAGCTACAGACAAGTTCATCGGCAGGTGGAGTAACTCAGGAGGTAGGGGGCTGGGCGCAAAAGACTTGCAAGAACACAGATTCCTCAGAGGTCGGATTAGAGGACTGCTAGTCACCTCTCTGTTTCAGGATTTCGAGGCTATCATCAAAGGATACCTCAGAGGGTGACCGAGGGGATCCTTCCCCCTCATCAAAATCTGTCTCTTCGGTGAGGGACTCCTCTATGGAGTCCATGTGCTTCCTCTTACATGAACTTTTCCAGTGGACCTCCTCAGCGGAAGAAGCTGGAGAAGACAGTGGAAAAGGGGATTCCTGAGGGAATATGTCCTGCGGCCCTTGCACCTGGTGTCCGCTAGGTGCGACTTGTGAAACCAGTGTACCAGAGAAGGGCCGAGGTATAGACAGTCCGGTATCACCAGCAGCAGCAAAAGCCTTCTCCATTAGCTGGAAGGCTGGTCCACCCAAAGAGGAGTGCATGTCTAGGACAGGGTTCACCCCTCCCCTAAGTGGCTCAGCCTGCCGACCCGGAGTCCCTGGATGGCTGTGGAGCAGCAAACTATGCATGTCACAACTGACATCCTGGGTCATAGCAAAACTTTCCTGCCACGAAGGCAACTGCGGTTCCTTAGTGAGATCCATAAAGGGAACCGCAGAAGGGGAAACCTGTGCTATATCCATGGACTTCAAAGGCAATGAAGGAGGAGAATAAGAAGGGGTCTTTGGAGATGGGTGATCACCTCCCAAAGAAGGATAGTTCCTGAGGGGTGGGATACCTCTGGCCAGGAGTACCTGGTTCACAAGATGCAACACATGTTCGGAAAGGCTTCTAGTGGACCTCACGTAGACTGAGGGAGAAAGAGGCCTGTCCACAGAAAAGGCAGGCTCGGTGCGCATCTCATCTGACTGCACCAAGGACAACGGTGCCAAGAGAGACTGAACTACTATTGTCTGCACCGAAGAAATCATCGGTGCCAAGGTCATGGTCTGCACCGACAAAGGGATTGGTGCCGAAGTGGTTGTCGGTGCCGAGGCTGGAACCGACAAAACTGGAGCCAATAAAGGCGTCGGTTCTGAGGAAGATCTCGGAGCCAACGCGGTCAAGGTCTGCACCGACTGAATGGTCGGTGCCGATACAGTGGTAATGGTCTGAACCAAGGAGCCCCTCGGTGGCGATATATAGAAGGCTGCAGGAGAAGACGGAGCCGAAATCACTAATGGAGCCGAAGGCCTCGGTGCCTAATGTCTAGACACCGAAAGCACTGGGGTTGATTGAGTGAGCTCCGGAGCCAAAACTTTAGTCTTTTTAGGTTTTGGTTGGTGGGAGTCCCCAGCCGGGGACGAGGGCAAAGATTTAGCCTTAGTAGGAACATCCAAGGTTTTCTTAAGGGCTCTAGGAGGGGTTGAGGCCTCCGACCCAGAAATAGCCTCTGAAAAGGGAGATTTTGGAAGTCCCTTCAGTAACCGCTTGTTTTTCCTTTTCAACAAGGTTCTATTAGAAAAGTTCTCAGAAATAGTACAGGGTGGGTCAACAGACAAATGGGAAGCTCCCAAACAATAAACACACAAAGAGTGTGCATCAGAAGTAAGCAGTTTGTGTCCACAATCAGAACACCGCTTAAACCCCGGACTACCTTTCTTTTCTGTCATGACAGCAAATGAATTAAAAGAAAGGGAACCAGCAATGGTACTAGAGAGTACCTGAAGGTATGAGAGAAAAAAGGAAAGGAATTACAAACAGTGGTAAAGAGAGAATACCTTGCGGTAAAAGTTAAAGAAAGAAGCAGAAAAAATCCTGAAGAAATTATGTACGCTAGATATGACAGAGTAAGAGACAATAAAATATGAACTTTTCTGACAGAAAAGTAATCTGTAAAACTATTAAACAACAATTGACTGTACTTAGCTCAAGAGAAGTAGCTTGACACGACCGAATGGCAACGCGGCAAATGAAATCTGAAGTTACAGGGAAAGGGGGATTGTGAGTAAGAGATTAGTTCGAGAGTCTGAAGCTGACGCGAGCTTGAAAAATGTCCGGCTCAGTTCCGAGGTCGGAACCGATACCCATGCGTAAGGAATGAACGAGGATTAGCAATATCAGATCAGACGTTTTGGTATATCAGCAGGCTAGAAGAACACTAATGCCCATCCCTGAAATATTTGTATGTATGCAAACATGAATTCCCCTAAGTCTAAGGTAATAAAGTACAGTTGTATAAGTTAACTTATCATAAAGGAGATGTTTGAACAGCTCACTGTTGCAGTAGCACAAAGCTATATTGGACATGCCCTGCCACGAATATTAAAAGTCTGGTCAGTATACTAGAGCTTTTGTTCACATTCTTCATGCCACCAAATTTCAGAGGTTTCTTGCCCTAAAAAGGAAGCTGAAGCCAAAAGACATAGCCTGTCCTGATATAATAATTTATATCAGAAAAAAAGGGAATGATGGAGACTTGGACACCACCCTGACCAGGGGTATACATGAAAAAAATAAAAACTAGGAGGGAGGGTGGAAGGTGTCATTTCTGCAACAGTGATTTATTTGAACATCTACTGTTACGGTAAGTTAACTTACACAGCTGTACAATGTTCATCATTAGATCACTGTTGCAGTAGCATATAGCTATGTGAGATAATAGCCAAAGTATAAATAGCCAGGGAGGAGGAAGAAGGGCAAAAATCCAAGAGCTCCCGGAAATAGATTTAGCAAATCGTGCTCTGGCCCCGAAAAATTATTCAACCTTGAAATGTCTGGTGAAGGTGTGAAGAGGACACCAAGTAGCTGCCCCTCTAGAATAGTTCTACAGACTACCCTTTTCCAAAATGCCCTAGAAGTAGCCAGAGTTCTGGTAGAGTGAGCACCGACCTTCTGTGTTAGGGAGTAACCATGGTCAGCATAACAAAAATGAATGGGTAAGTAACCATGACAAACATTTAGAAATTGTTTTGGCATTGGCTGTCCTTTTTTACTTCAATCAAATAAAATGATGATCTGATCAGAAGCTCTGAAGTATTTTGTTCTGTCAATGCAGTATCTGGGCTGGCTGTCAAAATCTGGAAAACCCCTCTCTCTCAACCCCCCCCCCCCCCCCCCCAGGAAAGGACACAAGGAGACAAATACAGTCACTTAAAGAAAAGTCAGAGACCATTTAAGGTATGATGGGAGAATTAGTTCTTAAGGTTACTCTATCCCTGTAAAACATCAGGGAAAAATTAAACTTGTTTGAACCGAGCTGAGCTGTTGTGGGTTACCAGCTGAGATACCAGATAACTAGAGGTTCTAAGCTTCCCAAAAACAAGTTGCCTGTTTTTGCTTGATTATACTATTTACTGCACCTTTTTATTGTGTTCTGCTTATTTAACACTGTATTTTAATACTGTAAACTAAACTGCACTATTTATACTGCATTTGTCTGTGTTACTATGCCCAAGTCATATCTTATTGCTGTTTTCACTGTTGCAAAGTTTTTTTTGCTATTTTCACTGTTTGCATAGCAATTGTTGCTACTTTTCATTGTTTGCAAAGCAATTGTTCTATTTGCTGATTTCCTGCCAATCAGTGTTTTAAATAACGGATTTGTTTGCTGTTTAAAACCTTCTTTAGTGTCTCACTGCTGTTTTTCTGCTGTTTTAGTGTTTCCTCCCTAAATAAGTGTACCTAGTAGCTGTAGCATAGCCAGATACCGGTTTGCTGCATCTGGGTCTGTTTGTAGTAGCTGTTGAATTCTGAGCACATTTTCCAACCCATCTTTGATTGGTAGGGGCCATTCTGCACCCTTGTGAGAGAAGTGTACCGACTGGAATCTGTCTGATGAAAAGTGATTGGTCTAGAGCATGGAGTAAGCACCCTCATTAGTTCTTTTGAGTTTTTAAAGTTTTTAGCTTCTAGTACTTAAGGTCTGAGTTTGAGCCTGTTTCTGCTTGTTTGCAATTGCACAGTGGCACACACTACTGTGCAACTGTCTGCCACAGCAGGACAGATAATTTTGAAAATTTTCCCCTAAGACACAGATGTAATACATTAATGCAGTCCTCATCTTTAGTTCATCTCTGGTCTTAGTAATATTGCTAGTGAGCTGTGGCCTATTAAACCACCAGCCAAAACCTCGTCAGAAATTCCCATTGAAAGAGCACCTCCTAGATCAGTCCTGAAAGCACCCTCTTTGTGATAACAGTTCTTCAAACCTAGCATTATGGACAGTTGGACTACCCTTGTTTCTCCTGCCAGCCTTGTTGACTTGGGTTCTCCTGAGGCAGTGTAGCAAATGTCTCAAGTACACTGACAACCCTCAACTAATAACTCACTCTAGTGCAGAATGCGACAGATGTATCAACACCAAGAATCTTGAATCCCTGCTCTGTCACACTCAAAACAGTAACACTGAAGAGGTTGTCAACTCACCCACCACTACTCATAGACAGAGTACACATCTTACACATAAATCAACATATGTGGAGTTTCTCTCAAAAAACATAACAAAACACCAAAACAAACAACTGCTACAAGTAACACAGTTCCCACAGCACCCAAGACACATAGCAACACCAGTGTCTCATCTACTATGCCCTTAAGGAGCAACATTCAAAAAACAAATTTTCTTGTCACTGGAGACTCCATAGTAAGACACACATATGATCCACTCAGAAGGACAGATAAGGAAAAAGTCATGGTCAGCTGTGTGTCTGGTGCCAGGATTTGTCAGATCACGCATGTACTCAGGTCTCTTGGCAAAAAGTCCCATTATGACTCTGTCATAGCTCATGTTGGAGTGAACAATCTGAGATGTACCTTACTACTGGACTATAAAAAGACAGACATGATTGAGCTCTCTGAGTACATGTCCCAGGCAAGTATGTCCCTAGCCTTGAGCAGCATATTACCCTCACCTAGAATGATGCCACAGTATAAAAATAACAATCAATTTCAATAATTGGCTTAGCTTTTCATGTCATTCAAAGCAGATCCAGTTTCTGTCAGCCTGAGATGATATGGTCAACAAACTTTGCTGCTTTGCCAGAGACGATCTGCACCTGGCACTACTAGGCTTTCGGCTGCTGGCAAAAGCTCTTGCCTCCTTCATAGTGCCTTTTTAGGTAAGGTATCAAAAACAAAATTGCCGACGTGAAAATTGCCAACCATAAAAAAATAAGGGTTAGCTGCTAAATGTTAGGAGCTTAAATCAAAAACTGCACACCCTGGAAACACTTCTATCACTGGAGGATGTAGATGTCTCTGCAGTCACAGAAACTTGGTTCAAAACCTCAGAGACTACCCTGTCCTTGCAAGGCTACAATGCCTTCCACACCTTCAGACCGCAAAACAAATGTGTGAGAACCAAAAGAGGCAGTATTTCTATTTATATTACAGATAAATTCACCTCCTGACTACACAGACTGGGCAACTCAATGGAGTTACTATAAGTTCAGACTACTGTGGGTAAGATCCCCATTCAAGTAATAGCTAGTTATAGATCCCTCTCCATGGATCATGATGTGCACAAGGCCTGCTTGACCAAACTGGAGTAAATCCAAATACTGTCACACTGGTCATGGGGGATTTAAATTATCCCACCATCAACTGGGAAACCTACTCTAGCCCTAATCCCCTACCACAAAAGCTCCTTGACTTTGTTAACTCAAAGATCCTGGAACAAACTGTTCAAACCTCAACAAGAGGAACATACTAGATCTGGTCCTCACTAACATGACAAACAGATGCACCACTGCACCTCTTGGACCCTCATTAATTAAATCTGACAACAAATCAGTCGCCTTCAAACTGGCACTAATACCAGAGCTCACAAAGGGCAAAGTCAGACTAAAAAACTTCACCAAAGCAAAACTGGTCTGAAGGTATAAATGCATTACAAGCTTCACCACCAGCTGGAAGTGGTAACTACACCAAAGCTTACACTAAAGCCCTATACAATCACTTGTATAAGTGTATAGAATTGGGTGTTCCAGAGAGAATCAAAAACAGAGTCCCAAGTAAAAAAAAAAAGTCGCCCTGGTAGACGTCCAGCAGCAACAAACTTTACAACAAATGCAAAAAGTTCTGTCTACAAAAACTAAGGCGAGGCCCCAACAATGGAAAAGAACCATCCTCAGCCTCAACAGGCAAATAAGACAATATGTCAAATCTGCTAAGGGTAACTTTGAGAAAAACTTAGCAATCACAGCCAAGGATAATCATAAGGCCTTTTAGAGCTATGTACGTAGCTTAAAAGGTAGCTCGCAAGCACGTGCCAAACTAATGACCTACAGTATCACACACACACACTAATCTAGCAGAGACAGCAAACTTGCTTGTGGACAGATTTGGCTAAAATTTCACTCCCTTATCTCCAAACTTATTACAAACCTTGCCCCCAACTTCCCCCTAACCCTACATATCCAAAGAGCAGGTCATTAAAGCCTTGTCTAAGGCAAAGAACACAGCCTCTATGGGACCAGACAGCATCCCAGGCTGTCTTCTACACAAACTAAAACATGAACTAGCACCACTATTAAGAACTCTATTCAATCACAGTCTAACCACTGGCTTTGTTCCTGTGGAATAGAGAAAGTACAGTTTTGTACCTACCATAAATGTAGATGTTCGAGTGTTCACCCTGCTGCAGTCATCACACTTGGGTTATCCTGTCGTCAGGCGGTCCCGCAGTCGCCCGGATTTCCAAAGTCTTGGTCCGACATCGGTTGCTGTCGCCTCATCCCTGATGTCAGAGTGCCAGGGGTACATATATTGCAACCAACACCATTTTCTTCAGTTTTTCTTGCCCCAGATGTCAGGTGCCCCCGAAAAGGTGATCCAAATTAGTACCAAAAGGTGTGAACACTGTACAAACACAAAATCCCTTCAGCTATAAGCAAATACATCAGAAAGGCATAGCAAAGATTTAGCCAATAGATCAGAGGGGTTGGAGGGAGGGTAACCTGGACTGCAGCAGGGTGAACACTCGAACATCTACATTTATGGTAGGTACAAAACTGTACTATGTTCATCGTGTTACCCTGCTGCAGTCATCACACTTGGGTTGAGTCCCAAAGCTAAGGTAGGGTGGAGGCATCATAGAGGGTTAGTGGAGGAAATGAGGCCCTGCAGCCCTGGACTTAGAATAAAGAGGTAAGTGATGGTGTTTGGTGAAGGTGTGTACAGAACTCCAAGTTGCAGCTTCTAAAATTTCCTTGGTAGGAACCCCCCTGAGAAAGGCTGTAGAGGTAGCTGTTGCCCTGGTAGAGTGGGATCTAATGGTAGGAGGAACTGGTTTCACATGATGGGTATAGCAGAATCGTATGCAATGGCCTATCCATTTAGAAATGGTTTGCTTGGATATGGCCCTCCCTTGAGAAGCTGTAGCATAGGAAACAAAGAGCTGGTCAGTTTTTCTGAAAGCCTTAGTTTTATCCAAGTAGTAACGAAGCTGCCTGTGACAAGGAATGCAGGAGTCTCTCACCTTTGTTCTGTGGATTGGAGAAGAAAGTGGGTAGGTGGATGGTTTGATTTAAAGCTACACTGGAAACCACCTTAGGCATGAAGGAAGGATTAGTTCATAGAGAAACTCTGTCTTGATGAAACAGAGGAAAGGTTCCACTGCCATAAGTGCCTGTAATTCTGAGACTCTCCTAGCAGAAGTTATTGCCAGGAGCAGGGCAGTCTTCCAGGATAGGAACTGAAGGTCTGCAGAAAAAGCTGGTTCAAAGGGAGGTAGCGTTAGTTTTTCCAGAACAAAGTTGAGGTCCCATGTTGGTGTAGGGGCTCTTCTAGGTGGTCTAATGTTTTTTGCCCCTCTGAGGAACTGCCTTAGAAGAGGATTTGAAAATAAAGGTGGATTTGTGTCGCAGTGAGCTTAAATAGCTGAAGCATGGAGTTTAATGGAGGAGAAGGAAAGTCCTTTATGCAACATCTCAGCTAAATACTGCAGAATGTGAGGCATATGAGGCTGAGTTGTGTCTTGGCCTTTAGCTTGGTTCCAAGCACAAAACCTTTTCCATTTGTCTGAGTAAGCCTTCCTGGTGCTTGGCCTCCTGGCCTCTAGAATAACATCCAGTACTGCTTGTGAAAGAGGGGCTGGTGGGATGCTTAATTGATTTGCCATGCAGCCAGGTTTAAGGTTTTGATCTGGCTGTGTAGAATCTGCTTGTCTTGCTGCGTGAGCAAATGAGGTATTTGAGGCAATATCCATGGAGGGCTGTGAGCCATATTCTTCAATAGCGGGTACCAGTGCTGGCGTGGCCAGTCTGGGGCTATGAGAATCAGTCGAGGTTTCTCCTTTTTGGACTTCAAAAGAACCTTTATGAGAAGAGGTAATGGAGGAAAGGCATATGCTGTCAGGTTTTTCCAACTGAAGGAGAGAGCGTCCACTTTCCAAGCTTGATGGTGGAATATCCTTGTACAAAATTTTGTCAGCTGGTAGTTTTGAGGACTGGCAAACAGGTCTATATTTGGTAGACCCCATCTTTGAGTTATCATTGTAAATGTTTGTGGGTCTAGCTTCCACTCGTGGGGATCTTTGATGTTTCTGCTTAGGTCGTCTGCCAATGTGTTTTTCTGCCCTGGCAGGAATTGAGCTTGTAACTGGACTTGGTAGGCCAGAGCTGTGTTCCATAAGATTATTGCTTGCCTGCAAAGAGGGTAGAAATGTGTGCCCCCTTGTTTGTTTATGTACCACATTACTGTGGTGTTGTCTGTCTTTATTGCAAGTTGTCCTGGCTGTAGTAGATCCTTGAAGGCTGTCAGAGCTCTCTGTACAGCTAGCATCTCTTTTTGGTTTATGTGTTTCTTTGTTCTGCAGTCCATAGGCCTTGAATGCATTGCCCTGCCATGTGTGCCCCCCAGGCATAGTCTGAAGCATCTGTTGTGATAGTTTGTCTGGGTGGGGGCAAGGTGAAAGGCTGACCCTTGTTGAGGTGACATGCCTGTGCCCACCATAGAAATTCCTGTTGAAGACAGGGAATGAGAGATATCACTGTGTTCAAGCTGTGGCTGTGTTGAGACCATACGCTTTTTAGGTACCACTGTAATTTCCTCATATGCAGTTTTGCAAATGGTATTATCAGAATGCAAGATGCCATGAAGCCCAAAGCCTGCAGAATTTTTCTTGCTGTTAATTGGGTCTTTGTTGCCATTGCCTTGAAATATTGAGTCAGTTGTAATTGCTTGTCTGGTGTAAGATAAGCCTTCTGGGCTGTTGTGTCCAAGCTGGCACCCAGGAATGTCATTTTTTGTGAGGGTACTAGTTTTGACTTCTTTTCGTTTACTGTGTACCCCAGACAAATTAGTAGATGCTTCACAAAAGCCAGATGTTGTAAGAGAATGTCTTTTCTTTCTGCTTGGATGAGGCAGTCGTCCAGATATGGATATATTTGAATTCCTCTTTGTCTGCAGTATGCAATTACTGGTGCCAGGCATTTTGTGAATACTCTGGGCGCAGTAGATAAGCCAAAAGGCAGTGCAGAGAATTGATAATGGGTTGAACCTGCAATGAAACGGAGGTATCTTCTGCAATTTTGTCTGATAGGGACATGCAGGTATGCCTCCTTGAGGTCCAACGTTACCAGCCATGCTTCCTTGCCCAACATGGGAAGTAGCTGCTGTAGTGTTAGCATCTTGAATTTGGGAACTTGTAAGTAAGTGTTTAGAATTGAAAGGTCCAGAATTGGTCTCCAAGCATTTTCTTTTCTGGGTACTAGGAAGAGTCTTGAGTAAAATCCTTGGCCTTGCTCTTGAGTTGGTACCCTTTGAATGGCTCTCATGGCCATGAGAGCTGTAATTTGCCTTTGAGCCTCTGCCCTTTGATTTTGTGGCAGGTTTGGCATTCCCCTTTTTATTGGCAAGGTGTGAAAGTGGAATTTGTATCCTCGTAAAATTATGTCTAGAACCCATTTGTCCTTTGTGACCATGTGCCAGTTGTCTGCAAATAGTGCTAGTTTTCCCCCGAAGGGGGCTGACAAAAGAGCTTTGCTTGGCCGGCTGAGGTGCAAGTCATTGAGTTTGCCTTCTGGTGGGTTGAGACCTGTCTTCTCCTCCCTTCTGGGTTGGAGTGCCCCACTGGCGAGGCTTATACTGAGCTTGTGGTTGTCCTCTGCCCCTTGGGCGCCTGTATTTACCCCTCTGAGGCCTGTCAGTGGCTGGAAAGGACCAATTTTTTGTTGGCCAGTTTCTGCTGAAGCGAGGGGGTTGTACTTGTAGGAAATCTTTGACTGTCTGCAATGATTTCGCCTTATCTTCCATTTTCTTTAAAACTTGTTCTGCTTTAACACCAAAAAGAATATCCTGCTGTAAGGGAGCATCTAGTAGTTTTGCTTTAACATGATCAGGCAGACTTTGTTCCTTTAACCAGGCATGCCTACGTATAACTGATCCAGTGACAGCTGCTCTGCAGGAGGCCTCTAAAGAATCAAACCAACATTGTAAGGTATGTTTACCCACCTGCTCGGTGCCGTGCAACAAATCCTGTACTTCTTTCATTTCAGATTGTTGAGGCAGGGTGGTTATCTTTTGTTTTAACTGAGAGATCAGAAATTGCTGATACTTAAGCATATGAAATTGACAGTTTAGTGCTCTCATAGCTGAAGTGGCTGAGGTGTAAACCTTTTTCCCCATCTGTCTAGTGCTCTTGAATCCCTTTCAGAAGGTACTGGATTTTTAGCCATGGAAGCCTTAGCCCCCTTGGGACCCTGGGAGGTAGTCTCTGGGTCAGCTACTGGGCTTTTGTAAAGGAATTTGTGGGAATCAGGTACTCTGTAGTATCTGTCAGGCTTGGCCGGGGCAGGAGGTAGAGAGGCAGGGTTGAAACTGGATTCTAAGTAGACATCATCCACAATGTCCAAAACAGGAGGGATGGCTAGAGGTCTGTGTTGGGGGAGTAAAAGAAACTCTCTGAGCCTTTTCTTGGAATCAGAGTAATCCTGACCCTTCCCAGTGAAAATGTTCCCTCATGGTGTGTAAAGTTTCCCCAAAAGAGTAATCTTCTGGAGGGGAAGCTGAGGGAATAGAGTCCTCAGCATCAGAATCTTCATAAGGAGAGAAGGAATAGTCTTGATCCTCAGAGGAATCCGAAGAAATAGACAGTTGTTCAGAGGAAGCAGAATCTTCCTCTTGTCTAGGCCTTTTGTCAGGAGGAGGCTGTGAACCCCTGATAAGAAAAATCAAATCTTCAGCCATTTTGAGCATCTGTTTCTTAGGCATAGGGCCTTGAACAGGAGACTGAAGTGAAGCCTTTTTCGATTTAGAAGGAGTCTTCGACTTGGAAAACATTTTGACTGTAAGAGTCGTCGGTCTGAAAACGCCTTCAGAAACCGATGGCGTTTCAGAAGTACCGACGTCCTTGGAAGGTAAATCGTCGGAAGGGCCTGAAGTAAAAGACTGCGTCGGCCTAGTACATTCCGTCAAAATATCTGTAGCGGTCTCGGGTTCCAGAACTGCAGTAGTTAGAGGCTGCATCGGAGCCTCACTGATAACCGGAGAACCGGAGACCAGATCAACCGAGGCCTCGGAATCGGGCTTAGGCCTGGGCTGTCGGTCCTTGTCCCTGCGCTTTTTGTGCACGCCGGTAGTCGGTAGCTCCGATGGCATGTTATAGTTAAATTGTCTACCAAAAAAGTGTTGTGTAAAATCAAATCGTCTTTTAATAGTATGTTTATTAAATCTAGCACAAAAAGGACAAGCAGTGACGTCGTGATCAGGGCCTAGGCAAGGTATGCAATAAGAATGAAAATCCTTATGAGGTATTTATTTCCCACAAGAAATACAATTGTTAACTTTTTCTGACATCTGTCTGAGGCAAGAAAAGTTTCCCCAATGGGGTACTTAGCTTTATAGAAGACTTCAGTCTGAAATTCGAATTCGAAAATCTCAGGAGTTGGCCGACCGGCACTTGCGAGCTGCTTCTGCTTCGGGCACTGCGCGGCAAGAAAGACTGAAGAAAATGGTGTCGGTTGCAATATATGTACCCCTGGCACTCTGACGTCAGGGATGAGGCAACAGCAACCGACGTTGGACCAAGACTTTGGAAATCCGGCCAACTGCGGGACCGCCTGACGACAGGATAACCCAAGTGTGATGACTGCAGCAGGGTAACACGATGAACATCAGCAACAGTTATTCCCCTCCACAAAGGTGGCTTAGCAACAGACCCAGGGAATTATAGACCCATATGTCTGACCAGCTTCATTTGTAAAGCCATGGAATGCATCATCATGGACCTCATAAATAAAGCCATAAGCAACCTCCAAACCTTGGATCCGACCCAATTCTGCTTTGCCAAGGGCAGATCCTGTCTGTTAAACCTGGTAGATTTCTTTGTAAATGTGACCAGGGCCATTGATGAGGGGAAAATCTGTGCACACAGTATACCTCTACTTGGCAAAGGCCTTTGACACAATCCCACACTAAGGCATTACCAATAAATTTAGTTGTAAGATGGGTTGCCAACTGGCTCACAAACTAGTCACACACTATCAAAGTGGGTGACTCCACATTAACCAGCAGACCTGTCACCAGCAGGGGCCACAAGGGTCAGTACTGGGCACCCTATTATATACTTCTCAGAAGTTCAGGCCAAAACTAAGGGGCTGTGGCTGACCAAGTTTGCAGATGACTGCAAACTGAGTGCTATTATTGAATCCCCAAATGATGGCAGTATACTACTTCAGAAGGGTCTTACACAGACCAACAACTGATGTCTTAGTCACAGTCTCAAACTTGAATGCAAAGAAATCCATCATCATTGCCTTCAATAAAAACAATGTCCCTTCACACTATCAAATTAACAATAATACCCCATGTACCTATGAAGTGGTAAGAGATCTGGAATCACAAGTAGACTGAGACCTTAACTTTGACCACCTTGTGTTTACTGTATTAAGGAAGGCTTTCTATGTAGCACACTTGATTAACAAAGGCATGCCTCGAGAGCAAAGGAGGTTTTAACCCCTCTATACTCATCACTAATCAGGCCCATAATAAAGAATAACACCCCTTTCGGCATGTGCCATACAAAGCACCTGCAACAATTGGAGAGACGTCACAGGCTTCTAACTAAGAAGATCAAGGAACTCCAGCACGTGCCTTACACAGACTGACTAAAGTCCCTACCACTATACTCAGTATCATATAGACTTCTTAGGGAAAACTTATGCCCGGTTTACAGAGCAATCTCCAACTCAAACTTAATGAATTTGCTGCACATCCGTAAATCAAATGGGACTAGAGCTACCCATTCCAGGAACCTAAATATGGCCTGCAACTTGAACAGGATGTGCTAAAGGGACAGATTTGTCTTCCAGCAACTGCCGTGTCTTTGGAATAGGCTTCCAATTCATGTGAAGCAAAGCATCTCTATGACACTGCTCATAGGTTGGTACTAGGCTATCGGCCCTAGGGCCTATACAAGCCTAGCCATAACAATTCCCTGGATATTTCTTCCCACAATATTTACTTCTCTAGACCCCTGTCTAGCAGGGCTACTGACATGATCCCCAGGGTGAATTTCCTATCTCCCATCCAATAATCAAGGTTCCTTTTGAAGAGGACCAATGAGGCACTCTGCTTGACATGTATGGGCAGTCTATTCCAGAGTATGGGAAGACTCTGAATCAGGAACCTATCCCGCCAACATGTTTTGTTCATTGTGATGACAAGGTTTAGATCCCTGGAGCGTGTGGCTCTGAGGGATTGGGATTTCTTTAAGTGGAGCATGTCCAACAGCTCAGGGTTTGACATGGCCTTGTATGTTAAGCAGAGATCGCCTCAGAGTAGACGATATGCCACAGAGTATAGCTGGAGTTTTTTTTAGATGGACAGCATATGGCATCTGCTTTAGGCCTGTGATTCTTTTAGTGAGGTATTTCTGTGGCCTTTCCAAATGTTGCAGATGTCTTGTGAGGTTCATACCAAACGGGGCATTATACTCTATAATGGGTCTAATGAGGGAGTACAGTGGGACAATGACCTCCTTTTTTCTGGATGAAAAGCCCTTAGTGATGAGGTGTGCTACATAGAAGGATTTCCTGACTGTTGTGGTGATGTGGTTATCGAAAGTGAGACCACTGTCTACCTGTGTCCCTAAGTATCTCATCACACTTTCGATGTTTAGTGTACTGCAACCTATGTGGTAATTCATGGGTGCATGTTTTTTTTCAAATGGGGATAACTATACATTTCTTGGCATTAAGCTAGAGCCCATGGCTCTGGCACCAGGCATCTGTTTCTGTAAGGCCATTTTGTAGAATATCCACATAATTTGGGGATTCAATAATGGCTCCCAGTTTGCAGTCATCTGCAAACTTTGTTGGCCTGTACTTCAGAGAAGTAGATGCCAAACAAGAGTGGTCCCAGGACTGAACCCTGAGGTACTCCACTTGTCTGGAGCTGGATTTGGAGTCGGCTACTTTTACAGTCTGGGTTCTGTCAATAAGCCAGTTGGCAACCCATCTAGTGACATAGGGATTTATGCCCAGCTTAGTAAGTTTATCTATGATTCCAGAGTGGGGATGGTGTCGAAGGCCTTAGCAAGGGTCCAGATAGGCTGTGTGGACCATCTTACCCTCGTCCACAGCTCTAGAGACTGATTCGAAGAAGTCAATCAGATTCAGAAGACAAGATTAGCCCTTCACAAACCCAAACTGGGTGGGGTCCAGTGTTTGAAGGTTATCAATGTGTTTGTTTATAAGTTCTATGATAATGCGTTCCATGCCCTTGCAGATCAGGCTTGTCAGACTGATGGGATGGTAGTTCCCGGGATCTAAGGCGGATCCCTCCTTGTGCAGTGGGATAAGTGTAGCTGTGCGTCACTCAGTGGGCACAAAGCCTGAAGCGAGGCTATGATTAAACATGACACTTAGGTGAGCTGCCAGTTAATTTTGTAGTTCATGTAGTACACAGCCTGGGATGTCATCTGGTCCCATGGATGCTGTATTCTTAGCTTTGGAGAGTGCGGTTTCTACCTGTGTGGCCGTGATTACCGGAATTTGGCAATCTTTTGGTATTGAGATGAGCCCTTTAGGGGGTGAGAGGGGGGTGAAGTTGGCACTAAATCGATCTGCCAGGATATTGGCAATATCCTTGGGATCAGTATATTTAATGCCATTCTGTTGTAGCTCAGAGCAGATCTGAGCATTGCCATTTAGATTCTTGACATAACTATAGAATGCCTTGTGGTTGTCTTTGGAATCTTTGGCAATTTTAGTTTCGGAACTAGATTTTGAGGATTTTATGAGGGATCTCAGCTTCTTACTGAGGCTGGTGAGGGAGTTTTTTGCATCCTGGGATTTTCCTCTTTTCTGCAACAGTTTCTTCCTTCTGTTGTGTAGTTTGTTTATAGCAGGGGACCACCAGATTGGCTTCCTTTTTTTGGAGAAGAGCATCTTGGTTCTATTTGGGATGGCACGATTCATGCACGAGTGGATGTGGTCATACAGTGCCTTAGTGTAGGATTCTGCAGTCAAACTTTCAGATCCCGTCTGCATGGATGTCGTGAAGTTTGTCACTTCTGACTTCAGTAGCATGAAGTTAGCTTTGGAGAAGTTTTTTTAAGGTTTCCTTACTGGGAGGTGGGAGTGGGATGTGGATGTCAAGGGTGATTTGCTTATGGTCATACATGACGACCAATGAGGGGGTGACCACTGGTGTGGAGCATCTATCTCCCACGTTGGTAATGATCAGGTCTAGGATATTGGAGCCCCTGGTGGGACAATGGATTAGTTGATCCAGGGCGTTGGAATTTATGAATTCCAAGAACCGTTGGGAAAAGGAGTTGGTACCCGAGTAGTTTTCCCAGTTAATGGCAGGGTAGTTGAAATCACCCAGTATTAGGGTGTTTGGTTGTATCTTAATATTTTCCAGTATGTTTAGAAAGGTGTAGTGAGAATCTTGGGGCATGGAGGGGGATCTCTAGAGATATCTCGAAAAAAAGAGGGTGGCCTAATGGTTAAGGTGTTTGCCTTACAAACAGAAAGTGCAGGGTTTGAATCTCACAAGGGATAATTGGCTGGGCTTACAATGGCTCGCAAGGGCAATTAGCCTTGTATGAACCTAAAACAAACATCTGTAGCAAGCTACAATATGGATTGCAGTCTTACCTAGTGTTAGTTACACCTGGAGAATTTCAGATGCACTGTGTTGGGCAACTAGCCTGGAGGTGTGAATATCCTTGGTGAATATGGACACTCCCTCCACCTTTAGTGTTTTGGTCTTGGTTTTGTGGCTGAAAAGTGTGGTAAGAGTTGCAGCCTGGTATTGCAGGGGTGCTCTCTGGAGCCTTGAACCAGGTCTCGATTACTGCACAGATATCGATGACTGTTGACTAAAGTATCTATAGTATTACCTTGGGATGAAACAACTAGCCTTGAAATGACCTCCGGATCGACAGCATTGTAACTTCCTATGATCCTATGACCATCAAAGCTTGCAATTCTGATACTCACCTAGCTGAAGAAACAGCAGTGAGTATAAAGTTTTTCATGTCAAGAACTTCAAATCAGTTTGATAAATTGGTTCAAAGGCTGGAAGACTGAGGCTTTCTAAGACACAGCATAAGTTAACTTACACAGCTGTACAACGGTCATCATTACAGCACTGTTGTAGTAGCATATAGCAATGTGGGACAATTACCAAAGCCTAGACAGCCAAGGAGGAGGAGGATGAAGGGTCACAGTCCAGATGCCCCTGAAGAATAGATCTAGCAAATCAGACAAATATGCAACACCACTTGTAAAAACTGTTTTATCTGCAATAAGGAAGAAAGAAGGATCTACAGGCAGACAAGCAGAAATGGCTGAAAGATGAATCTTAACAGATAACTAAGAAAGGCCTGATTTGAGCAATTCACACACATACTGGAGAACCAGGAGGGCCTCTACAATAGATGGGTCCTGAGTCTTCTTGTGGCACCCACTAGAAAAATCTCTTCTGTTTGGCTAAAGACAAATTTCTACTAGCAGGCTTTCTAGCCTGCTGCACATTTTCTAAGATAAGATGTCTAAGTAGGACCAAAATTCTATAATCCAAAATAAAATAAAAAAAAAAAGTTATCATCTAAGCAGTCACGTTTAGGTCCTGTAGGTTGAGGTGAATTAATTATCCCTTGCCTTGTGTGAGTAGATCCATACTCTAGGGAACTTTGTAGCAGCTGTCCTTAATAATTTTCATAGTAAGGAAGGACTAATGTTGCCTGGGCTAAATGGGAGTTACCAATGGGTTCATATTATGTTCAAAACTTTTATTGTGGGGGGCTGTGCCCCCCACACACCCCCCTCTAAATATATATTCCAACTCCGAGATCGCAATACAGTGAGGAAAGGGCAACTATCCCAATCTTCACTGTACTGCAATCCCACAATTCAAACTTTGAAATGCAGCCGTTTGATTATGTTATCTTTCAAAAAAGTAATAGGAACCCGTTAACAACACAATTGTTGGAGAATCCTTTCAGGATCTGTAATCTAAGGTAAGAGGGAGCATACAGTAAAATTCTTGTCCCTGGGAAGGAAAAGGCATCTTACAACCCTTTTAGCAGGATGTCCTGGAGCAGAATTTCTTTAGCTGTCTGTTGTGAATGGAGGCAAACAAACCTACCTGGCGAGATCCCACAAGTGCATAACCTCCTGGAAGACTCATGAGTATAACAAGCATTCATAAAGATTTGTCCCAGATCTGTTCAACTAGTACACCACTGTGCTCTGCTTTGATAAATTGCAAGTAACCTGAGGAGGACAGACTGTGCAGAGTTGCAGTTCCCCAGGCTATCATTGGTAGTCTGCACACAGGATAATACCTGGTTCCACCTTGTTTGTTTGTGTACCACTGCACTGTGATGTTGTCTGCAACTACAAGAGGAGGTTCTGGAGTCCTAAAATGCTTCAATGTCTTCAATCCATATGTCAGAGCCATTATTTATTTGATAATTATGTTTTTTTTTAAGATGATTATCCTAAACTCCTTGGACTTTAATTCTTTAGGAAGGTACACTCCATGAAAAGTTTGATGCAACCACTTTTGCATCCATATAAGGGGGGGGGTGATATAGGAAGACCTGGATTCAACAAGATCTGATCCACCTACAGTAAGAGCTCCTTCCTGACAAAATGCAGCAATGGGACTGGAAAAGATTTACAATGCTCGTGCTGAGTTTACAGTGACTTAAGAAAGCATTATATTGCTGGTCCTACTTAGACATCTTATCTTAGAAAATGTGCAGCAGGCTAGAAAGCCTGCTAGTAGAAATTTGTCTTTAGCCAAACAGAAGAGATTTTCCTAGTGGGTGCCACAAGACGACTCAGGACATTACATGTTGCTAGATCAACACTGCTTTCTTTGACAGCAAAAGCTCTGAAAATGTTTCACCAAAGGCACTTTCCTTAGGATTCCAGCATATATGGCTTCCACTGTCCTGAAGTTGCCACTAGCCAGATTGCACATTATAAAAACAGGAGTGTGTCAATAAATCAATGGCAGATTAGGCGACTAACATTTCAGTGATATGTTTTGCTGAAAATATTTTCTTCAGTAGAGGGCAGTTACCCTTTTCTCCAGTTATGGGACCTTGGAGTACTTGTTTTTAAGTTTGGGGGTCTGGTGTTATCCCTTGGCAAAAAGGTTTACTCCAAATGTGGATATTAGGGATAACCCCACACCCCCAAACTTAAATACAACTACTCCAAGGTCACATAACTGGTGAAAACGGTAACTGCCTTCTACTGAAGAAAATACTTTCAGCAAAACATATCACTGAAATGTTAGTCACTTAATCTGCCACTGATTTACTGACACACTCCCATTTTTCTTATGTGCAATCTGGCTAGTGGAAACATCAGGACAGTGGAAGCCATGTATGCCGGAATCCTAAGGTGAACTTTTGCAGCTGTCATTGCTTGGTGGGAAAATTTTAGGAAATAGATTTAAAAAAAATGCAATCTTTTTCTGGGGAAGGTATTCAATACACAAACAAGGGAGAAACCAGGTATTACCCTGTGTGCAGATGTGTCTAGTAGACATCATAGAAATGTCAGTCTATGAAACGGAAGAGGAGAAGATTTCTCCAGAATGAGATAAAAACAAAAATTATGAAACAGATTTGTGACAAAAACAAGTTATCCTTAATTCTGGAAAGAGTCTGCAAAAATAACGCAATCATCCATTTAGGGAAAATGTACATTCCCTGTAGTATGCAATACGTAATTACTGGAACTAGACATTTTGTGAATACCTTTGGAAATGTGAAAAGACAAAAGGGTAAAGAGAAATGAAAATGTAAACAAGATACAGAAACTCTCAGACAGCATCAGAAGTCTCCATGAATGGGAATATGATGACTGACATTGAGATCCACAGTCTATAAAAAAACGGTGGCAAAAGAGTGAATGATGAGCACTTTCAGTTTTGGTACTTTTATGAACAGAAAAAGGGGATCCAAAACAGGTCTTTTGGGTTCCTTCTTTTTAGGTATTAGAAATACTCTGGAATAAAATCCTTCACCTTGTTGAGATTATGGAAATGATGCCATCAAGACACCATTTGGGACAGAATGGCAGGAAATAGATGCGTTCAATTTTTTGGGGTGTGGAGGAAGCTTCAGGGTAGGAGGAAGAAAGTTACAATGCTACCTGTACTCATTCTGAACTATTTCCAGTATCCATTAATCTGTTTTGATGCATTTGCAAAGAGGGAAGATGCGAGAAAGAATGCCTGTTAATATGAATGGATGGTCAGGATGGGAGGGGGGTTAGGAGAAAACGACAGTCATACATTTTTCTTGCTTGCTAAACATGCACAACGCCACAACAGTACATATCAATAATTCTGGCTACACCTTTACCATTCATTTTAGCTACTATAGACATAAACACTATAATCATAATTCAAAATTAAAATAAGTCTGTATGAGGCTGGGCCTCATGGGTCTTTACCCTATTTGTGTAATACAGCCACCACAGCTTTCTTCCAAGATGCTGGGTCTTCCCCTCTTTTTAAAATACTACTTCTTCTTTCGGCTTTTTCCCGGTCAGGGGTCGCCACAGCGGATCACCTGTCCACTCATGATTGGCAGTGGAGTTTTACAGTGTTGAGTTGCCAGCCCGGCACCCAACCTTCCACAGAAGGCACACACACTCACGCACTCACACCTAGGGCCAATTTAGAGTGTCCAATTCACCTACAGCATGTCTTTGGGATGTGGGAGGAACCCATAGTACCCAGAGGAAACCCACGTGACCACAGGGAGGACATGCAGACTTCACAGGGAGGACATGCAGACTCCACACAGAAGGCACCCCAGCTGAGGATCGAACTGGAGAACCTCTTGCTGTGAGGCAGCAACACTAACCACTGTACCACCATGGCTGCCTCCTTTTTTTAAAATACTATTAAACAAAATCTTCCAGATCTTTATCACTTACTTCCCTCCTAACTTCCAAACTTGCACGAGTACCCATCTGCTCCTGGAAACTTCCCCACTGACTGATATATACATCACTGTTTTTATCTCATCTCTGAATATCTTAATCAGTAGTCATTCCACATCATCTTCCACTAATCTTGGCATAATTAATTTACATTTGTGCTCTTTGTTTCCACATCCCTGCTTTAAACAAATTTTTATGAAACTTCCTAAATATCTCCAGTACCGCTATAGGATCTCGGGTTTTTCTTCTTAGGATCATAGGAAGTTACTAAGTTATTGGCCCTGACACTCTTACAAGCCTAGCCAAGAATTTAGCCCATGTTCTGACAAGTCAGCACCCAATGCCCCTGTCCAGCAGGGACACAGGTGGAATCTCAGGAGTGTATTTTCTGTTCCCCATCCAGTTATCCAGGTTGCACTTAAAAAGGTGTTAATGAAGTACTCTGCTTGACGTAGAAAGGGAGTCTATTCCACAGAAGGGGGAGTCTCTGGGACACAAATCTGTCCTGCCAACAAATCCTATTGATGCCACAGACCAGGTTGAAGTTGCACATGCAGGTTCCTTGAGTGGAGCTTGACTTGCGGATATGCAGCAGTCCCATCAAGGTGGAGTCTGAGACTGCTTTGTATGCCAGACAGAGATCACCTCTGAGGAGTCTGTATGAGACTGAGTAGAGGGACAGGGCTTTTAGCTTATCTGTGTGGGGTATATGTTTGAGGGCCTGGATTCTCCTGGTGAGGAACCTCTGTGGTCTCTCCAGCTGCTGCATGTCCTTTGTGAGGTACATGCCGAAAGGGGCACTGCACTCAATAATGGGTCTGATAAGGGAAGAATACATGGATGTTATGACCTCCTTGTCCCTGGATGAGATACCCTTCCCAATGAGGTGGGTCATATACAAAGCTTTCCACACACAAAAGTCCATTTGCTATCAACCTGGAATGTCTGACTGAGCTTGAGCCCTTTTTCAGCAGAGACACAGGGAGAAAAACTCCACAAAGTACTACATGCACCATAAAAATGTTTACAAACAATACAGTGTACATGAGGTAATATAAACTTGCAGTATAATGCTTAGAATTCCCAATTGTAGCATGAGAGTTTAAAGGTGTTATTTAACATATTGTTTTATTCCCTTTTTTTAAAGTAATTCATATATCTCCAAATACACAAGGAATTAAGCATACATACAGAGGGGAAGTAATGACAATTGACTTAAGAGTTTAAGGAAAGAGTACAGAAGTACTGTATATCAAATTTTACTTCTTACAGGCAAGTTTGACACCATATTTCTGGCACCAGTTATTTGCTTGGGTTATACCCTCTTGGACGATGTCCACATCACTAGGGGAATTGATGCCAGTGCCCAGCTTGCAATCATCTACAAACTTGGGTCAGCCACAGCCCATTGGTTTTGACCTGTACCGCGGAAAAGTATACCCCAAGCAACAGAGGCCCCAAGACCAATCCCTGTGGTACATCGCTCGTTAAGGGTCTACTGCTTGAGGTGGCATCCCCTATTCTGACTGTGTTGGTTCTATCAGTGAGACAGTTTGCTATCCATCTGGTAACATATGAATTGATGAAAGTATTTATCTATTACAGAACACAATCCAAGAAGATTCCAAGCCCATGGCAAACAGGACAACAGATTCGACCAAGATGCTGCAATGTAGATAACCAGCCACAGGATTCAAAAATAACAATTTTATACCATTGTTATTTTTGAATCCTGTGGCTGGTTATCTACATTGCAATGTCTTGGTCGAATCTGTTGTCCTGTTTGCCGTGGGCTTGGAATTTATCTATAACACCCGAGTGAGGAATAGTATCAAAGGCTTTGGCCAGGTCAAGGTAGGCAGTGTGCCCCGTCGTCTTCCCCTCATCCATGGCTTTGGTAACTGTCTCAAAGAAGTCAACTACACTTAACAGGCATGACCTCCTCTTGATGAAACCGAACTGTGTGGGATCAAGTGTTTGAAGGTTGCCAATGTCTTTGTTAATTAGGTCCATGATAATCTGTTCCATGGCCTTGTAGATCAGCCTAGTTAGGTTGATGGGTCTATAATTTCCTGGATTGGTGGACACTCCACCTTTGTGCAAAGGGATTATAGTGGCTGTCCTCCATTCGGCTGGGATAAAGCCAGTACTCTGGCTTTGGTTGAATAGGATGCCTAATGGTACTGCAAGAGCCTGCCTCAGTTCATGTAGGATGCAGTCTGGGATGTTATCGGGCCCCATGGAGGCTGTATTTTTTGCCCTTCAGAGGGCAGTGATGACTTGCTTCCTAGAGATAAGGGGAAGGGAGCAGGTGCTGGGAATGTCCTGATTTACTGAAGGGGATAGATGGGGTGAAGTTTCACTGAACCTGTCTGCCAGCAGGTTGGCTATATCTACGGCTTTTGTGTATGTGGTGTCCTTGACCACCAGTTCCTCACAGATCCGAGTGTTTCCTTTGGGATTGCGGACATATGTGTAGAAGGACTTATGACCGTCTTTATTAGATGTGGCCAGTTTGGACTCAAAGTTTGCTTTGGAGGATTTCATAGCGCTCTTATTTGCTTGTTCACACTAAGGAGAGATTGCTTCCAATTAGGCACCTGCTCATTCTTGGTCCTGGACAGCAATTTTTTTTATTTTATTATAGAGTTTACTTATTGTAGATGTCTACCAGACAGGTTTACTCTTCCTTGAGGAGGAGGATTTTGGCGTATGTGCCAGTTCCTACTGAGGGGGAAGGGGCTGTGAAACTGTTTATACCTTCCCTCAGGAGGTTGTAATCAGCTTTGGAGAAGCTGTTTTATTTGACCTTAGCTGCTGGGGGGGGGGGGTTGGGAGGAGACGGTGACTTTGAAAGTGAACACTCTGTGGTCAGATCTTACCAGGGATAATGACACTGTAGGGATGCTACAGTGGTTACACATGTTGGTTAACACCAAGTCCAAGATATTATCACCTCTTGTGGGGGTGTCGACCAGTTGGTCCAAGGCATTTGCACTGACAAAATCGAGGAATCTGGGCATTTGTGTTTTTACATAAGTAGTGCTTCCAATCTATGGTTGGATAGTTAAATTCACCAAGGATCATGGTAAAGGGTTGAATTATGATAGATTCGAACAGGTTCAGATAGGTGGAGTGGGCATCTTGTGTCAAAGTTGGGGGCCTGTAGGTAGTTATGCTTTGAATAGGGGTCTTGTCAATGGTTAATTGCACCTGGAGTTTCTCCTGTGCATCATTCTATTTGACCAGCCTGGAGGTGTTTATGGCTTTAATATATATTGCAACCCCACCTCCTTTTGCTTTGCTGCCAAAGGTTTGGGGTCTGAATGTATGATAGGATGAGTAACCTGGCATGGCTAGTGTGCTCAACGCAGCTTTGAACCAGGTTTCGTGACTGCAAAAATGTCAGCATCTTCCAGGGTTAAGAATGCTTGCAATGAGTACAGTTTCATGCTTAGACTCCTAGCATTTAGCAGCATGACCTTTAATTTGCATTTTGATGAAATGTTCATGTGCCTTAGTGGCTGTGAGTCACAGGTGTGTGAACTATGTGTGGTGTGGTGGGCAGTGGAGTTCATGTGTGTTTTTGCCTCAGTGGTCTCTCTTGTTTGGGTATGTTTTTGTTGAGGACCTCCGCATATATGGGTGTGTGTTGTGTAAGTGTGGGTGGTTTTTGAGGTGTGGTGTTTCTGTTTATAACCTTCTCAGTGCCTGATATACTGGCCTGTGAGGGAGAGAGCATAGACTCTAGGTTCTTAATGCAATTGCATCACTCACAAATTGTGTTCCTAGGTGGTAGTAGTATAGGGTTGTCAGTGTATATGAGGCAGTTGTTACACTGTCTCAGGATGCCCATATCAACCACACTGGCAGGAGAAATCGTAGGAAACTGTCCATCCATATTTGTCAGAAACTGAGGGAGAGAGGCCAGAGAGAGCTAAGGGGCTAAAGGGTGGAAGGTGTAAGAGGAGTACTACTAGGTGATCACGCAAGTGCTACTAAGGGAAAATTTGTAGCTGGAATACCTCGCAATGGGTTAAAAACAGTGCATGACGTGCACACGAGCCCAAACCAGCTCAAACACAGGGTTTAAATACCACAAAAAATAGAAGACTCCAGTAACACAGAAATCTAGCCAATTCTGCTAGTCCCTGCATTCTTTACAGATCAGCATGTGTCAGACAAGGTCCAGGCAGCCATGCTGCTCTCACTAGTATAGAAGATAGCGCCCTACTAACTAAAGATGGCTGCCAGAAACACAGAAGACAAAATCAAACAGCTCTGGATGCAGCAAACCTTGTATCCAAACTATGCTACTCATAAAGAGAGCTCACAGTATGAAAAAATACAGTTAAACAGTAATGAGGTGCAGTAAAATGCAGTTAAACAGTAATGAATTGCAATAAATAGCAGCGAAATACAGTTAAACAGTAATGAAATGCAGTTAATCAGTAAATTGCTTTAGAATAGTGCATATGTGATAAACAGCTCAAATAGAGCAGCAATTCAGTAGAATACTGTCATCAATTTAATCAGGCTACGAACAAGCAGCAACAAATGTGGCAAACTAAATGCAGCTGAACTCCTAAGCACAAGCAGCAAAATGAAGCAGGAAGAAGCAAAATATATACACACACACACATATATATATATATATATATATATATATATATATCGGGTCTAAATTACATTATCGAATACTAACATTGAATGTTATATGGTCAACACCATATGTTCGAAGTTGCAAGTATTCGAAAACAAAAGCAGAAATCTCTGAAGAGAAGATTTCCATTTACTGCACTGTAGTGCGATCTCGGAGTTGGTATATTTAAATAGTGGGGTGTGTGCAGCCCCCCACGTGGGTGACTTGCCCCCCTGCTTAAAATGTTCAGGTAAGTTTTTCCTTTTTTTAATTTGTTTTATTTAATTTTTGAATACTTGCAACTTCAAACATATGGTGTCGACCGTATCACATCTGATGTTGTAAGTATTCGATAACGTAATATAAACCCATATATATTAGTAGCAAGTGAGGAGACAGAAGATAAATCAAGGTCAAGAAGCTAAAGGGGTGAGCCTTCACAAATTATCTCACTGTACTCAGTAGAATGAGCTGGTGCAATGGGACTGGGAGGAGTGTCCCATATAAAATTTATAGTAGAGGTGGGCAACTCAAAAGCCACCAAGCTTTAAGACCACAACACAAGTTGGGTAGGTGGGTGGGGAGTTTCACAGAACAGAGGTAAGGATTCAACTCACTAAGCCTAAAATACAGTTGCTTAGCTTAAACAGATATGCAGCAAATATTGTAGTTAATCAGAAGTGCAGAAAACAGTTGAACTAATTTTGTAGTCTCACATCAAGTTTTTGGAAAACAGCAGAGCAAGAGCAGAAGGCCTAATTCACTGCAGCTTTGAGCAAACAAGTACAAACTGGTTTAAACACTGGCTATTTAAGGCAAAGAAACAGGAATCAGCCTAAGTTCAAATTATCCAATCAAAAACACCCTAATGTAGCCCCGTAGCAGTAACTCTAGCTAGATCAGACCAAACTGAATCCCCTTCTCATGAAGCAACAGCTAGGCCACCTCTAGACAAGAGATTAACTGTACTACAAGCTCCAAAGGTCACAAACAGTACTAGATTCACCTCTATGCCAGTGTTTTTCAAGTGCAGCAACAAGTTTGGTGATAACCCTTTCTACTTTATGTTGCCTAAGTCATCGTGCTAAAAGTTTTTTGTGCTCAAAAATAGTTGATAGCAGCAATCATTTTAAAGTATGTATATTATCCAAACAGTCCATTATTTTCTCTTTAGCACTCTGCAGTCATTCCTCTTCTAGTTCAGCGGATTCCCTTTATTCTGCAGTACTTTACCTTTGTCATCCCATCTAAATAATCCCTATTACTTATTAACCATATTTCTTTCTATTTTATTTCTACCCTATTTTAACTTCCATTTTCATTTTATTCCACTCACTAGCTATCCCTTCTTTAGAAATTTCTGTCTTCCCTAATACCTCTCAAACAAATTCCACTATTCATTCCTTAAATTCTTCTCTTTTTTAACAGATAGTTTCTGTTTAATAAAACTTGTCTGGAGATACTCAATATTATCATTAGAAGCAACACAAGTAAGTTGACTAAGATGGAGAAAGAAATTAGTACTTTCAATCAGAATATAGATAATGATGATCTTTTTTCTGAATATTTACACAACTATAATCAAGTACTTAAAGATTTAGATAAATTTGTTAAAAACAACATTAATACTAAATGCAATAAGCTTATTAGGCACTCTAATGACTATCAAAATGAACAAGCCTACCCAGCAGGTCACAATAAAATCAGTAAAAATGTGAATTTGGCTCACATTGATGGGGCACAACATTGTGATATCAATGATGTTGATTTTGTTAATGATTTGGATGTACCACATGTGGACAGTGACAATTTTTTAGACCAGAATCTCGAACCCAGGATGTCAGAGCGTCTAAAGAATATGGGGAATGGGAGTCCACGCAATCAGCAGAATGTGGGATATCACCATCGCAATGTGTAGTACAACAACAGAGTCCGGTGGGGGGGGGGGGGAGAAGAAACATTAATTGTTAATGATTTTTCATTAACTGGTTTTGACTTGGACTATGACACTACCTTGAATGGTGACATACCAGCTGATTGTTTGATGTGTAACATCTTTAAGAAAGATGACTTTACAATTTATAATTTTAGTGATTTAATACTGAATGGTACTTATCATAGTTTATTTAGTAAAAGTTTTACTTTTATTCCTTATTTTTGTTTGGATGTGGCAGATGTTCTTATTAGTCCGAAACTGTTCACTAGACAACTGAATCTCAAATTGTTTTTCAATGGTCATACTAACATTCGAGGGGCTGTTAAATTACAGAGGACAAGTCTGTTTACGCCCCCAAACAATGTGGATGTTATGTTTTTGAAAAGCTATGTGGGAGTGAGTTAAGAAGAATACTCAAAAACAATAAGCATGAACATGACAATCTTAGCAATGAGGAGAGAAAGGCACTGTATTATTTGGCAAGGAACAGGGATTTGCACATAATGAAACCTGACAAAGGAGGGGCCCTAATCATTATGTCTCATTACGACTATGTGTTTAAGATGTACGAAATTCTTAATGACCCCCTCAGTTATAATACAGCTACTAAGAATAAAATTAACAGTGAGTATGCTAAAATCGATCTTTACCTTTTGGACGCACTGTTTCAGGGTGCTCTAGATGAGAATGAGTTTAAGTTCCTTTCAGTAGAACATCCTATTACACCGGTGAATTTTTGGGATTCCCAAAATTCACAAGTGTTCCAGTAACCCACCATTTAGGTCTACTGTTGCAGCAAGGGGATCCAAAACAGAACCCCTTGCTGCCTTTGTGGATGAGATGACTAACAAGGTTTTGGGTGAGGCAGAACACATACTAAGGGACTCTTGGCACTGTTTAGATCGTCGTAGAGATATTGGGGCATCTGACACGTTTTCCTTTCTTACCACTGATGTGATTAATTTATTTTCTATTATACCCCATGAGGAGGGGTTACATTTTTTTTGTGAAAGTTTATTGAGAAGTAAAGTGATTGATAAATTAAGGATAAACACCCTGGTGGACCTTATGGAACTTGTACTTCAGAATAACTTTCTTAGTTTTGAGGGTGAAATTTATCATCAAATTTCTGGTGTGGTCATGGGAGCAAAATGTGCTCCTGTGTTTGCCAACCTAGTACTTTTGCATTGGGAAGAAACTTTCATTTTCTCCTCCCGGTTTATGTCCAAGATCCTGTTATATAACAGGATTTTGGACGATATCTTGATCTTGTGGCAAGGTGATGAACTTGAGGCAACAAATTTTGTTGAATTTTTGAACAACACTACTTCATTCCTTAAGTTTACCAGTTCATGGCATCCCATTGAAACCAACTTTCTTGATATCCATCTGACCAAAGAAAGGGGAGTTTTACACAGTAATATACACAGGAAGAAAACTTTTTTCCAATTCTGTGTTACACTTTGATAGTTGTCACCCCTTTCATCAAGGGTCAGATGGTTAGATTGTCTAGACATGTGAGCGACAATGACATCTTTAAAGATGAGTTATACAAGCTAGTAGGGATGCCCTTGGAGAGGGGGTATCCCCTAAAACTGTTACTGAAAGTAAGGCATGAAGTACTTAAGAGAAACACTGCATTTCAGCCTATATTATGTTCTGAAATAGTGAAAAAGCCCACAAACAAGGAAACAAACGATGTGAGTGCTTGGATCCTGAGGTATAACTACCTTGCTCCACCTTTATTGACGGTTATTAACAATGGTTGGCAGATGGGTCTGAATGAAACAAGTAAAGATATTTTGGGACACAAGCCAAGGGTTGTTTACAGCAGAGGTAGAAATATTACAAATATTCTTGAAGATTCTAAACGGAACAAATGAGGGTCCACAATGTACAAGTGTGGAGCATGCAAATTTTCCAAATATATTAGTGATGGACCTTATGTTTCCATCTATGGATATGACTGCACTTTATCTTGCCCAGGAAGGTGCAGTTGCAACACTACTATGTTAGTGTATGTTGCTACATGCACCAGTTGTCATAGTTTATATGTAGGCAAGACTATACGTAGATTAAGAGATAGGATAGCGGAACATGTGAGGGCAATCAAATTTAAAAATCTGCACAATGCCCTACATATTCACAGTACAACTTGTACTAATTTCAACAAAAATATATTTTTTGTAATAGACAGGGCACTACTATGTGAAACGGGAGGTGATAAATTAAAAGTTGAAAACATGGAGATCAAATGGCAACTTAGGCTCAATGCCACCCCCCCCCCCCCCGGGTTTGAATGACAATATAGCAGTTTTAACAATATTAAAAGAAAGAGTAAAGATTATATAAGTTAGTTAATTAATTGCATTATTTAATTCATTTGCTCTCTCTCTCTCTCTCTATATATATATATATATATATTTAACTTTTATGGTTATACAACCTGCGTAAGTGCTATGTATATTTGTGTATAGAATCTATAGGTTTATTTGTTTTTATGTGTTTTTTAAATTAATTGAATATGATGCTATTTCATATGACTGGTCAGCTCTGCTTATATCAAACTATTTGAATCAAGTTGTTTGCATCCCATTTAACTCTGAATAAGCCATTTATGAATGGTGAAAGCGCTTAGTCTATGGGATTTACTGTCTACATTCTGTTGTGTCATGAAATTGAAGTTTTTCTGCCCATGCTTGGGTTGTTCTGGTTTTTATTTTCTGCTACTAGTTTTTTGCTTCATTGGGAGTTATTTTTATTTGTTATGTAACTGTATCATGTTTTTCATATGGATCATTGCTATAGTAATTAACACAAAAAATGATTCCCAAAGCTTGTGTGTTGTGCAGTTGGGAGTTGGTTATTGTCTAGAACCTCTGATGAAAGCAAGAGAAGCCCGTGTTATAGTGTGACCTAAAAGTTCCTAGCAGGGCCTTATCAAGGCAATGTAACAAAGGTTGATTCAGTCAGCCAGCCATACAAAAACAGTTCATTCTGAGAATGGATTCCATCTGTTATTAGTAGCAAAGGAAACTAAAAACTCGCTCGTCTTTCTTATGTCCTTAGACTTATGTAAGCAATATTCTAATTGCCTGTGAACATCCAAAGAATGTAATAACATCTCTCCCTTATTCTGGTGGTTAGAACTAGATACTGGCAACTAAATGGACTGGTACAATGACAACTCTGCTGACCACCGTAGTCACAAATGACAAGTGTGTAGGCTGACCCCAGCCTTTGTGGAAAACTTAAAATTCTCTCTGTACACCAACGCATGAAACTCGAACTCCTTGGTGAAGTGAATGGAGATGACTAAACACAAGGGCTGTTTTCCATGGCAGGCAGGTATTCCTCTGATGGTTTAGCTGGTAGAGTGGTGGACTGTAGTAATTTTCAAAGCCATCTTTAGGTCACTGGTTCAATTCCAGCTCAAAGGACTTTGAGAGTTGGGAGCTGGGTTAGTGGTCAAGATGCTTACCTCACAGACATAAGGTACAGAGTTGGATTCTTAGTTTTAGAAGGAAATTGGCTAGACCTAAAATGGTCTGCAAGGGCAGCTAACCTAGTACAAACCTATGAACAATGCTATGAGGTACAGCGACAGTTGATTCAAAAGAAGACTGGACCAGTTTTTTCCAGAAAAAAACTACAAGTCCTATAATGGCATCATCACTTTCCTAAGAGACTTCAGAAGTAAAGTTTCTTTAAGAAAATGTTCAAATGGTAGCAATGGGGCTAAAGTGGCATCCACAGGAATGCAAACAAAGAAGTTAGACAAATATACTTTTACTGAAGCACACACTAACAATGTAACAAAAAGTTCAGGCAGGTAACTTCTCCTTTGTCACCAAAGGGGAAAACATCTTTCTTTAGCCAAGTAGGATTTTACAGTAATGGGCCTCCTAGCTTATCACTTGATTTTTAACATACCCTCTGAAAACTGGTATCTAAAGGTCAACAAGGTCATATTATCTATGCTGTCACGTTGAGCATGCACAGCACAGTTAATATCTCGTTTCTTAACATCTCCTTCAAAAGGGAAAACCAGGGCAACCTCAGCCAAAAGGCTTTTTAGCCCCTCTTCCTTTGTCTTCTGAATCATCCTGGGTAGCAGGAATCCAGCAGGATATGCATTACACAGTAACTTGACCCCTTACCTGAAGTAGAAGACATCCACTGCCCAATCCTTCTTAGCTTGTGGTCTAAAGAAGAATTTCTTAAACTAATTATTGCTCAGAGAGACACAAATAGGTCTACGTCTGGTACACTCAATCTGTGGGTAAGGTCCAGAAAAAATGTGCAAGTCCAACATCCATTTGTGGGGATATTTGGATGCCCTGCTTAGCTGATCTTCCAATGCACTCTGCTGAGAAGGGCTGTATAAGGCCCTTAAGGTCATGCCTGATTCCTGGGTCATTTTCTATGCTTGTGTCACAATCCTGCAAAAGACAGGAAACTGCTCCTCTCTGTTTATGTGTCACATTAATGAAGTGTTGCGTGTTAATGAATAGTAAGACTCCTGGTCTCAATACTGGGTTGAAGGCCATAAATGCCAGGATTACAGCCATCATTTCTGTATGCTGCTACTCCTCTTCAGATGTTTGTAGTCCCTGATGGCCTGCATTCTGAGGTCAGCTGAGTGCCATACACATATGGAGTTCCACTGTAATTTCCTCATGTAAATTTCTAAGAGCACCATAAGGATAGTGAATGCCATGTATCCCAGGATTCATATATGAACTCATTGCTGAAACAAAACTCTTATAAGACATTCCCTGAATAAGTGGGTCAGAAATTCTATTTTGTCCTGTAGAAGGCCTCCTTACTGGAAGAGTCTAGTAAGCTCCTTCCCCAAGCACTGCTGCTCTAAAGGCTATTAAAACTGGACTTGGGAAGGCTGAGGGGAAAACCTAGCTTCTGGTAGTAATCCAGGATGTAAGCTAATGCCCTATCTAGCTCCTCTGACTGGGTCTGCATTAGACAGTCATCCAGACAGGGCAAAATGTGAATACCCCTGGTTTTACACTGTGCTACAACTGTAGCCAGGTATTTGGCAAATACCTTGGGAGTAGTAGCTAATCCACATGGCAAAAAGGTAAATTGGTACCACCCCTACTTCAAACCTAGGTACCTTCAAATCTAGGGTAGCCATCAGGACTTTGTGAAACAGGAGGGCAGGAAGTTTCAGCATCTTAACCTTCTGCACTTTTATGAATCTGTTCTGGGATGGGTCTCCAAGGGCTATATTTTCTTGGCACCAGAAATAGTCTCTCTCTCTCTCTCTCTCTATATATATATATCTATATATATATATATCTATATATATCTATATATATATATATATATATATATATATATATATATATATATATATATATAAGCAATTTGTATCCCATGCCTGCTGAAAACTAAGCTCCCCCCTTTCCCCCTACTGGACTTGTACCCATTTGTTCCATTGTACTGGGAGAACTACCCATCAGATGCATCACAGCTGTCCAGGAGTTCCATCATTCAGGCACTCGTGACAGTGTTTTGCGTCCTTGATGGCATCTTCACTATGAAGACATATACAGTTGCAGTTAACCACATCCCCTGGATGGAAGGACAACTATGTCACTGTGAAGGCCTACAATTCCTTTCCCAGGAGGCTGTGAGTGCATGTTCCAGTACATTCACTTTTAAGGCTACTACTGGGCAATGGCTTGGTGAGCCAAATGCCTGTTTCCCAAAATATGCATCTGCACCCCTCCAAGTGAGGCATGTCTATCTACCCTGCCAGCTTCACTAAGCAACTGAGCTGCTAATCCAACTCAAATTGCATGGGCCATAGTCTGAACCTTATCCCTCTATGCCACTAGAGGTGAATACAGGAAACATTCTTGAACAAAAGGTCTTTGTCTCTTCTTCCCTTGGTATTCAACAGCTTCTTGAAGATGTAAGTCCTCCATCATGGGGACTATCCAATGTTTTTGGTCCTTGGGTACTGAAGAAGGTACTGGGGGAGTTGCCTGAATTTCTGTGACACTTAGGAACTACAATCTATAATCCGGAGAGACCACCTGCAGAAGTCTTTCATCTTCTGTAATGCTTTCCCACCTTTTTCAAAAATGGGCCAACTGATCTCCTATTATTTTGGGGTTTTGCAAAGGAAATGTGGGATTTAAGGTTTGAGAAGGGTTTTCTTTATTTTTGTTTGTTAAGGGAGGGACAAGTGTAATATAGTCACTGCTATTCTCTATATAATGCAAAGACTCCTTTACTGAATTCCTTGCCAGTTCCATTTTTGGAAGATCACAGTATGCTTTGTCTACTTTCTTTTACCCTCATGTTACTAATATGACCAGCATTTAACAGATAATTTCTGTTTTATCTACGTACTGGAGGAGAGAGCAGTTGTTTGACTGATTCCACTGTTCTAGCTTTCTCCTATTGCTTTTTAAGTATCACTAGGGAAGGAGATCCAAATATGACGTCATTACACAAGATTGAACTGAGAAGCTGCACTCTCACATCATCTAGCAGAAGCCATATCCACAGATAGGCTTGTCTACTAATAACTTCCCCTACATAAGCAGCTGTTGTTGCTGCATTGCCAACACTATAGCCATGTTTCACAGTATGCTTTCTCACCTACAAAACAGACTGGACAAGGCTAACTAATATCTCCTTCAGACTGCTGTCAGTAATGACCCCCAGTGCCTCTTTCAGCTGCTTCTTTCCTCGATAACTAGCAAACTGGCAGTGTAAACATTATCTCTAGGTGATTTGGTTGCATTGGTTAATGTTGATATGATATCTCAAACCCATGTAAAAATCGGAAAAAGGATGTTAATGACAATGACATGATCATGCAAGTCTCAGAGTTTGGGACTCTGAAGACTAGGGTTGCTGGCATATAGACTTTCTTTCAAAAGGATTACAATATTCTACTCTCCCAGTTAATGAGAAAGATATATTGGCACAGACTTAACTTTTTTTTTTCAAACACCTTTATTGAATTATCACTTGTGACATAGTCAAATTTACATTCATACAAAAGTAATCAAAGTATATTAACATAAACATTATACTTCACATATATTGCTAAATATCATATAACATAAGCAATTTTACATAAATTAAAAACCAAGACCTGAATAAACAAGAAACATTCATTAACCCATCACTTACTACACAGGTGATCATAAACCACACCAACACAATCCTAGTTGCAAGCATTTTACATCACAAACCGTACTGACACACTCCTAGTTGCAAACATAATACATCACTTATAATCTATCCAATATTTCTCACTCAAACATTACATAGCTCATTTAAGTCCTGCTGCCTTTTAGGGCTTATTTTTCCCTTGTATGTATTGTTCCCACAATTCCCATTTTCTCCTATGTAGTTTGCTCCTACCTTTTTTCTAAAGATCTCAATTCCAGTTGCTTTATCTATGTTACTATATTCACTGTTTCCAATATAGTTGGTTTAGATTTTGATTTCCATTTTCTAGTAATTGCTTTTTTGGCAGCCTCCATTATTAGACACTAAGACCTTACCATGTCTAGGCATTTCCAGTTCTGTATCAGCTCAGAAAAATCATCTCCTTCATCAGACCAATCTGTCCACCCACATCTCTGACAGTGCATCCTGCATGGAATTCTTAAAGTCCGTCAACTCACCTCACTCCCAGAAAATATGTTCTCAATTACCTCTTTCTTCCCCTTCACACCTCCAACATTTCCTGTCTGCCTAAGGACAAATTCTCTGGAGTCTACTCAGGGTATAAAAATATCTATGTAAAAATTTCTAGGCAAAAATCCCAAATCTTCTAGATTTTGTTGCATATTTGGGAGACATACGTATATCCTCCCATAGTTTTTTTGTGAATTGCTTATCCAATCTCCCTTCCCAATCCTTTCTAACCTCCTCTGATTGATTCTTATAGTTATCATGCAATATTTTATATGTTCTACTAATTACTCCATTTTTAATGGCAGCTTCTGTTCTAGATTCTATTAAAAAACTCTACCAGTGTTGTTCTTTCATTTAGGAACCCCTTATTTCTTTCTCTTTGTCTGTACTCTGATATCAATTCCTTTTTTAACATCCAAGAAAACCACTGCAGGGATATGCCACAGGGTTCTCAACATACTTAACACAATTCTAAATTTTACTTAAAAAAAAAAATGTTAGGTCTCTGAGAAGCATGGGGCTGGAGGTCTGGTACCAAAGATTTTGCAAAGAATGCACTCTGAATGGTTTTCTTTATTTTTTGTTTGTCAAAAGGAGTTTAAGTGTATAACCCAAGAAAATCTATGTATATCTTCTGGGCACACAGCAGGACTGTGGTCAAACATAAGATACCATTTAACCTGTCAGTGGACATACTATTTCATTTTTTACTTATACAATGATCACAGAGATATGGAATGAACTTAAAACTGTCATTTCAAATTTTATAGCAAAAAGACCAGACTAAAAGACATTTGCTAAACAAAACAGCTACACACTGGAAACAGATTTAGCATGACCAACAGTAATCAACTCTTTGAAAGAATCTCACATTTATTGAAAATGCATCTGGCAATCCACTAAACTACAAGTCATGTGCTAGAACTCATAGTCAAACAACATATAGCGAAGCACTGATTAGCATGTATGTGTAAATGTCCCTTTTCATGAGTAGTCTAGCAGCAGTCCTGGTGAGGTGATTTGGTGAGATTCACACAGTGTATAAATTAAGGCTGAGAGAATCAAACCCAATACTACAAAAGCAGCTCATACCCTTACTCATGCAGACAGACTGTTGTACACCAACACGGTGCATTTCAGACCAATGTGCCTGCTAAAAAAGGTTAATTCAAAATGTATCCTGCCTAAGGCCTCATTTGACCATGATCTGGCTCTGGACATGATGCATGTGTTGAAAGGGATACACAAATAATAACCAATAACAACAACTGTGCACCAAGCTATATGTAAAATTACATTTCTGTATGAATTGCAAGGAGGTTATACAAAATAAAGAAATAAATATGAAGTTAGTTTAAAGAGCACTCCTACATCACAAATGTAAGACCAAACATTACAAGTCCCAACACTTCAAAAATTAAAGTGCGATTGCAACAAAGAGCAACTTTTGAATCCTGCTGATTCACCTTTAAAGTATTTACTTCAAGAGGGGCTTCACTTCCCCTGCAGTCTTGCTGCTTATAAATACTAACTTCAAGACTGCTGCACCTCAAAGTAGACGGAATTCACCAAAGGGCTGTCACTTGAAACGTAGCTTGCATTTCACCTAACTCAGTTTTACATTTATGCATTTCCAAGGACACAGTTGTGTTCCTCAGAATTTCACATGGCATCCCAGAAACTGAAACTGTTAAGTCAAGAATGTGACTGTTAAAGTTCAATAAACTGAACCAGGTAATGCTTTTAATAAGCCTGTGCCATACAGAAATAAAGTCTTGTTTACGGCCTAGCAAACAATATGAACATCAGCTTAGGCTTTTAATGATGCATGCAGGGAGGACGGTCGTACTTATCCTGGGGAACACTGGAACACTGATATCTCTAATGGGGACTAAGCACACAAGAGCACTAGTTTTGGCTGGGGGTGGGAAGAGTGTCCTACTGATGTCAAGCCCCTTTCGCTAGTGAGAGGCTGGTCAACACTGCCACTTCTTGCAAGTCCCACACCTAAGGTGTTACCAATATATACAAGGTGTGATAAAAATAAAGAAAAATACCATATAAGGCTGTGCCAGATGACCTGATCTCCTTACCCAGCCCCAAACATGGGTCAAAGATGATCTGAGGGAATAAAGTACAGCTTTGTACCTACCATAAATGTAGATGTTCGAGTATTCACACTGCTGCAGTCATCACACTTGGGTTATCCTGCCGTCAGGCGGTCCCGCAGTCGGCCAGAGTTCCAAAGTTTTGGTCCGGCGTCGGTTGCTGCCACTTCTTCTCTGACGTCAATGCGCCAGGGGTATATAAGATGCATCTGCCATTTTCTTCAGTTTTTCTTGCCCCAGATGTCAGGTGCCCCCAATAGGTAGGCAATACATAATGCTAATAAAAAATATATATATAAAAATAAAACAATTTCTTCAGTTACAAGCAAATACACCACAAAGGTTGTATAGGATAGAAAGGTATAGATAACTCCAGCTAGTTCAGAGGGGATGGAGGGAGGGTAACCTGGACTGCAGCAGTGCAAACACTCGAACATCTACATTTATGGTAGGTACAAAACTGTACTATGTTCATCGTGTTACACTACTGCAGTCATCACACTTGGGTTGAATCCCAAAGCTAAGGATGGTTGGTGGAACTAAACAGGGTTTGGTGAGGCTAGTAGGCCCTGCAGAACTGCAGTGGCAAAGCCAGCTCTGGTTTTAGAGTACAGAGGTAAGTGATAGTGCTTGGTGAAGGTGTGCACTGAACTCCAAGTTGCAGCCTCCAAAATATCCTTGGTTGGTACCCCTCTGAGGAAGGCTGTTGATGTTGCTGTAGCCCTGGTGGAATGGGGCCTGATGATACCAGGCACAGATTTCCCATGGTGTGTGTAGCAGAAACGGATACAATGTCCTATCCATTTTGAAATGGTTTGTTTTGAGATAGCTTTTCCTTGTGATCCTGCAGCATAGGATACAAAGAGCTGGTCAGATTTTCTGAAAGCCTTAGTTTTATCCAAGTAGTAATGTAATTGCCTGTGAATGTGCAAAGAGTGTAGGAGCCTTTCCCCTTTGTTCTGGGGGTTTGGATAAAAGGTGGGCAAATGAATGGTTTGGTTTAGGGCCACACTGGATACCACCTTTGGCATAAAGGAAGGGTTAGTTCATAAAGAGACTCTGTCTAGATGAAAAATGATGAAAGGCTCCACTGCCATTAGGGCCTGAAGCTCTGAGACTCTTCGTGCTGAAGTTATTGCTAGCAGCAGGGCAGTTTTCCATGATAGGAACTGCAGATCAGCTGTGAAAGCTGGTTCAAAGGGCGGTAGTGTAAGTTTTTCCAAAACAAAGTTGAGATCACAAGTTGGTGTTGGTGCTCTCCGGGGTGGTCTTATGTTCTTCGCCCTCTGAGGAACTGTCTTAGTAATGGATGCAAAATAAAGGAGGATCCGTGTTGTATTGAGCTGAAATAGCTGAGGCGTGGATCTTAATAGATGAGAAGGAAAGTCCTTTGTGCAACATCTCAATTAAATATTGAAGAATCTGAGGAATATTTGGTACCAGGGGATTTTGGCCTTTAGCCTGGTTCCAGGCGCAGAATCTTTTCCATTTGTCGGAATAGACTTTCCTGGTGCTGGGCCTCCTGGCCTCCAGAATGACATCCATCACAGCTTTAGAGAGAAGTGTTGACTGGTTGTTTAGGCAATTTGCCATGCAGCCAGATTTAAAGTCTTGAGCTGGCTGTGTAGAATCTGATTGTTTTGCTGAGTGAGCAGGTGAGAAATTATAGGTAAAATCCATGGTGGGCCTTGAGCCATGTTCCTTAGTATTGGATATCAGTGCTGGCGTGGCCAGTCTGGAGCAATGAGTATCATTTGTGGACTCTCTAATCTGGCTTTCAGCAGCACCTTTGCCAGAAGAGGCAGTGGAGGAAAGGCATACACTGCCAATGTTTGCCAACTGAATGAGAGGGCGTCCACTTTCCAAGCTAGTGTGTGGTATGCCCTTGTGCAGAATTTCCATAGTTGGTAGTTTTGGGGGGAAGCAAACAGATCTATGTCTGGGCTCCCCCATTTTTGAGTTATCATTGCGAATACTTGTGGATCTAGTTTCCACTCGTGAGGATCTATGATGTTTCTGCTTAGATTGTCTGCCAATGTGTTTTTCTTTCCTGGCAGGAATTGTGCTTGTAGTTGAACTTGGTAGGTCAGTGCTGTGTTCCACAAGGTCATTGCTTGTCTGCATAGGGGGTAGGAGTGTGTGCCCCCTTGCTTGTTTATGTACCACATCACTGTGGTGTTGTCCGTCTTTATTAGGAGTTGTCCTGGATGTAGGAGGTCCTTGAAAGCTGTTAGGGCATTTTGTACAGCTAGCATCTCTTTTTGATTGATATGTAGATGCCTTTGGTCTGCAGACCATTTGCCCTGAATACATTGTTCTGCCATGTGCGTTCCCCAGGCATAATCCGATGCATCTGTTGTTATAGTTTGCCTGGCTGTGGGTAAGGTAAAACGTTGACCCTTGTTGAGGTGACATGCCTGAGCCCACCATAGAAACTCCTGTTGAAGGCAGGGTATGAGTGGCATTATTGTTTCCAAGCTGTGGCTGTGTTGAGTCCATACGCTTTTCAGATACCACTGTAATTTCCTCATATGCAGTTTTGCAAATGGTATTAGTAGTATGCAAGATGCCATGAATCCCAAGGCCTGCAGAATTTTTCTTGCAGGGAGTTGGGTCTTTGTTGCCATCATTTTGAAGTATTGAGTCAGTTGTCCTTGCTTGTCTGGCGTGAGATAAGCCATCTGGGCCGTTGTATTTAAGTCGGCACCCAGGAATATTATGTCTTGTGAGGGCACTAGTTTTGACTTCTTTTCGTTTACTGTGTACCCTAGGCAACTTAGTAGGTTTTTGACAAACGCCAGATGCTTTAACAGAATGTCGTTGCTTTCTGCTTGAATAAAGCAGTAGTCCAGGTATGGATATATTTGAATCCCTCTTTGTCTGCAGTATGCAATTACTGGTGCCAGGCATTTTGTGAAGACCCTGGGCGCAGTAGATAAGCCAAAGGGCAGTGCAGAGAATTGGTAATGAGTTGAACCTGCTATAAATCGGAGGTATCTTCTGCAATTTTGTCTGATAGGGACATGCAGGTATGCCTCCTTGAGGTCCAACGTTACTAGCCAAGCCTTCTTGCCCAGCATGGGAAGAAGTTGCTGTAGTGTTAGCATCTTGAATTTGGGTACTTCCAGGTAGGTGTTTAGAATTGAGAGGTCCAGAATGGGTCTCCAGGCTTTGTCCTTTAGGGGAACTAGAAACAGTCTTGAGTAAAATCCTTGTCCTTGCTCCTGTGTAGGAACCTGTTGAATGGCTCTCATGTCCATGAGAGCTGAAATTTGCTTTTGAGCCTCTGCCCATTGATTTGGTGGCAGGTTTGGCATTTCTTTTAAACTTGACAAAGTGTGAAAGTGGAATATGTATCCTTGAGATACAATATTTAGGACCCATTTGTCTTTTGTGATGATGTGCCAATTGTCTGCAAAAAGTGCATAGATTTTGCCTTATCCTCCATTTTCTTTCAAACTTCTTCTGCTTTTACACCAAATAAAACATCCTGCTGTAAAGGTGCATCCAATAACTTTGCTTTAACATGATCAGGTAAAGTTTGTTCTTTTAACCAAGCATGCCTACGTATGACACACCCTGTCACTGCTGCTCTACAAGAAACTTCCAATGAATCAAATCCACATTGCAAAGTATGTTTTCCCACTTGTTCAGCTGCATGCAACAACTCTTGCATTTCCTTGTAATCAGGCTGTTTTGTATGTGTTAGCATTTTTTGTTTTAATTGAGACATCAAATATTGTTGATATTTCAGCATGTGAAACTGACAATTTAAGGCCCTCATAGCTAAAGTAGCTGAGGTATATACTTTCTTTGCCCATCTGTCTAGTGCTCTAGAATCCCTTTCAGAGGGCACAGGATTTTTAGCAATAGAGGCCTTAACCCCTTTGGGACCCTGGGAAATGGTTTCTGGGTCAGCAACAGGGCTTTTATACAGGAATTTGTGTGAGTCAGGGACTCTGTAGTATCTGTCTGGTTTGGCTGGTGTAGGAGGTAGTGAATCTGGGTTAAGACTAGATTCTGAATAAACATCATCCACAATGTCTAACACAGGTGGAATAGCAAGTGGTCTGTGCTGGGGTAGTAAAAGGAACTCTCGGAGCCTTTTCTTAGAATCAGAAAAATCCTGGCCTTCCCAGTGGAAATGTTCCCTCATGGTATGTAAGGTTTCCCCAAAAGAGTAGTCTTCTGGGGGGAGATGCAGAAGGGATAGACTCTTCAGCATCAGAGTCTTCATAAGGGGGAAAGGAATATTCTTGTTCCTCAGAAGAGTCTGAGGAAATTGAAACCTGGTCAGAGGAAGCGTAGTCCTCCTCCTGTCTTGGCCTTTTATCATGAGGGGGATGGGAACCCCTGATTAGGGTAATTAAGTCTTCAGCCATCTTAAGCATCTGTTTCTTAGGCATGGGGCCTTGTAATGGAGACTGCTGTACAGTCTTCTATGTTTTTAAAGGGGTTTTCAGCTTTGCATAGGATTTAATAGTGAGTGTAGTCGGTCTGAAGACACCTTCTGCAACTGAAGGCGTTTCAACTGCACCGGAATCTCCTTCAGGCATGGAGTCAGTTGGGCCTAAAAGTAAAGGTTGTGGAGGCCTAGCAATCTCCGCTTGTGAATCGGATGTCGCCTGGGGTTCTAAATCAGCGGTAATCAGGGGCTGCGTAGGCACCTCACTGAAAACTGGAGAACCGGCGACTGGCCTAGCAAAGGCCTTGGAGTCTGGTTTGGGTCTTGGCTGCCTGTCCTTATCTTTGCGTTTTTTATGCATTCCGGTCGTCGGTTGCTCCGACGGCATGGTATAATTAAATTTCCTACTAAAATAATGTCGGGTGAAATCAAACCGACGTTTAATAGTTCGTTTATTAAACCTAGCACAAAACCGACAACCTGTGACGTCGTGGTCTGGGCCTAGGTAAGGAATACAATAAGAATGAAAGTCCTTATGAGGTATTTTCTTCCCACAAGAAATGCAATTGTTAACTTTTTCTGACATCGGACTGAGGCAGGAAAAGGTTCCCCAACCGGGTACTTAGCTTTATTGAAGACTTCGGTCTGAAATTCGATTTGAAAATCTCAGGAGTCGGCCGACCGGCACTTGCGATCTGCTTCTGCTTCGGGCACCGCGCAGCAAGAAAGACTAAAGAAAATGGCGTCGGATGCATTTTATATACCTCTGGCGCACTGACGTCAGAGAAGAAGCGACAGCAACTGATGCTGGACCAAGACTTTGGAACTCTGGCCGACTGCGGGACCGCCTGATGGCAGGATAACCCAAGTGTGATGACTGCAGCAGTGTAACACGATGAACATCTAGTAGTTTGGCAGACTCCGCAGATGAGAAAAGATCCTGGGGGCAAGCTGATGGTCAGCTTCAGGGAGCAAAAAATACTGTAGATATAAGGATATTGTTAATGATTTCATCTACTGACATTAACACTGTAAAAACATTGATAAGATACTTAATTATAAAATGGCTAAAAAGAGCAATTGGATATTAGGTTACAGGATAAGGCATCTGTAGACAGATATGAAAAGAAAATATTTGAACACGTTGTGGGGAAACAACAGTACGGGGTATTCAAATGAATGAATATAGTGGTGTTATTTTGAACACAGGGTGTGTCAAAATAGCTTGTGAACACTACTATGGTGTAATAAGGCCATGCAGTGTTCGATAATAAGAGAAAAATGCTAGAGATATGCCAACAATAAGCCTCTACTAAGGAGTCATTAAGTTAGAATCAAATTAAGAAACAAGAATTTTACTGCTAATTAATGTCAACATAAGTTGGAGCAAATATCTTAACTATGACTTAATTGAGCAAAAAAGTAAGATGACAGTGAATAAGAAAAAGTTGATGGACATGACTGACCTTCCAGATTTGAATGTGTTAGAAACATACATATAACAGACATGCAATCAATAACAAGCCTTATATTATTTTATAGTAAGAATATGAGTAAATGCACAGGAAATGTAAAAACTAGATTCTCTGACCACAAAATTACATGGGTGAATCACACTCAAGAAATTTCCAGAATGCATACAAGTAATAACAGAAATGATACTAGAACAGATAGTCTGTATAAGGATTGTAAAACACACTGAAATACATCATAGACCGGTGGTTAGTATTCCAGTGGAAGGTCAAATGACAATATCAGATACAGAACCAAAGAGTAAATAAAAGGAGATATCAGTATAAAATACAAGTGGATAAGTTTAAAGAGAGCTTCCAACACTAACTATTAGACAAGTGTTTAAAACAAATCATGTGCAAAAAAACCACAAAAGAAACAAAATGCAACAGACTGGTTAAAGAAACAGAGTAAAGGTAGGAAATGGAAAGCTTGCTTTTGCCAGGTAAAAAGGGTAAAAATCGAAAATGCAATTCATGGAGATATAAAAGAGAAGCATGCAGTATAAACACAAGAGGGAACATCACAAACAGCAGAATTATATATGCAAGAATTTCATAGGAGTGATAAAAAAAAGAAGTTATATACTCATCATAATGTTCCATCTGTGTTGTCCATTTTCTTTCTTCCCCAACTGATGATGATCCAACTCAAAGTGACAATATGAGTAATTTATCAGTTATGGATAGTATCAATAGTGAGGGGTCAAAAAAGAAACCAAACTTCCATCTAAGCTTTACCACTATGTTTACGGTGGACAGCCAAGTTGTTTTGAGGATTATACAGAAAAACTGGGAACTATTTAGAATGAATCCAGTACTAGATCCAAGATGGTGGGCATCTGACTGGCACCCTCTCCTTGATGCTCCAGGACTTAACTTCAGTTCTACTGCTTAATCTGGGAAATCACAGGCTCTCTACATTTCAATCGTTATTTTAAACTTTAACCGGCCTCTGTGAACTAATTTGGAGATCTTATAGTGATTCTGCTGGTTCCTAGTAACTTAAACAAACAGCTGATGCGCACATCTTACTAGCCACGCGGACATTAGAGGCCTGATCTGCAGAACCACATATCGGGACAGTAAATAGAAGTAATACATTTTTGACTGAAACATTCAAAATGCCGAGAGAATCAGAGGGCATGGACACGCAAACCATAAAATCTAAAATATCTGCTATTATTACCTCTCCAGAAAAAGATCCGAAAAGACTGAGATCATCCAAAACTTCACCGGAGCTCTCCAAAGACCCGATCAGACATAAGCCTGACAACATGCAACCCATTGATGAATTGAAAAATGCTCTCATACCCTTGCAGAATGCCATACAAGAATTATCGGCGAAGTTCACTACTTTGACACATCTCTACAAAAAATCGTTGATAGACTGGACTTAGTGGAAGAGAAATCTAAAGCGAACGAATTTGATATCCTTGCCATTAAGGAAGCTCTCCAAATGAAGGATAAAACCATCAGTACCATGCAAACCAAGATTGTTGATTTAGAGGCACAAAGTAGAAGAAATAACTTGGTGATTCGAGGCTTGAGTGAAAAGTATGAACCTAGTCAATTAATAGAGGTTTGTACACAAATTTTCACTAGTCTATGCAAGAAAACAGACCCTGCGCACAAGTACCATATCGAAAGAGCGCACAGGGCTCTCCGGAGCCAACAGATATCTGCGCAGCCGAGACCAATCTATATAAAAATGCTGAACTTCCAGGATGTCCAAGCTATCACATTAGCCTTCAAAAAAAATAAAAAGTTTGTCTGGAATAACCAACCGTTAATAATCTCACAGGACTTATCTGTAGACATTCGGGAGATGCGTCGCAAACTAGCTCCTTACTGTGCGGAACTTATACAAAGAAAAATCCAGTTCCAGATGAAGTTTCCCTCAACGCTGACCTTTACTCACTTGGGATCCAAACTATCAATGTCTTCCCCGGCTGAAGCTAAGAACATTTTTATTAAATGTTTCGGCGTGGCGCCCTCCACCTGATCATGTTCTGCTGCGTATTATTTTGCTCCTGATACACTTCCGAGTCTTGCGCTTACGCTCTTCTACTGTTCAGCTGGAATGTCACTCTTTGATATAATATAAACCTAGTTTATCATATAATAAATAAGTCCTTTGCTAAAGCGTGTCTTAGCTATTCATAGGAACCTTGTTTTAGACAGACAAAATGCAAGAGGACTCCTATAAGGGTGGTGCTTAGTCTGCTTTAAATGTCACACACCTACAGGAAGAATCTTAGACATGTTCGTGCTACGAGAAACTTAACTGCCTTTAAATACTATACTGTACGACTGACGAACTAAAAGGGCAAATTAATCATACAACATAGTAATGAATGCCCTATGTTTCCATCTATACTATGTTACTGTCGCTGTTATTTGTTTGCTTCACTTGATCAGCCTAAGAGATGATCATATTAAATATGATACAATGCTGTTCTAAATAACTCGGACTGTAGATAGTGAGTTGATCACGATTACCATTTTAATCAATCACTTCCACCTTAGGACACCCTATGAATCCCTGCAGGATATATGTATTAAAGTTTGAATCTATTAAGTAATTTTTTTTTTTAAATTTTACAGAGGCTTTTTTTTTATTGTAAGTATACCTAGTTCGTGGCTTGTACAAGGCATACACTTATAGGTTATTTACGGGCATTTCATATATAGTTTGTAACATAGTTCTACCTTTTATGTTGTTGCCCGGTGTCTTGCCAGCTTGATCAGGCTCATATTTTGTTTATATTTCCCTGGAAGCTATAAGGATTTTAAGAAGGGATATGATGTCCAAGCTTGGGCTTGTTAGGAAATTGTACAGATTGTGTAAATATTGTATATATTATTCACTTATTGATTTAACTATAATGTCACACGCATGCATTCTCTCAATTGCTATAGGGAGGTGGGTATGCACGGGTGTAGGATTGAGGGGTTTTAGTGCCATGTTTTTATTAATTGCTGCTTTAACTCTATGGTATTTTAGTGCTTATATTATCCTTCTACCTTTTTCATATCTTCTTCCACCACTTGATAAATTCTTATGTAAGTTTATACCTAGCATGTTCAGACGACTTATTAAAAAATAGTATGACTAATAATTCCAATGTACTGACAGTGTCATCTTGGAATGTTAGGGGACTCAATAACTGTGATAAGAAAAAACTGGCAATGCATATTTTACTTAAATCCAATTGTAATGTTTGCTTTTTACAAGAGACACATTTATTAACTACAGATTGGGCAAATGACATGAGGAAAGCATGGATTAGTGACATTATTTCCTCTGGCTCGGTTAACAACTCGAAGGGAGTGGCTATTATTATTAGAATGAATCCAGTACTATTTAGAAAGTTGGGTGACAGTCCTAAAGTGGTGTTTAGAAGGGGGAAAAATTTAAAGAACTTGCTAGAACAACAACATAGAACCATTCCCAAAATAACAGGTATGGGCAAATGTGAAGCCTGTAACTTTTGTAAACACACTGAAGTCACCAATAATTTCTGTATAGTGTATAATTTAAATTAAAACAGCGGTTCAACTGTAATTCTAGGTACGTGGTGTATTTAGTTAGATGCCAATGTTGTGCTGTATTCTATATTGGTAAAACGGAATGGAGACTCTGTGATAGGGTCTACGAACATCAGTACGCAATATCTAAAGGCAAAACTGACAACGCTCTAGCTAAACACATACAGTTGCACAAAGACCACAAATTTAAATTCATGGCTATAGACCAGGTAGATATAGACATTAGGGGTGGTCTTGTACCCTTACGGTTAGAAGAATTAGAATTGCAGTGGCAAATTAGACGGAACGCTTATAATTACCCTGGTATAAATGTAGCTTGTTCTATCAGCTGTATTTTGAAATTGAAAAGCATGCAAAGATGAAAATGTTTTATAGTTCTTTAGGTGTGTCTCATTCATAAGAATGATACTTTTTAAGTATTGAGCAATTTCAAATATAACTGTAGAATGTATTTTTTATTCTAATTGGAAAATGATAAGTTTTTTTAGATAGGTTTAGGGTTTATGTAAGTTTATACTGTTTGATGTGCACTGCTTCACATATTGTAACTTTATAGTAGTGAGTAGCAGTTTTAATGTGTGAGTGTTTCTTTAAAAGTTTCTAAGGTTTAGAGGTTCGTAGTGATAGGTAAAAAGTATCACCTGTTGGTATTTAAATGTATTTTGTTGCATGGTGCATTTGTAATCTGAAGAAGTTTGCTTTGGAAGCAAACAAAAAATGCTTCATTCTTTTGTATTAAAACATAACTGACTTTTTTCTGGTTCGCCGTTCTTGTGTTCGTTTGTTCCAATATTGGATTCTGACACCACCTTTGGAACAAATGATGTATTGGTATGTAAAGTCACCCTGTCCCTATGAAAAATCAAGTATGGAGGTTTTGAGGATACTGCTTGGATCTTGGAAATGCTTCTGGCCGAAGTAACGGCTACTAAGAAAATTGTCTTCCATGAAAGACATTTAAGGTCACAGGTAGCTACAGGCTCAAATGGGGGTTGAGTAAATTACTGCAGGACTAAATTTTAAATTTAAGTCCCAAGGAGGAGTAGGATCTTTAAAGGGGGGGGGGCATAAGAGCAGTATGCCTCTTAAAAAATGCTTTGCTTAACTTATGAGATACTACTGAGGAGCCATTTATCCCAACATGGAAATATGATATTGTTGCGAACTGGACTCTAAACTGTAGAATAACTAGCTCCTTAAGCACAAAGATGTGATAAAACTCCAATATATTATGTATGGGAGCTATAAAAGGTTCAAGGTTATGCTTTTGAGCCCCAAAAAACAAACCTTTTCCATTAGCTGGAGTACAGTTTCCTGGTGGAAGGTTTATGGGAAGACATCAAAATATGACGGACTGGGGAAGAGACCATTGGTCGTCTGGTTATCAATGGAATTGGAGAAGCCAGGCAGTCAGCCTGAGGTTTGCCAAATCAGGGTGTTATCATGTCTGTCAGGTGAGATGGAAGGTCTGGAGTTGGATCCAGAAACCAAGGTGATTGAATCAGGTGAGGCCAAAGAAGGGGAAATCTGTCGAGGCCAACACAGAGCAATGAGGATGACTTTTCTCTTCAACCTGGATGCTTTCTGAAGGAATTTGGGAATTAAAGGAATTGGCGGATAGGCATGCAGCAGACCAGGGGGGCAATTGTGAACTAGAGCATCCCTCTGAGTATCCCCTATGGGGGATTAGGGTATAGTAGCTGCTGCACTTATTGTTCAGGGGGAAGCAAACAGACTGCAGAAAGGCTGGACCAACTGACAGAAGATCGTGTTGACAATTTTCTTGGTGAGGGACCATTCATGGGGCAGAAGAATGCACCTACTCAATTTTTCTGCTATCACATTGGATTTTCCCGGAACATGCATTGTTAAGAGAAAGAGGTTGGAACAGATCACCCACTGCCACACCCTGAGAGCTTCTTGGTACAATGAATAGGATTTGGTTCCTCCTTGTTTGATGATGTACAAGACCACTGACATGTTGTCGGGTTTATCACAATGCTCCCTAAGGGGAGAGCATTTTGCTTGCAACACTAACAGCACTGCTCTCATCTCTAACACATTTATATGCAATTTGCCCTCATCAGGGGACCAGGTGCCTTGGACAGTCTTCCCGAGATAATGCCCCCCGCCCTAACTGGGAAGTGTCCATGGTCACTATGGCCTTGGGATGGGGGGGAATGGATGAACGTACTAGAAGAACTTGATCTGAGTGAACCCACCATTCCAGGTTTCTCCTGCACATCTAAGTGATTCTCGTCTGGTAAGACACAGACTGACAAAGAATTGACCATTGAGTGGCTAGCATCCATTGAAGAAATCTCATGTAAAATCTGGCTAGCAGTACTAATGCTACTGCTGCCGCCATTGACCCCAGGGCTTGAAGGACCAGACAGGCCAAAATCGTGGCATTGCAGATCATCTTTTTGACTTGTCACCTTATTGTTTGGACTCTCGATAGCGGCAGGGATGCGATGGTAGTTTTCATATTGAGAATTCTCCTATAATCTCCAGGCTCTGGATAGGGTGTAAATGAGATTTATCATAGTTCATGGTTATCCTCAGAAGAGAACAAGTCTGGAGAACCTGGTTCTTTTCCAATATGAGCTGATGCCTGGTCGGAGGAGATATGAGCCAGTTGTCTGAGTATGCAAACACTCAGAATACCTGCAGTCTGAGATGAGCTGCTACTACTGTCATACACTTGGTAAACACCCTGGGGGCTATGGTGAGTCCAAAGGGGCAGTACTCTGAATTGATAATGACTGGCTCTCAGATGGAAGTGTAAATACCTCTGGATTGTCTGTTCACCTTTATATGATAGTATGCATCCTGAAGGTTTACTGAGCACATCCAGTCGCCCTTGACCAAAAAGAGAAAGGACTGAACAATGACCATCCAAAACTGGGTTCTTTGAACTGTCTTGTTTAGTTTGGTGAGATCTAGAATTGGTCTCCAGTACCCTGTCTTCTTTTGGCACTAAAAAGAACTTTGAGTTAGTTCTGGATTCTATCTGGTCTGGCGGGACCTCTTGGATGACTTTTTTCTAGCAGCTTTTGTATTTGAATTGCTACTTGTTCCCTCTGACTGGGTGGAACACTGGGGATTTTTCTTGAGATTGGAGGTGGAAGGGAAAAGGATATTATATATCATCTTGAAATAATCCTCTACACTCAAGTATCTTTTGTTATATCTAGCCAAGCACTCCAAGGGATAATCATCCCCCAACTACCTCCAGAGGTGGGCAACTGGGCCTTATTTGAGGAGCACTGGTAGGGTTTGTCAAAGAAAGAATTTCTGGAACCCTGATTCTGCAGGCCACCTCTGCCACTTGGGCAGCAACATTCATTAGAGTTCCCTCCTCTGCCTCTGGGGGAACCTCCCCTACGTGTGCCCTCGAAAGGACCCAGAGATTTTCTGGCCCAGATTTTCTGACCACCTTGCTGATTCCTAGAAAAGATTCATTGAGGGGTCGAAAAATGCACACCCATGGCAGACAGGGTTAGCTGGACTGGCTAAGTTCGGATCAGAGGATGATTGCATCTGATCCAAAGAAGTCGGATCAGTTATTTTTTGTTATTTTGGATCCAAGGGGGTCAAATCCCATAATTTTAAATTTCTCAGATCCTAGGATGAAATTGGGTCTTTTTCCTTTTTCGAGATGAATCCGAAGCCGATGAACTCGTCTTTGGAGATGCTGCTGTGACTTTTTCTTTTGATTTGGGAAACCTGTCTCCAGAAATGGCCTCTCCAAAAGAAGAGGGAAGTAATCCCTTTAACATCATTTTATTTTTACATTCTACTAGGGCCCTGAGATTAAAAGCATGGCAAATAGAGCAGTCTTCTTAGAGATGCAGAGGCCCTAAGCAATAAATGTATAAACTATGCGCATCTGAAAAAGGAATTTTATGGCTGCATTTAGAACACTTCTTAAACCCAGCAGCCCCTTCATGATCTGAACTTTAAACACAGCCACCGACAGGCCAAAAAACAGCAACAACCAATCTAAGTCTACAACAGAAGAAGGACGTACAATGTTTTTTTTGTTTTTGTTTTTTTAAAACAGGGGAAGGAAAAGAAATACCAACAATGGTACAAAAAAACTACAGTAATTTAGAAAAAAAATGACTTACTAACGATAGTAGCAAGGATTACCAGACAGGTAAGAAAGCGGACAAGATAAAAACTATATTAACTGTAGTATCTAGAACTACGGGAAGGTAAGATAAAGGGCAAGGGAGTAAAACACTAACAAGTTAACAAAATTTATTATTTATTTAGAAGATAAACAAAGTTTTAAAATACCTATCATAACCCAAGCTTGAGAGAACCAAGAACCACATCATTTGCTGGAAACGGCAAAATAGATCTGAGGTAATTGGGGTTGGTGCACTGTGGTAAGAGAGAAGCTCAAGAGTTCTAGGTTGCCAAGAGCTTTAGCAACGGCCAAGTCAGATCCAAATGATCGGATCTGAACACATCAGTTGAGGACAGAATGAAAATGGACAACAACAGATATTAAACATTATGGATGAATATACTCAACATATGAAAACTGTTTACACAGAGTTAGGATACCAGGTCACCTTCTCTAGTTTTCTTGGTTCAACCATTATCCTACACCTGCTTTACTCTGTTCACTGGCATTCACTGGAGTGGGGGAGCCAGAGTCTACCTTAGGACTCTGTGGACAAAAGGCAGAGAAAATAATACTGAATACTGTAGTAGTCTTTTGCTGGATGCAAACAAGCACACACAGCCCACACACTTATGGGCAATTAGAAAGACCAATAATTAACTCTGGCATGCCTGTGGGACTTAGAAGGAAACCAAAGCACACAATAAAAGCTGAAGCAGACAAAGATGACAGGCAAATTCTATAAATGAGGACAAAAAACAAGCTGTAGAACCAAGCACTGTTAGATAGCAACTCTAACCACCGTGCCACCCAGCAAAGATGCACAGTAATTTACAAAGATATATCAAATTGGTTAACCAGTTTCTCTTCTGTATAACACACACACGTATCCTCAATTTTACATCATCATATATGCAGTGACAAAACACTCAAAAAGGATTTCTCTGACCCAGCCTTAACACTTTAATGGAAATGGATAGTTTCTCCTCAGTCTTGATCACAGTTCAACATAAACCACAGAACAATATTTTTCATTGGTTAGGGTTTACAGAACAGGTAGAATAGCATCATTTATGAACCCCCAACAGTCTAATGTACTATCAAAATGCACAAGCAGACTAGGATTTCCAAGATGGCTGCACACTGATCAACACCTTCATGAGACCTCTCCCAGTGAGAAAAAAAAAGTGCGACACAAAGCCAGTAAAAACGTTCCATTTGGGTAAAATTCAGTTACTGGCTAGTTATTACTATGCCTGGATAGTACCAAAGCAGAAACATGGTGAAAATAACAGTAAACTAACCAGAAAAGAATAAGGAAAAAAAGGAGTAGTTGAGAAGAATCTTGCAGCTGTTCATAAAAAGGCAACTTATGTTTCATCTTTGGTACAGCATATGGCTTCTAGTAATTTACAGAGAAAAATAAATACATTCAGAGGAGTTCAAATGTTGAAATGAAGAAAAGCCTGGCTCAGCATTAGGCTTCACAAGAACAGCTGTTTCAAAAATAGAATTAGAAGACAAATTACAAAGAGAACCTAAGATTTTCTAGTGTACTTGAGAAACTGGAAGAAACAGATTGTATTAATTTTATGAAAGAAAAATAAATAACTGGACTGGTGTTCGGTAGCAGAATTTATTATTTCAGAGAGCACTTTGTGAATATGATCCAAATCTGGCCGTGAAAAAGCAGTTTAGGCCTGTATTAGTAAAGATATAATCATACAAGGTGAAAGAGTTGCTCCTGACAAACTTATGGCAGAGGGGAAAAGTATTAATATTAGGGATAGCATAGTGTTTGTGGACAATGATTATTCACTATACACCAGGATCTAAAGAAGGCTTTATGCCAAAAGCGCTTGTCTTTTTCCTGAGAAATCAGTTGGATTGTTGATTAAAGACTTATATTTTATACTTGAAATATTTTCTATGGCGATACGCCTCTTGTTTTTGCTCTATTCACTATACACCAGCAAGTAAATTAGCAATCAGGGAATGCCAAGTGGCAGGTATAAGATTCAAACTGTTTTATTCAGATGTTTTTTCCCCTGGAGGATCAATATATTTTTAATGCAGAACAGGCTATGAAGGAATTAATCTATCCAACAAAGAGTGAGTAAAAGCAAGCAGAAGGGCACTCTGCTTCCTACTATTCTGACAAAAACAAAGCCCACACAGACACTTTGCTAATAAAACCTTTTCCATTTTTCCAAAGGAAAATGCTTGAGAGAGAGAAAAAAGCACAGGAGCTAACCAGAGTACCTTGGACTTGAACAAGGAACTGGTGGCTGGGAAATAGAGATGATCAGGAAGACTACAAACATTGTGAAACTTGTGAATAAATTGGATACTGTAAAGCATCAATTCCACTGTACATAAAAATAGATGTGTGAAAAGTGGCTTTGCAAGAAGAAAACAGACTGGAATTTAGTTAATGAACTGTACAGCATATATCCCACATTATGTAATTAATGTTTTGTTCACTGAAAGGTCTGAAAAAGTAACCAAGTAAAAGTTGTGCTTGTATTATTTGTAAATCGGTGCTGTATAGTGTGCAGTCATTGCTGTTTCAAATGTGAAGTGGGAGAAGTCTTATAAGTGACCACTGTATATATTAAAGATATTAAAGCAAGAAGTACTTTTCTCTTGTCTGTAATGTTTTACACTGTAACAAGGGTAAGAAAAGCTGAAGAAAAGCAAGATCAAGTTAATATAATGCTGTGATCTTGGGCTATTGGGGGTGTAAAAGTACACTGGTTACATCATATGTAGATTTAAGATATTTACTTTCTTTCAAGAGGTGGAAAGTTACATTAATGTCCTTGGTTTAAGCTAAAAACAAGTTTTTTTTACGCAAATAGGCTTGAAAAATAAGATATGAAAAAAATGCATGTAAAATAAGCATTACATCTGTAAAGTCATTAGCTCCTTATTTTTCTACTAGCAGAGATGTTATGTGGCTAGAAGAAGGCTACAGGTGCAAATAACCATGAGAGATCTGAACAGTGTGCTCTGACAAAAATGAAAAAAAAAACAAATTTCATGCAGCTGCAAAGTTACTAGCCATTTTCTTTCTCACTGCTAACTGTTTTTACTTGGAGACAAGAGGTCTACATGTGCAAGCAATTAGTACTGAGAGGTCTGAACACTTCCTGCTGACTGAAATGTACAACCTACAGTTTAACATTTAAAGGTACACTGGTATGCAGGTCAGTGAAAAATACATACAATTTGAAACTGTGGGAACTGAATATGTTATACAAATTGTTGTCTCCCCAGCAGCCTTAGTATTTTAATGCAGTTAATATAACCATGCACAACTTAGTTTATTTAGTTATTTAAATGCCCCCAGTGCACATTTACTTATGGATAAAAGCTAATGTTTATTAAAACAATGTACGCTGTTTCTCACATCTAAATTGGAGCTAGAGATAGGAAAAGAAAATATAGCACAATCTAAGTGAAACAAGGGCTATAACATGCATGTTCACATGGGTAACCTTAATTTTAGAATAGGTAGGACCTGTAGGTGCAGCCATCAATTTGGGGGAATTGCTCCTATCCGGAGTGGCAAACTTCATTTGTTGAAAATGTACATAGTTCTATGTGCCTGATGTTAAGTTAAAAAGGGATGGAGATTCTGACAATCTGTTTAGTTTTTGTTTATGTACTTTCATTAAAGCATAAAGTCTTGAAATGTTGACACAAGCTCAAAATGGAGGCAAGAAAAAACAACTACAGAACAAACCAGCCTGTCAAATAGTGCACTCATTTAAGTGGCATTCATACAGTCAAAAGAAATGTCGTACATAACAAGTGAAAGTAACAGTTTTTCTATAACAATGGTTACTCTAGTCATATTATCAAGAACAGCAAATGACTTTACCGGTACAGACAAAAGCAAACCGTAAACAGTAATGTTGCATGAGGCACTGAATAGAAATTAGCTTGTCAATTTGAAAAAGAAAGGCTGCAGGTTGGACATACAGCAGAATATCAGTGGTAAAGGAAAGTGGAATTAATAACAATGATTTCTAGAGGGGCTTCAATAGTGACAGAAGAGGAGAAAAAGACAATAATGGTAGATTTGTGGAAGAAAAAATATTGGAGGGGAAGAAGGATTACCATGGCATGCATTTATATTCCACCTAAAACTGCTATTAAGGAGCTTCGGAGACTTCTGGGAGAAATAAAAAATTTTCAGCAGGGGATATTATTTATGGTTGGGGACTGGAACTTGTTTTGCAATTGCACAAATATATTAAGACCTAGATGGGAAAATGTAACAAACGAAGAAAGATTTCTGAAAAATGCACACACACAGGAAGGAGCAAGCATTTGATAACATTAGCTGAACAATGATGATCCAGAGGGAAGCAAAATGTAAGAAAGCACTACTATTGTTGGGTGGTCTTGATGTATAGAAGGCATTCGATAGACTCAGCTGGGATTTTATGTGTAGGGCAATGGTAGCACTTGCATTTTTTGAGAGCATAATACTGCCAATTAGGAGGACATATTAAGGACCTAAGGTAAGAATTAAGGTACATGGGTTCCTCTCTTATAATATGTGTTTGAACAAAGGAACTAGGCAGGGTAGTCCACTTTCCCTATGTTATTTGTTTTATATTTATATGCACAAGTAATCTTATTTTCTCCTCTTTCTATAGTCATAAATTAAATGATACAAGGTTAGCATTCATCATCTGTTACACCTAATTATATATGCAAAAATATATATGTAACTAAAATGAAAATATTTTATACAATGTGGAAAATGAAGAGACTGTATATTGCCTAAGTACGTGAATACTGGAGCTTTTCTCTCCAGGCTGACACTGATAAAAGGGTATCTATCCCAGATGGACTTTCCCAGTCAGCAAAGATAGACAAAGACAGATAAAATAGATAAAGAAAAGATGTAGCAGTAAACTATGTATTCACACACAAATTAGTTTAGCAATACTGATATTTATGGGAATATGATAAGATGAAGTATTTAGGTGTAATGATTAAAACATTCTTTTATAGTAGCTAAATCTCTAGGAAGGGTCTAAACAAAAAAAAAATACTAAATTGAGAAAGTGAAAGCTCTTGATTATGAATATGGACAGTAATGCACAAACAGTGAAAATGATTTTAGTCCTTTTAGTTTTATATACAGATCAGGCATATTTTTACCAATCAGTGGAGAAGGTGTGGATGATAACTAATAAACAAATGAAGGAATTTATTTGGGAGGGGAACACAATAAGAGATGAAGGAGGGTAAGATGATTCTACCCTTACAGTAATGTGATTTAGGATTACCTGGCTTGAAGGGATACTTCAGAGCTAAGCGGTTAAAGTTCATATTCACAAGGCAAGCAGAAGGTTATAAATCAAAGTGGAAAGGGATCATGATTAAAAGGAAACTAATATTCAGAAATGAGGCAGAATGATTCTGGATGCAGGTCCATAAAGAAAATATCAACCATATACAATATTGTGTTTATAAAGTAGTAGAAAGTATTCTAAGAACTAAGCCAACATGAGAATGGAGAAAGAAATGTTTAAACCAACCAGGGAATGGAGAAAGGAAATGTTATCCATTTATTTTTTATTTAATTTTCTTTTGCTTTTACTGACCAGAAAGTCTGAGTTTTAGTTAAACCCCTTTTCAGGAGATGCCATGGAAGAAAAGCTCCAAAACATTTGCCAGACAACAAATATTATACAAGGTGTGACAAAAGGAGATAGCCATTTACACAATTCCAGATAGCTTGGCTGGCACTGTGTGTCATTTGTGAATATCAACATGATTAATATGCTTGTGTTACAAATGTATTAGAACGGTATGTCATATAAGATAGTTTGTACAGATGTGTGCTGAAGAAATATGTTGTAGGGAATTCAGCTTAAAGATGTATCCACAGTGTACCCTAATGGAAAAGAACAGAAATGTATATAAATTATTGTAACTGTGTAAATGTATATGTTTTAACAGTGGGAACCGGCACATAGAAGGTTAACTTGCAAAACGTAACTTAGAATAGTTGAAATTAAATTATTTTATAACTGCACCATAAAAGATGGTTTCAGTGCAACATTAGACAATATCTAGAACTAGAAATTTTTTGTATTGTCTTTAAATGTGGAGGAATGTAAATTATTTTATGACTTCCACCATTTGCCAAAAGATCTAAGGTCTATGTGTTTTCGGAGGTAGATGCTAAAATCAATGGTTGTGAGCCTGGGAACTGATAGTCAGATGACAAGAAGTGATATCATATTGCCAGCTACCCCGGCAGTAATATTTAAGAACTCTCTGAGAGAGAGACTGGGCATTTTGTATTTTGTCTTTGACTTGACAAGAAAGTACAGTTGTGTACACATACCATAAATGTAGATGTTTGAGTGTATTCACTGTTACAGTCATCACCTGTGGGGGTTATCCCTGCTGTCATTGCCCTCAGCTGGCCCGAATACCAGAGTAAATGTTTTTCTGTGTCGGCTGCTGTCACTTGTTGACTGACGTCAGGTCGTCAGTACTAAAAGCAAGTCAGCAGACACCATTACATCAGTTTTTCTAGCCCTAACCATTCAGAAGCCCAAGGAAATATGGGAAAGTGGTCCTGGGGGCTAAAAGCCACCATAAGAAGCTTATGTCTCCCTAAGGAAAGAGGATATAAGGAGGGAAGAAGGGAGGGAAACCAGGACTGCAACAGTGAATACACTCGAACATCTACATTTATGGTAAGTGTACACAACTGTACTATGTTCTTTGTGTTTCACTGTTGCAGTCATCACTCACCTGTGGGAGGATTCCCAAAGCTGAAGAGAAAGGACTAGGCATGGGTCAGCATGCGCTGCAAAACTGCAGAAGAAAACCCTGCTCTAGCCTTAGAGAAAAGAGGAAGGTGGTAATGCATTGTAAAGGTATGGACAGAAGTCCAGGTGGCAGCTTCCAAGATGTCCTCGGTGGGAACTCCTCTGCAGAATGCTGTGGAAGTGGAGGCTGCCCTAGTGGGATAGGTACGAATAGACTTAGGGGGTTGTTTCCCATGTAATCTGTAGCAGAAATGGATACAGTGTGATATACATTTGGAAATGGTTTGCTTGGAAATGGGCTTCCCCTATGTCCCTGGGGCAAAGCTGACAAAAAGCTAGTCTGTTTTCCTGAAGGGTTTAGTACAGTCCAGGTAGTATCTGAGCTGTCTGTGCATGTCTAGTGAGTGCAGAATTCTTTTGCCCCTGTTTTGAAGGTTAGGAAAGAAGGTGGATAGATGTATGGTTGAGAGTCACATTAGGTACCACCTTGGGCATAAAGGAGGGATTAGTCCTCAAGAAGACCCCGTCTGCATGGATAATGATGAAGGGCTCAATGCCCATCAGTGCCTGAAGTTCTGAAACCTTTCTGGCTGAGGTGATAGCTAGTAGGAAAGCAGTCTTACAGGAGAGGTATCTCAGTTCTGCTGAAGCTGCTGGTGGTAAGGTTAGTTTTTCCAAAACATAATGCAGGTCCCAGGCTGGTGTGGGTGGCCTTCTGGGAGGTCTGATATTAGAAGCTCCTTTGAGGAATTGTTTAACCAAAGGATGTGAGAACAGGGGCTGATCTGTATCGAAATGAGCTGAAATGGCTGAGGCGTGGATTTTAATAGAAGAGAAGGAGAGGCCACTATTGAGTAACTCCGCTAGGTAGTCCAGGATAAGAGGGATGGAAGTTTATGAGGAATTGCAACCAGTAAACAGGCAAAAGCTGCCACCAACTAAGAATAAGATATGAGGAACAGTAAACACCTACAGAGATGGCTCGTACACGAGAGAGTAAAATTCAATCCTTTATTCCACAGTGGTACAGTTTAGCGCTTTCAACTGGAGGAGCCCAGTCTTCTTCAGAACCACTTAAAAAATGCACACAACCTGATATATACAGTCAAAGTGAGTCAGTCAATGAAAAAGTCCGCCAAAACTTTTAAAGGTGTACATCTCACTTAACAAACTTGTTCAAAGTCACAAAATGGAATATGTGTATATAATATATTTATAAACCATCATATATAAACACTAAAAAATAATATGAATATAAGAATAGAAATTATGTATGTATATGTACCTACTTAAATACCTCAGAAAAGTTGGTGCGTGACAGTTATATAGATGAACAGTATATAAAATTGTTATAAATAACTATCTAATCTAAAATGAAGCATTTCACAATAACCAATATGCTACAATATTTTGTAACAAATGTATTAAAAAGGAAAGGGTCCAAGTTCACTAACAATAACAATGCAATACAATTCTGTCCTGTATATAATAAAAAATGTGCAAATATATAATATAAATGTAAATAGACCAAAACTTACTGGGAAAGTACCAAAAAAGGTTTGATGCTAATGAATTCGTTCAGTCCGGGGGGTCTCGTGGCATCTAATATAATCTGTCACCTACTCTCCAATGCAGCTAACTGCATCTTCCAATTACCCCCAAATAATGAACTCTTTATTTGGTCTATAATGGCAAAATGAAATTGATGCTCTCCCCCATGATCATTAATGTGTCTGTATAGAGCATTTTTGGTATCTTTTTTCCGAATACGATAATAATGTTCATAGATACGTTTTTTTAAAAATCTTTCAGTTTTGCCAATATAGTACGCGGGGCAGGATATGCAAGAGGCCAAATAGATCACCTGACTAGTGTTGCAATTCCCTGTTCTGGTCTTGATACAAGTGTGGTTAAAGTCTTCAAGTCGAATGTATCTGTCCTCATTGATATGGCTACACTGTTTACATCTTCCACATTTCCTAGTACCTTTATATATATCTAATTTATCAATGTTGTTACTAGCCTTCTCCAAAATTCTTTTGAGATTTGTACCTGTCTTGTATACAAATTTGGGTAGGGGTCCCACAATTTGGTCCAAATTGGATGCTGTAATGATATCCCAGTGTTGGCACAGGATGTCCTGGATGAAATTGGTATATGGGGTGTATGTCAATATGCATGCCCGACCAAACAATTTGTGTTCATTACCTTCATCTTTCAAACTAGCTACATAATTACCCAATAATGGTGGGTATTTTTTTCCCCATTCCTTCTGTACATAACATATAACATCCTGAAGCATGTTTGCCGGATATCCACGATTAAAAAATAAATTTTTAATGACATCGAGTTCTAACCTCATAACAGATTCAGTCGATGACATCCTAGCCGCACGAATACACTGCCCCTTAACTATATTTTTGAAAATGTGTGGTGGATGGTTACTGGAAAAATATAGATAATCATTGGAAAAAGTTGGCTTCCGATAGATCTTAGAAGTGAAGCCATTATAATCAAGTCCAACCAAAACATCCAAATAGGGAATGTTTAATACACTGGTGTTATAAGTGAATTTTAAGAATTGGGAGGAATTATTGAGAAATGACAAATTCTTGCAGTCTCTCTGTGGATGCCTGCCATAAGATAAAAATATCGTCCAAATATCTTGCATAAAATTTTATGTCAGTGTAGAAATTACTTTTAAATAGTACTTCTTCCTCCCATTCCAACATCACAAGGTTTGCAAAAATGGGAGCACAAGATGCTCCCATAGCAACCCCCTTGATTTGTCTGAAAAACTCTCCTTGAAATACAATGTAATTGTGCTCCAGCACCAATCCCATCATGTCACATAATAAGGAGACCTTGTCCCAACTTAATCCTGAATACTTCCTCAAGCTATTAGAAAAATATTCCAGACCATCATCTTTTGGTATACTTGAGAATAGATCCACTACATCTATAGTTAAGAGGGTAAGATCAGTTTTCCAGTTATCCTTGGTTAACTTCCCCAAAAAACTCCATGAATCTTTCATAATATGTGGGATGGCCCCATAGATGTGCTTGAGCTGATGGTCTATCCATCTACCAACATTAAATATTTTAGACTTAGACCCGGAAATAATGGGTCTAAAAGGAGGTTTGTCTAAAGATTTATGTATCTTTGGAATCCCAACAATTTTGGCCAACACCGGATAGTCATTTTTCAGAAACATATAGGTCTCATTAGTGATCCTATTGTCTATTAAGTATTCTTCAATAGCCAGATCAATGCGTCGATGTCCTATGTTGATCTGATTTATAGAAATACATTCATAAATATCAGTCTGATGTAATATATCATATATACTGGAGTTGTAGGCATCAGTCTGAAATAAAACTATCCCTCCGCCTTTGTCAGGTTTCATGATACGAACCTCCTTGTTATGTACCACTTTGTTTAAACAGTCTCTCTCTAAATGTGTTAGGTTAGTCTGTGGGTCATAATATAAGTTATGTTTGTTCCTTATGTCCCTATGTAGCCTATAAATATCCTTACACACTAGTTTCTCGAAACTAGATATGCTAGGATGAGATGTTGAAACGTAGGAACTTTTTTTACACAATTGGTTGTTCTCTAAACTACCCATATTGTCCACTTTGTTATCATAGAGAATGGCTAAGTTTAATTTCCGACAATATAGCTTGACTTGTTTGATATTATCAAATAAATCACTACGAACAGTAGGTATAAACTTCATACCTTTACACATCACACTAATACATTGTTCATCAACCTCCACGTCAGTGTAATTATAAACATTGAAGCCTTCGTAACTGGTGAGAGTGCAAGGGTAAATGTGTGTAATCAAAGGAATACCCTGCAAGATCTCAACATTGTCTGTAGACTTATCAAATGAAGGTATCAATGTGGGGTGGTCAACCTTATATAACCTGTCCCCTATAACATCACTGACACTGGTGTGGGAATCATGTGTTATTTTCTGTAATTGTTCCATTGTCTGTTGGGGTTCCTGGGGAAGAATGGTTTGTCCCTCTGAAAATTTCCTTCTTTACTGAAACCCCTATGAATAGATCTAGAAGAATTTGTATTTAAACCTTGCTCAATAACTTTTTCCTTGGGCCAAATATATGCCCTGTTGGTACTATATAACTCTAAATCTCTAGACAACTTCCTGCTTTTTCTATCAAAAATACTGTGTGCCTTACTATCAGCTAGAAAGAATTGTTTCTTAAACAAATCTTTCCAGGAATCAAATTCAGCATTACAGGTAATGGTCTCATACATACTCTCCAATTCATCTGCTAATGAAACACATTTCTCATGTTGGTGTTTAAGTAAAAGTTGCATGTAAGCACATCCAAAATTGTCAAATAGCCCGTTAAATTCATTCACCACATCTTGATTATATGAAATGCCTAATGGCAATTTAAAAAATCTTAAGCCCTTGGGCACAACATTAATTTTCAAACAATTGTTTAAGTAACTCACATCAATTTTGGAATTTTTGTATGCAGTTAGTCTTTTACCAAAATCAAAAATCATTTCTTTTAGTGAACTATAAACATGTTCTTTATTAGTGTTATTCTGATGTCCTTTCTTACCAAAATCAAAAGCATCATGTTTGTCATTCAAAAAATGCTCCATAAGTTCTCTTTCATTGGCAGTTTTAGATAATTTGTTAAAATTATGTCTGTTCGACTCGGCACAGCCGTGACGAGAAAATGTCCTGAAGTCCTGATTGGGGCTAGAAATATTATATTGCACAGTACCTTTATTGTCATTGTCTGACTTCTGCTGATTACTTCCGTAATGCTTACTTAGGTGTGTAACTTTTGGCCTAGCACCAGTACGTTCGGCCTCTCGCCTTGCCCGTATAATGCTAAAGTCGAATGTAAAATCCTGGGCTGGGGATAGCCCCAACGGGTCAAAAAGATTGCGCTCATCATCCTGGATGGTGAAGCGACAGTGTTCCTTTGGGGAAACATCGGAAATATCACAGGCATCAGGTAGATCAATTGCGCCGTTTGTTGTATGTACTGCATCTTCGGTCATCCGGAGCGCTTCAGGAAACCCTCGTTCTGGCGTAGGCGGATTTCTCCTAATGCGTGCACGTTCACGTTCGCATTCACATGTGTTATGCGTCGTCCGAATGGCAGGAGCCACCTCCCCCTCTCCTTTTGAGGAAGATGAACTTCTATTTACATGAGTAACATCACGGAGAAGTGGTGAATGGAAAGTTTTAACATTTTTGGTTGCTAGATTAGTAACCAAATCAAATAGTTTCTTAGACTCACTCTGAACAGCTGAAACTTCAGCTCGTAATCCATCAAACTCTTCCCGAGATAATGAAGCACCGGAGGTGTCTTCCTGGTCCAACATGATACTGCAACCAGTAAACAGGCAAAAGCTGCCACCAACTAAGAATAAGATATGAGGAACAGTAAACACCTACAGAGATGGCTCGTACACGAGAGAGTAAAATTCAATCCTTTATTCCACAGTGGTACAGTTTAGCGCTTTCAACTGGAGGAGCCCAGTCTTCTTCAGAACCACTTAAAAAATGCACACAACCTGATATATACAGTCAAAGTGAGTCAGTCAATGAAAAAGTCCGCCAAAACTTTTAAAGGTGTACATCTCACTTAACAAACTTGTTCAAAGTCACAAAATGGAATATGTGTATATAATATATTTATAAACCATCATATATAAACACTAAAAAATAATATGAATATAAGAATAAAAATTATGTATGTATATGTACCTACTTAAATACCTCAGAAAAGTTGGTGCGTGACAGTTATATAGATGAACAGTATATAAAATTGTTATAAATAACTAATCTAAAATGAAGCATTTCACAATAACCAATATGCTACAATAACCATTAACCAAAGGATGTGAGAACAGGGGCTGATCTGTATCGAAATGAGCTGAAATGGCTGAGGCGTGGATTTTAATAGAAGAGAAGGAGAGGCCACTATTGAGTAACTCCGCTAGGTAGTCCAGGATAAGAGGGATGGAAGGTTATGAGGAATTGCCCTCTCTGGACTGGCTCCAGGAGCAGAATCTTTTCCATTTCCCTACATAAGATTTTCTGGTGCTGGGCCTTCTGGCCTCTGTGATAATGTCCTGTTTGCTTAACTGGGGCCCCCTGTTTTCCTTTATAGTATTAAACATGCTGACAGTTTGATAGTCTGCAAGTCTGGGTGTTGCATCCCCCCCCCCCACCTGAGTTAAGAGGTCTGAGATCAAGGGAAGCTGCCTGGGAGGCTGTAATGTCAGGCTGTGCAGTAAGGGGTACCAATGCTGTCTGGGTCAATCTGGAGCAATGAGAATGGCCTTTGGTTTCTCCTCCCTTATCTTGATCAGTACCTTGGAAATAACAGGCAGAGGAGGGAAAGTGTACGCAAAGAGGGAGTTCAAGGGGAAGGTCAAGGCATCCACCTTCCACGCTAGGTGGTGAAACTCCCTGGTACAGAATTTTTTCAGCTGGTGGTTGAGGTGCGAAGCAGAGAGATCCACCTCCAGAACCCCCCACTCCTGAGTGACTTGCAAAAAGATTTTTATGTGGAGCTGTCATTCGTGGGGGTCCAGTAAGTTTCTGTTAAGTGATCTACCAGGGTGTTGTTGATCCCTGGTAGGTATTGGGCTATTAGGTGTAATCCCAAGGAGGAGACTGTCAGTCAGAGGTTCATGGCTAGCCTGCACAGAGGGTAAGATTGGGTCCCTCTCTGTTTGCTGATGTACCACATTACTGTGGTGTTGTCGATTTTGATAAGGAGAACACCTGGCTTGAGATGGGGTTTGAAGAATGTCACATCCTTTTGTACTGTCATCATTTCCTTCTGGTTGATGTGTAAGGGAACATGCTGGGCATCCCAAAGACCTTGGGTGCATCTGCTTGCTAGATGAGCACCCCTAGCAATGTCTGAGGCATCGGTTGTGATGGTCTGCCTGATTGGGTGGAGGATGAAGGGAAGACCCTTGTTCTTGGCACAGGCCCCTGCCCACCAAATAAACTTGGCCCTTATACAGAGGATCAGAGGAAGAGAGGTCTCTAGAGACAGAGTGCTGACACCAAAGGTTCTTTAGATATCACTGACGTTTTCTCATGTGAAGCCCGGCCAGAGGAATTAGAAGGATACAAGATGCCATGTACCCCAAGGCTTGCAGGAACTTCCTCGCAGTGAGGTGACTTCTGGAAGCCAGCTGGGTAAAGTAGAGAGGCAGGAAGCTCTGCTTTTCTAGGGAAAGGAAGGCCATTTGGGATGCTGTGTCCAGCAGTTCTCCCAAGAAAATTATCTTCCTGGAGGGTGTTTGCTTTGATTTCTACTCGATGGCAAACCCTAAGGAGGCTAGGAGGGTTCTGACAAAGAGGAGGTCCTGGAGCAGCTATACAGGGTAAATCTGTATATTTCTCTCTCTGCAAAATGCTATGGCCGGGGCTAAGCATTTGGTGAATACCTTGGGAACAGCAGATAAGACAAAGGGTAGCGCAGAGAACTGAAAGTGTTGTGAGCCTGCTCTGAAGCGCAGGGATTTCCTGCAGGATCCCCTTATGGGGATGTGGAGGTAGGCATCTTTTAGGTCTAGGGTGACTAACCAGGCATTTTTGTCAGCATAGACAACAGCTGCTGCAAAGTTAGCATTTTGAATTTGGGGACCACCAGAGAGGTGTTCAGAATGGATAGATCCAGAATGGGGCACCAAGTGCCCTCTTTTCTGGGACAAGGAATAGTCTGGAATAAAAGCCTTTGCCTGTTTGATCTGAGGGGACAGGTTCTACTGCCCCTTGGGATATGAGAGTTTGGACTTGTTTCAATGCCTCTGCCCACTGATTTGGAGGGAAGTCTGGGTACCCTCTTGGAATTGGGAGTTCATTGACAGACAATTTGTATCCTTGAAAAATGATCTTTAAAACCCATTGGTCCTTTTTTGTAACAGAAAGCCAATTTTCTTTGCAGAGGGAGAGCCTTCCTCCTAGCTTTTGGTGAGTGAAAGGAGGGCAGAGGGGGTGAGGGAGTCATTGAGAGTTTTTGCCATGGAGGGATGTCTTAGAACTCCCTGTCTTTGGGGCGGAAGTGGTCCACTATTTGGTTCTCTGCTGTCCCTAGGATGGGGCCTTTGTGGTCTGTTCCTGTGGGATTTATTTTGCCTCTGTCTGCAAGGTGCAGGAAAGGACCAGTTCTTAGATTGAAAATTCCTGCTGAACCTAGGAGGTTGTACCTGAAAAAAATCTTTTACTGTTTGCATAGATTTTGCTTTGTCTTCCATCTTTTTTAAGCATCTCTTCTGCTTTTACTCCAAACAAGTGGTCCTTATCCAAGGGTGCATCAATTAGTTTAGACTTGACATAAACAGGGAGAGGTTATTCCTTCAACCATGCATGTCTCCTAATGACAGATCCTGACACTGCTGCTCTGCTTGAGGCTACTAGGGCATCATATCCACAGTGGAAAGAGTGTTTAGCCACTAGACAAGTAGAGTGCAGTAAATCTGCTAACTCTTTTGAATTGGTACAGTCAGGAAAGGCTGGAATCTTTTGCTTTAATAGTTCAAAAGTGTGTTGTTAAAATGTTAACATATGGAACTGACAGTTCAGTGCTCTGATAGCTAAGGTTGCAGAGGTGTATACTTTTTAACTCATCTGTCAAGAGCTCTGGAATCCTTGTCAGAAGGAATAGGATTCTTAGCAGAACTAGCCTTAGCTCCTTTAGGTCCCTGTGTAATGACCTCTGCATCTGCAGCAAGATTTCTGTACAGGTATTTGTGAGAATCCGGTACTGTGCAATACCTGTCAGGTTTACTGGGAGCAGGTGGGAGGGTGTCAGCTGGATTCATGGAAGACATCATCCACCACCTCTAAGATAGGGGAGATGGCCAAGGGTCTGTGCTGGGGCAGGTCTAGAAACTCTATTAGTCTTTTCTTAGACTGAGGGAAGTCCTGGGATTCACAGTGGAAATGTTCCCTGAGTGTGTGGTTTCCCCAAAGGAAAGGTTTTCTGATGGGGAGACAGAAGGAATGGATTCCTCTGCATCTGAATCCTCATAAGCAGTCAGAAGTTGTTGTTCCTCTTCAAAATCTGAATAATCAGATTCCCCAGAATCCTGTTCTGTCAGTATTTCAGGAGAAGGGTATCTTTTCCTTTTAGAAGTTGAGGCCTGACTGCCCCTGATAAGGGAGATAAGATCCTCTGCCATTTTAAGCATTTGGGCTTAGGGTGGTGGAGCAGGAGTAAGATGCTGGCTAGAGGTAGATTTTCTAGGAGTGGCCTGGTTTCTAGGCCTAAGAGTATCCATCGGTCTGAGAGAAACGTTAGTCAGATGAGAAGACGTCGTTTTTTGTCTAGACTCGGTAGTGCGAAAGGTCTCCTCAGAAGCTGGTGCCTGTGTCGCAGCTCTGGACCCAACGAAGGCAAAGACAACCAAAGGCACGGAAGATGAAGAAGATTTCTGCGACATACTGGACTCTGAAAGGGTCTTGGTAGAGGCCTGCTTAGATATCGTATCAGGCATCAGGGGCTGCGAAAACATCTCAATGAATTCAGGAGAACTGATGACCTGCTTAGCGATAGAGTCGTTGGAAGGCTAAGCCTTATGTGGTCTGTCACTATCTTTATCTCTACGTTTTCTCAGAATGTCTCTGGATTGTTGGCTAATGGACGTCATTTTGGAATGCGAAGATGGAAGACAAAATCCCTGGCTACAATAAGAGCTCTAGAACGAATGGTTCTCAAGTTAGAGAGGGCACAAAACCAGCAAAGGACAGTTGTGTACACTTACCATAAATGTAGATGTTTGAGTATATTCACTGTTGCAGTCATCACACTTGGGTTATCCTGCAAGGGGTAGCCCTCAGTCGGCCCGAATACCTGAGGCTTAGTATTTCTGCGTTGGTTGCTGTCGCTTCAGTAGTGACATCAGGTCATCGGGGGTATAAAAACAGCCAGCCGACGCCATTACATCAGTTTTTCTTGCCCCAAATGTCAGGAGCCCCCAAATAGGGAGCTAAGTTACGGTGGAAAAACACCACCAGTAAAAAGTAAACACCAATAGCCCTGTAAGGAGTGAGGAAGAGAGAGAGAGATACAAGGGGGGCTGGAGGGTGGGAAACCAGGACTGCAACAGTGAATACACTCGAACATCTACATTTACAGTAAGTGTACACAACTGTACTATGTTCTTCATGTTTCACTGTTGCAGTCATCACACTTGGGTTGATTCCCAATGCTAAAGAATGGGTGGAGGCAGTCAAGAAGAGGTGGGGCTGGCTAGTATGCCCTGCAGGACTGCTGTTGCAAAGCCCACCCTTGATTTGGAAAAGTTAGGCAGGTGGTAATGCTTGGTGAAGGTATGAACAGAACTCCAAGTAGCAACTTCCAGAATGCCCCTGGTAGGGACTCCTCTGAAAAAGACTGTAGAGGTTGAACTTGCCCTAGTGTAATGAGTTCTGATCCCCTGAGGGGGTGGTTTCCCGTGGTGTTTGCCCCTGGTACAAAGCTGACTAGTAACTGTTCAGATTTCCCAAAGGGCTTAGTTCTATCAAAGTAGAATCTGAGCTGTCTCTGCACATCTAAAGAGTGCAGGATCCATTCCCCCTTACTTTGAGGATTAGGGAAAAAGGTGGGCAAATGGACAGATTGGTTGAGAGCCACACTGGACAACACTTTCAGCATGAAAGTTAGGTTAGTCCTGAAGGAGACCCTGTCTGCATGAAAAATAATAAAGGGTTCCACAGACATAAGTGCTTGCAGCTCAGACACTCTTCTAGCTGAAGTGATGGACAGAAGCAAGGCTGTTTTCCAAGAGATGAATGAGCTTTTCCAACACAAAGTTAAGGTCGCAAGCAGGGGTGGGGGCTCTTCTTGGTGGCCTTAAGTTGTTATCCCCTCTCAGGAACTGCATGATGAGAGGGTCAGAGAAGAGAGGTGGCTCAGTGCTGTAATGAGCAGAGATGGCAGAGGCATGGATCTTAATGGAGGAGAAGGAGAGGCCTCTGTGGAGTAGGTCTGCTAGGTAATCCAAGATGAGAGGTAAGGAGGGCTGTGCTGTATCTGCTCCTTTAGTGAGAATCCAGGAACAATTCCATTTCCACTTGTCAGCATAGGATTTCCTTGTACTGGGTTGTCTGGCTTTACATACCACATCCAGTACCTGCTTGCTTATTTAGGCTGGCCACTGCAGGAGAAGTCAAGGGATAAGCCAGGCTGCAAGGTTCAGGGTCTGCAACTGTGGATGCAAGAACTGTCCCTCCTGCTGAGTCAGGAGAGTAGGGATTTGGGGTAGGTGTCATGGAGGCAATGGTGACAGACTGCACAGTAGTGGGTACCAGTTTTGGCGTCACCAGTCTGGGGCAATCAGGACTGCCCTTGGTCTTTCCTCCCTTATCTTGAGTAATACTCTTGTAAGAAGAGACAGAGAGGGAAATGCATAGATTGAGAGGGTTGCCCACTGGAAGGATAGGACATCCACTTTCCAGGCCTTGCTGTGAGGTGCCCTGGTGTAGAATTCGCTGAGCTGGTGGTTGTAGGGGAAGGTAAATAGGTCCACCTTCGGAGTACCCCATTTTTGGGTCACAAGGCTAATAGTGTTGTGGCTTACCACTCATGTGGGTCTAGGAGATTTCTGCTGAAGTCTGCCAGAGAGTTTTGGCTGCCTGGCAGGAATTGAGCTTGCAGGTGAATATGCATGGCTGAGGCAGTGTTCCACAGGGTCATGGCTATCCTGCAGCGTGGGTAACAGTGGGTTCCCCCCCTGCTTATGCACCACATCACTGTGGTGTTGTCGGTTTTGATTAGTAAGGGCCCTGGTGAGAGTAGGGATCTGAAAGCTGTCAGAGCGTGCTGAACAGCTAGCATCTCTTTTTGGTTGATGTGCAGATGAATTTGATTTGGGCTCCAGTGGCCCTGAATGCACCTGCCATCCAGATGTGCACCCCAGGCATAATCTGATACGTCTGTGGTTAGGGTCTGGGCGGTGTGGTGTTGTGTAAAGGGAAGCCCCTTGTTGTGGTTGCATGCTGCTGACCACCAAAGGAACTCTTTCCTTAGACAAGGTATCGTAGGTATGATAGATTCCAGGTCCTGAGAATGTTGTCACCAAAGGCTTTTTAAGTACCACTGAAGTTTCCTCATATGCAGTCTGGCATATGGAATTAGTAGAATGCAGGGGGCCATGAATCCCAGAGCCTGCAGGACTTCCCTTGCAGATAGCTGGGTTCTGGTGGTCATTTGAATGAAGTAGCCTGTCAGACAGGCTTGTTTTTCTGGAGTAAGGAATGTAATTTGGGATGCTGTGTCCAAGCTTGCTCCGAAGAATACAATTTTTTGACTGGGGACTAGTTTGGATTTATTTTCCTTGATAGTGTACCCCAGGGAGGTTAGAAGGTCCTTTACAAATGGCAGGTGCTGCAACAGCTTTTCCTGTCTGCCTGAATTAGGCAATCGTCCAAGTAGGGGTAAATTTGAATATTTCTCTGTCTGCAATAGACAATGGCTGGAGCCAGGCATTTTCTGAAAACTGTGCGAGCAGTGGATAAGCCAAAGGGAAGTGCAGATAATGTATAGATCCTGCCCTACAACTTAGATATTTCCTGCAGGAGTCCCTTATTGGGATGTGCAGATAGGCCTCCTTTAGGTCTAAGGTGGCTAAGCAAGCATCTTTATACAGCATAGGGAGAAGCTGCTGTAGGGTGAGCATTTTGAATTTTGGTACCACCAGGAAGGTATTTAGAATGGATAGATCTAAGATTGAACGCCAGGTGCCCTCTTTTCTGGGTACCAGGAGAAGTCTGGAATAAAATCCTTGGCCTATTTGTTCTGCAGGAACAGGCTGAATTGCCCTCATGGAGAGCAGGGACTGAACTTTTTTTTGTGCCTCTACCCACTGGTTTGGAGGAAGGTCTGGGAACCCTTTTGGGGTTGGCAGAGTGTGGAAATAAAATTTGTACCCCTAGGATATTATGTTGAGGACCCATCGATCGTTGGTGATGGAGGTCCAGTTTTTTGAATGGTGGGCAAGTTTTCCTCCTAAGGGCATGAGCAATTCGGCAGAGGTAAGGGGTGGAGTTGAGAAGTCATTGTGAATTTTTTCTGTAAGGGGCTGGCTTAAAACTCCCTGCTTTAGAAGTGGAGGTACTCCACTGCTTAGAACTCGGCATACCCTGAGACTGTAATCTGGGGGGTTTGTTTCCCCGGGTCTAGTTTGAGCTGTACTAGAGGGAGCTGGAAAGGACCAATGTTTTGAGGGGCAATGCCTACTAAATCTTGGAGGCTGCACTTGCAAAAAATCTTTGACTGTCTGCAAAGACAGCCTTTTCTTCCATCTTTTTTAAAACCTTTTCTGCTTTAGTGCCAGATTGCCCTTGTTCAGAGAAGCGTCCAATAATTTTGATTTGACATGGTCTGGCAAGGTCTGCTCCTTAAGCCAGGCATGCCTTCTAAGTACATAACCTGAGTCTACTGCCCTGCAAGATGCTTCTATGACATCAAACCCACATTGCAGGGTATGCTTGCTGACTTGGCTTGCAGAATGCATAAGCTTCTGTAATTCTTTATTTTCTGCACAGTCAGGAAAGGTAGATCATTTTTGCTTAAGTTCTACAGTATGTTGCTGGTATTTCAGCATGTGGAACTGACAATTTAATGTTCGAATGGGGAGAGTTGCAGAGGTGTATACTTTTTTACCCCATCTGTCTAAAGCTCGGGAATCCCTGTCCGAGGGGGTGGGATTCTTAGCTGTAGTTGCTTTTATTCCTTTAGGTCCTTGAGAGATGACCTCTGGATCAGCAGTAGGATTTTTGAAAAGAAATTTGTGTGAGTCAGGGACTCTCTAGTACCTGTCAGGTTTCCCTGGAGCAGGGGGTAAAATATCAGGAGTTAGACTGGATTCCATAAAGGCATCATCCACATCATCCAGAACAGGAGGGATAGCTAAGGGTATGTGCTGTGGTAGACCTAAAAATTCCCTGAGTCTCTTTTTGGACTGAGGATAATCTTGGCATTCCCAATGATAATGCTCTCTCAAAGTATGTAGGGTTTCACCAAAAAGAAAAATCCTCTGGAGGGGAGGCAGAAGGAATGGATTCCTCTGCATCTTGGTCAGATAAAGCTGCTGGGGACAAGTCTCTCTTTCCTTTAGCAGGGGAAGGCTGGCATCCCCTAATCAGCATGCTCAGGTCTTCTGCCATCTTAAGCACCTGAGATTGTGGCAAGGAAGCAGACGCTTGAGATTGGGTCGTTGTTTTTTTATGAGTAGCTCTACTCTTGGCCTTAGAAACTCGGTAGTTTTAGAAAGAACTGAAGACGTGAAAGAAATCATCTGTTTGTGTTGAATATCGGTAGTGCGAAGAGCTTCCTCAGAAGCCAGTGCCTGCACAGCGGCTCCAGACGCATCCAAGGTAGAGACATCCTCAGGTTCCGTAGTCAAAGAAGAGTCTCGTAGCATACCGGACTCCGAACGGGTCTTGGTAGCGGCCTGCAAATCCATCGAAGCGGGCATCAGGGGCTGCAAAAGCACCTCACTGAGCACCGGTAAACTGGCAACTAGCTTAACAGAAGCGTCGTTGGCAGTTTTGGACCTGTGCTGTGTCCCTCTGTCTTTATCCTTACGTTTTTTTCAGAATATCGGTAGTCGGATGGTTTACCAAAGCCATTTCGGAATACGGAGATTGAGAACGAAAGTATTTAGCTACAATAAGGCCCGACGATGAATAGTTCAGGCGTTGAACAAAGCACAAAACCAATAGTGAGGTACATCGTGGCCTGGGCCTAAACAGGTGACACAGTAAGAATAGAAATCTCGGTGTGGTATTTGCTTTCCAAAGGCGAGACAATTGTTAACTTTTTCTGACATCAGTTAGAGCAAGAAAAAAGGATCCCCAATAGGGTACTTAGCTTTAGAAGTTTTTAAGATGATTCAATTTCAGAAATGAAAACTCAGGTAGCGGCTGACCGGCACTTGTGCGGATTGCTTCTGCTTCTGGCTCCTCGGCAAAAGAGACTGATGTAATGGCAAAGGGCCACCTGTTTTTAAACCCCTGAAGTACTTGCTCTTAGTCAAACTACCACTTGGATTAACAGTAACATTAAACAGCAAGATTGGACACCCTTTGTTAAGAGTCTTAACGTAGCTGATAAAATGTTAGCTGGTGGCAGTGATAACTACCTTATAGACTAGGCAAAAGGATGCATAGCTAGTAAACTTGTGTTAGCCTTTCCCAGGTGTGTGTTTGTGTGTGTGTGTGTGTGTGTGTGTGCGTGTGTGTAAATCAAATCTCTAAGTGTGTGCGTCAGCTACTTGGGCAGGGACACACAGCACTGGTTGGACAGAGAGGATGCTGAGGTCTTGGCTTGGCCACTCAGCTGAGATCTCAACTATATAGCTGTGCCAGTGGGGAGTCTTTTTGGAGATTTGGAGAAAGAGGGCATGAACAGCCCCAGACTGACTGTGATCTCTATGTGCTCTTAAGGGAAATTGCACTTTACTTGTGTGTGTACTTGTCATCCTCCCAATGTGTACATCCCCCACTGTTGCCAGTGGTGAGGCTCCTTGATTACTGGGCCAGTGGTGGGATATCACACCAGGATATAAAGTACATTAAAAGGATGATAGTATTTACAAGAAATATAATTCATGTAGCAGCAAGGGAAATATAGTTATAACAAATGCAATCTGGAAACTGTACACATTTTGAACATTTACAATGACAGGATAACAGCATATTTTCAATGAAACATTTATAAATTTACACAATACAACTCTACAGAGTTCATGGATAAGCTTCATCCCTTTTTTGTAACATGCACAGATTGGATGATGCATCGTGTACTTAAATTATGTACAGAAGCAGACCTATATACTATGAGGAATAAAACTAGGCAGGTTAGAGAGACTACAGTTGATTAATTTTATTCTGGTTAGAGAAAATACATAGATTTGGTAGTAAATATTTTCTTGTTAAGGTGTGGGATCCGTTAGTCTTCAGTTAGGTATTAAGACGTGTGGAGGAGGATTAGTCTCTGGCAATACAGGAACAGTGTCATTTGTGAACTAGATGGGACTTTGATTTTTAAAGGACTTTATGTCTAGGGTTGATTTCAGTGTTAAGGAAATGAGATTCCAGGGTTTAGAAATGTTATTTGAGTATAAGGAGTTTTCTGCACACTTGTTGGACTTGGTCATTTTCATCTGTGATTTAACTGTTGAGCATAAAGCTCTTCAGCGGAGTATAGCTGAATAATGCTATTAAAGGTTTGACTGTTTTGAAGTTTATAAACAAGACTTTGTCTCTCTGTGTCATTAGATGCTTTATTTCTTTAGATAGTCATGGGGAAGGGCTGGCTTTAACCCACTTGGACCTAAGAGGGGGGCAGTGAGTTAAGAATGGTTAGGAAGACTTTAAATTCCAATACAACTTCATCTAGAAGGAGGGTCGAAAGCAGCTCCAAGCTGTACAGTTTCAGTGTGTTAATAAAAGTTTCTTTGTGGAACGCAGATCATTTTCTTACAAAGTTATGGTGATAAGTTCTGGAATTGCTGATCTGGTGCCTGACTGTACAGGTTAGTAGGTGATCACAAACTGTCAGGTAAAAGTGCAGTAGAAAGAGGTTTTGTCGAGCTAGGATGTTAAGATCCAGTCTAGTGTGGACTATCTGGCAGTGGCTTTGTTGTATCTAGCGAGAGTAGTGTTGAGTTGGGTATTGATGGTTGGAGTATCGGACTGTACTGTTTGTCAGACTATATCGAGGTCAACTAACATAATGGTTTCATATATTAGTTTGAAGCAGACCCAAGAAAGGACATCTTTAAGTATGGTAATATTACTACCTGGGAGTATATGAATGCGACTGACTTATGAGGGTTATGAGGACTTCCAAGTCTTAGAAACCAGCGATGATGGGAGGCAAGACAGAAATCTCAGGAGTGTTTTTGTAAAACACTGCAATTCCACCATATTTCTTTAGGTCTACTACTCTGATTATGTTAAAGTCTGAAGGCAATACAGCAGAGAGTTGATTATCTGTAACGTCAATTATCTGAATGCAGGCTTCCAAAGTTTTTGAGTAGGAAAAATCAAAGTCCGAATATGTAAACGTTACATATATATGCTTGTGTGTCTTCTGAGCTTGTAGCCCTCTCATGTGTGAACAATATTTTTTTATTGTCCACAGAATCGCTGAATGGTTGAAAAGTGTATTCCCCGAGTGCATAAAAAACAAGATTTTTAGAAGTTTTGTTATCCGGTTTAGTTGTATGTTTGATTATCTGAACAGTTTGATTATCCAAACTACCCTAGGTCCTAATTAGTTTGGATAATCAACTCTCTACTGTAGTTCTTCATTTTTGTACCCTGACATAGCCAAGTTTCAGTGGTTACTAGGCTGTCTGCAGAGTGCAGGTCAGCCAAGCCTGAAGTTCTGGGAGTCTGTTGTACATACTACATAGGTCAATATGAAACAAATGAAGACCAAGGAGTGTCTGAGGCTTAAGTTAGTGGATTACTGGACAAGTATTATCTTGTGTTGGGGTGAGGTGACTTATTGAAGAAGTACTGCTTGGGGTTGGTGTGTGATGACTTGATCCAGGGTTTGGAAGGATATCACCACTTTGTTTAGCAGTCAATGAGATATGGGGATAGGGCAAGAAACATTTTTAAGGTTTGTTTTAATATTTGCATGTTGGATTAGTAGCTGTAGCTTTTGGTATTTGTACTTAACTAGATGAATGTATGTGGGCTGGCATAGGAGTTACGCTGTAGAGTTGGGTGAAGAAGTTGATGGTTAAGATGTTACATGTGCTGCTACTGAGATAGCTGTGGTGTAATCATGACATGTTGTGCAGTACAGGTATATTAACATGACAGTGAAAACAGTGGTTTTATGACTAGAAGATGTAGTTACTGTAACAATAGTGTTATAATTTTTTTAATTCATATTACAACCTTAAAAATAGTTTACTTGTTTAGGAAAAGGGTGTGGTAAGGAGGTCACATTTGTTTTACAGAAAGGTATGCTGAAACAGTGAAAGATAAGGTAAGATGAGAAACAGTGAGCTAGATAAGTATGCAGGGAAAAGATGAAGGGTAATAGCGGTACAGGGAGAAAGGGAAAGTGGGTGAGGTGTGCTATTAAATGAATAACAAGAATATGTGGATAGCAGAGAGTTGTGTAGGATCTACATAACGGTTGAAAGTTTCAGTAATTATGAGATGAGTTGATAGGGGAAGAGATTTGATAAGACAGAAAAGTACAGAACTTGTGTTTGTGGGTGTGGATGTGACAATGGTAACAGTGATAAATAAGAGGCTTGGTTTGTCGTATGTTGTTGTACCTTCTTTGCAAAGCCTCTTTACAGAGTATAACTAAGAAAGATGGAAATAAAAAGTGTGTTTGAGGTGTTCAGAAGGAGCCTACACAGTGCTGCATGAGTACAATTAAAATTGCAGAGGGGTGCTGTGATATGATACAAGTGTAGTTGAAGGGATTTAACTAACAAACTATAGCTGGCTAGCTAAGGACCAATGTGGCTGTAAGGTGATATAACTGAGTGATAAGGTAGAACTGTAGGTGGGTAGACCTATGTGTAGGATAAATGCAGAGTAAGGGGGTGGAATTGGGAGTAGGGCAGGGGAGATAATGGAGCAGGATTCGCAATTTCTTTTGGGTTGCACTCAATGACAAAAGAAAACGCAACAATCCGCAAGTAGAAAACACCAAAAAACTGAGTGCAAAAATGTCATGCCATACAACAGATTACATTTTAGTAGCTTATCTTCCACTTGACACTAGCCAAGGAGTCAATTACATCACAATGATACAAAAATACAAGTGCAGCAGATGTTGCAGTACTTAATTAAAACATTTTGTTGGGTTTCTAGAGTAGGAATGCTAACAATTTAGAATTGCACACTTACTACCCTTCAAAGTTAATTTTCAAGGAAAAAAAATGCTTTAAGGAAAGATAAAATCAAATAAGTGTTAACACATCCAGCTGTAAGTAGGTATCATAACTTTGTTTCTGTGAAACAACAATTTACGTAGATGGACATACATTTGAGGAATGTAAAAGAATGTTGTTATTAGTAGGTAGAGTGTTGGTAAATGGCTTTTCTGCAACTGTGTGTTCCAGTGTTACTTGTGGCATTTTAAATGATGCTTTTTTCATGCACAACCACTTATTATTTGGTTGGGTTACAGCTGGATATGCATCTGGAAAAGTGAGGTGTTAAACAATGTTTGAATGTGAGATGACTGCAAGTAGAGGTATAGAAAATAGGCAACAGGGAGCTTGACTTTACTGGAAACAATTCGACACAGGATATAAACTGCCTAAGCACACTAAGGCCTTACTAAGTCTGATGTTATTGGCTGTCAAGAAAGCAATTAGAAAATGGAAATCAACAGCTAAACCAACTTAACTGAAGTGCTGAACAATGTAAAGGAGATAAAAGAACCGAAGGCAGGATCTCTAGAAAAACGGACGGAGCAAATTACACAGAAATAAATGGAATTTGTGGGATTTTTACTTCAGGAGAAGGAGTGAGGTTTAAGGGTAGGCAGGAATTGAGCAATTTATGTAATGCTGGAATGAATGATATTTGTTAAAACAAAAAGTACAGTTTTGTACCTACCATAAATGTAGATGTTCGAGTGCTAATACAGCTGCAGTAATAACATATGGGTTCTCTGCCGTCAGGCGGTCCCTCGGTCGGCCGAATTCCAAAGTCTAGGTCCGGCGTCGGTTGTTGTCACTCCCTTTCCTGACGTCAGTGAGGCAGGAGTATATAAGACACAGCCGACGCCATTTTCTTCAGTCTTTCTTGCCCCAGATGTCAGGTGCCCCCCCGTAGGAAGGCAATACATAAAATATATTTATATACATGCAATGCAATGTAATCAAAAAACAGTAGTTGCAAGCAAATATACCTAAGAAGGATAACCCAAACAGGCTGTATGAAGAGGGGTTAGGTCCTAGGCCTTTACCAAGAGGGGAAGGAGGGAGGGAAATCTGTACTGCAGCTGTATTAGCACTCGAACATCTACATTTATGGTAGGTACAAAACTGTACTATGTTCATCGTGCATACAGCTGCAGTAATAACATATGGGTAGAATCCCAAAGCTACGCACAGGGTGGTAGGCACTAGGTAGAACTGGGATGAGCCAGAATGCCCTGCAATACAGCAGTAGCAAAGCCTGCTCTAGTTTTGGAATATAAAGGCAGGTGGTAGTGTCTTGTGAAGGTATGCACAGAACTCCAAGTGGCTGCCTCCAAAATATCTGTGGTGGGAACTCCTCTGAGGAAGGCTGTAGAGGTAGCTGTGGCCCTGGTGGAGTGGGATCTGATGCCTGTAGGGACAGATTTTCCATGATAGGAGTAACAAAACCGTATGCAGTGGCCTATCCATTTTGAAATTGTCTGTTTGGTCACTGGCTTCCCTTGAGCTCCTACAGCATAGGACACAAAAAGTTGTTGTGATTTCCTAAAAGGCTTTGTTCTGTCCAAGTAATAACGTAGCTGTCTATGGATGTCTAAAGAGTGTAGCAGCCTTTCCCCCTTTGTTTTGAGGATTGGGGTAAAAGGTAGGCAAATGTATGGCTTGATTTAAAGCTACCCTGGATACCACTTTAGGCATAAATGATGGGTTGGTTCGAAGGGAAACCCTGTCCTGATGGAAAATGAGAAAGGGCTGCACAGCCATGAGGGCTTGTAGTTCCGAAACCCTACGAGCTGAGGTAATGGCCAGAAGGAAGGCTGTTTTCCAGGACAAATGTTGCAAATCTGTTGAGGCAGCTGGTTCAAAGGGAGGCAATGTTAATTTTTCTAGAATATAATTAAGATCCCAGGCTGGCACTGGTTGTTTCCTTGGTGGTCTTAAATTCTTAGCCCCTCTGAGGAACTGTCTTAAGAGTGGGTGAGAGAATAAGGGTGGATCCGTGTTGAATTCTGCAGAAATGGCTGAGGCATGGATTTTTATGGAGGAAAATGAGAGTCCACTGTTCAGCAACTCAGCTAGATACTGTAATACCCGAAGCAAATTTAGTTTTGTAGGGTCCTGGCCTTTTTTCTCATTCCAAGAGCAAAACCGTTTCCATTTTGCTGAATAAGCCTTTCTAGTAGCTGGCCTTCTGGCCTCCAAAATGACATCCTGTACCTCTTTGGAAAGTAAGGTCTGTTAAGGTGTTAAGGAATTTTCCATGCAGCGAGATTGAGTGTTTTCAGCTGACTGTGAAGAGTTTTGTAGTTGTGCTGAGTCAGCAAAAGAGGCATTAGAGGTAGGGACCAGGGAGGAGTATGTGTTAGGCTCCTCAGGAGTGGGTACCAGTGTTGTCTTGGCCAGTCTGGAGCAATCAGTATCATCTTTGGTCTGTCTGCTCTTGCTTTCAAGAGCACCTTGGGCAGAAGAGGCAGAGGTGGGAAAGCGTAAACTGTCCATGCTGTCCAACTGAATGAAAGGGCGTCCACTCTCCAGGCCTTTGGATGAAAGGTCCTTGAACAAAACTTTTCCAATTGATGATTCCTGTGGGAGGCGAAGAGATCTATGTCTGGCCTCCCCCACTCTTGGATTATCTTTGTAAACACTTGAGGATGCAACTTCCATTCGTGTGGCTCTGTCATATTTCTGCTTAGATTGTCTGCTAGCGTGTTTTCCAAACCTGGCAAGTACTGTGCTTGAAGTTCGATTTGCCATTCCAGAGCCAAGTTCCAAAGTGTCATGGCTAGTCTGCACAGAGGGTATGAATGTGTTCCTCCTTGTTTGTTTATGTACCACATAACTGTGGTGTTGTCTGTTCTTATCAATAATTGTCCTGGATGCAGGAGGTCCTTGAAAGCTGTAATTGCATTTATCACTGCTAGCATTTCTTTTTGATTGATGTGAAGGTGCTTTTCCTTTTGGGACCATTTGCCCCGAATGCACCTGTCTGTCATGTGCGCCCCCCAGGCGTAATCTGAGGCGTCTGTTGTGATGACTTGATTTGCTTGAGGCTTGCAGAATGGGAGACCTGTGTTTGTTTGACATGCTTGAGCCCACCATAGAAATTCCTTTTGCAAACATGGAATTATAGGTATTATTGTTTCCAAACTGTGGCTGTGTTGAGACCATAGATTTTTTAGGTACCATTGAAGTTTCCTCATATGCAACTTTGCACATGGGATTAAAAGAATGCAAGATGCCATGAAGCCCAGAGCCTACAGGATTTTCCTTGCAGTAAGCCTGGTACAATTTGCTAGCATTTTGAAGTACTGAGTTAGTTGCCTCTGCTTTTCTGGCGTAAGATAGGCCATCTGGGTGTTTGTGTCCAAGTTGGCACCCAGGAAAGTTATTTTCTGAGCTGGTGTTAGCCTGGATTTCTCTTTGTTGATTGTGTATCCCACAGCATTCAGTAACTGTGTTGCATAAGCCAGATGTTCCAGAAGTATGCGCTTGCTGTCCGCTTGGATCAGGCAGTCATCCAAATAAGGGTAAATTTGTATCCCTTGAAGTCTGCAGTAGGCAATTACTGATGCCAGACATTTCGTGAATACTCTGGGCGCAGTAGATAAGCCAAAGGGCAATTCAGAGAATTGATAGTGGATTGAACCTGCAAGAAATCTGAGGTATCTTCTGCAGCTTTGTCTGATAGGGACATGCAGGTATGCCTCCTTGAGGTCCAATGTTACCAGCCAAAACCCCTTGCCCAGCATGGGAAGAAGCTGCTGTAATGTGAGCATCTTGAATTTTGGTACGAGTAAGAATATGTTTAGGATGGATAAGTCCAAAATGGGTCTCCAGTCGGTTCCTTTCCTTGGTACCAGAAATAGCCTGGAATAAAAACCTTGACCTTGTTCGTGAGTAGGTACCTCTTGAATAGCTTTCATGTCTATGAGCTTTGAAATTTGTAGTAGTGCCTCTTGCCCTTTGATTCTGTGGCAGGTTTGGCATGTCTCTCATTTTTGGGAGAGTGTGAAAATGAAATCTGTAGCCTCTGTTAATAATGTCCAGGATCCATTTGTCTGTTGTGACCATATGCCAATTTCTTGTAAATAATGCCAGCTTTCCTCCCAAGGGTGCTGCCAGCTGAGACTTGCTTGGCATGGAAAGGAGGAAGTCATTGGGTTTCTTTCCTGTACTGCTGTGCATTGTTTTCGCCACCTCTTGGTGCTGGAGTTTGCCATTGCCTGCCTCTGTATGATCCTTGTGATTGCCCTCTGCCCCTTGTGCGCCTATATCTACCTCTTTGGGGCCTGTCCGTGGCTGGAAAGGACCAGTTTTTAGAAGGCCAATTTCTGCTAAAACGTGGTGGTTGAACCTGTAGAAAAGCTTTGACAGTTTGCATAGATTTGGCTTTTTCTTCCATTTTCCGTAGTATCTCCTCAGCATTAGTACCAAATAGCACATCCTTTTGTAAAGGAGCATCTAGTAATTTAGCTTTCACATGCACATGATCAGGCAAGATTTGTTCCCTAAGCCATGCATGCCTACGAATGACTGATCCTGTAACAGCAGCTCTACTTGAGGCCTCTAGGGCATCATAACCACATTGTAAAGTGTGTTTACCCACTTGTTCTGCACTATGCATCATATCCTGCAACTCCATCAAATCTGGTTGTTCAGGTTGAGACATTTTATCTCTTAATTGTGATAACAGAAACTGCTGATATTTAAGCATATGAAACTGA